>NC_051190.1:66142847-66455916 GCF_015220075.1 Falco rusticolus | reverse complement strand
ACAATGAGGGATAAATCATAGCACAGACAAATCCCTCACCTGTGATGTGTTGGCAGAGGAATTACTATTTGCTTGCTGTTGATGAATTTGTGCAAGCTGCTGTTTCTGCATTAGTGCCAGTTGCTGTTGATGTTGCTGGTATTGTTCGGCTGTAAATGCTGAACAAAATACAAAACGAGAAAATACTATATCAAAATATGTAGGTGTTGTGTATATAAACACATCTATAATCCTAAAAAAACCCCCACAACAAAAACACACCACCAAAAAACCCCCACACCACAGCAAGTTCCGAAGAGCCTTAATGCACCTTTATGGCAAAAAGGCTATCATCCTCTAGAAATTTTTGTTCAAATTAAGCCTTCCCTTCTTACGCTCTTTTTTAGTACAAAGGCTTTAATTGCTCTTGCATTTAGCTCGACACCAAAAAGGGAGGGGGCAAAACCACCAAAAACTCTAGTAACTGATTAAAAAGAAATTACAGGTACAAATGGCACCGCTGTTTTCCCTTTGTGAAACTACAGTATCTGCATTATTAGTAAAGCAGGTTTATATGCAAAACTTGGAAACTGCATGCTCTCAGCCCTCACAGGTTACATTTTAGTTGTAGGTACTGGGTACCTTCAAGATTTATTTAAATTTAGTTGAAGATATTAAACTGGGCACACTTACAGCTGTGCAGGCTATCACAGAACCATAGAATGGTTTGGGTTAGAAGGGACCTTAGAAATTATCTAGTTCCAACCCCGCTGCCATGGGTGAAGACACCTGCCACTACACCAGGTTCCTCAAAGCCCCATCCAGCCTGGCCTTGATCATAATACAGTATTTTTGTTGGTTTTAATCACATACGTACAAGCAACTCCATCAATAAAGAATTTGATAGAGCTGCATCCTTCCCTCTAAAAGCTCTGAAAAGTGACCCAGCAGTCAGTGCATCACAAGTCAACAAGAATTTTATCCAGCTAGCCCACAAGTATAAGATCTATAAAAACCAGCATCATTCATACAGATTCACAAGGGGATGCCCAATGGCGTAGGGGTGAGGAGTCATTAGTTCATTGATTAACTTTGTAAAATGTTGAGGGTTTGTCTTTTTTTTTTTTTTTAAATTTACATTCCAAGTGCAAGGAAGTCTTGTTTTCAATTTAAAAGGCTGGAATGTGAATCACCTTGCAAATTCAGTCTAGGATACATCTTTCAGATTTTTCCTTCCGTTATATTTTCAGATTTTACAGATGCTCCCAAATAAGTGCTATAAACAGTGGTCATACTTCTAGAATGCAGTGGAAATCGTACTTTTGGGAAAGTTCACTACTGTTTGGCAACAAATCACCACCACACTTGAATTCTGTTCACAAACTGCAATTTCAAAGGTTTTTTTGTTAATCACTCCATCAGGCTTGCTTGCCTGAAGAAAATCTTGTTTCTATCAAAACTATAACCATCTGCTTCTGGATACAACAGGATTCTGAAAAGCAATGGTAACGTATGTATAAACTTGGGTTAACAAGTCAATACAAACAGCTAACCAAAATTAGAATTAATACTTTGAAATAAACAGAACAAACACTACTGAACATGCATTTTTCCAGCATTATTTGTGGTGGTTTTGTGTTTGTTTTTTTTAAACATTGTTCAAAATCCTTCTATTAAGTACTGGAAATAGGCACTAAATTACCACCAGCACTTTGCCATCTGAGCAGTAGAAGTTATAAATTTTTATTCAGCTGTTACATTCAAGCTATTATTTTTTTTTATGTAACATTCTTCAGGAAGTAGGGATGTACCACTTGTTTATATTGCCGTAAGTCACAAATTACTTCCCAATACTCTTACAGTTAAATCTCACTTCAACATGCTTTATTTCTTCAATGTTTTGAAGTTATTCCTAGGGGAATAGCTTAGTAGTAACGTTCTTGAACACCCTTACTAAAACAAACACACACACACTCCAAAAAACAAAAACCCCCAGAATTCATAGACCAATATTCAGAGGCTGGCTGTTTAAATTTTAGTTCTACTTTACATTAAAAAAAACCCAACAAACTAAAGGACTATTAGTTTAAGACTGTCACCAAACACAGAAGTTAGAGCAAGAAAGCTTTAGTACACAAAGATTAACATGTAGAAAGCTGAGTAGCAGAGGGAGAAAAATGGATGTATTGTTCTAGTACTGATAGACATTTCGTTTATATTGACTGGTTAGTAGTGAAGTTTTTTTAAAAACTTTAAAATTTAGAATTGGTACGGCTTAGCCAACATAGTGCCAATGATACTGAAGGTTCCATGTATTAGTAAGCTATTTTATTCTACAAACTTTATTATACAAGACACTGGAAATATGCAGCCTGTTCCCAAGCAGTGCAAGTGATATAAATAAAAACTCACAGACTGACAAAGAGGAAAAACAGGAAAAAAAAAAGACATGTTACACCACCGTCTTTGTCTGAATTAAGATAAATATTTCCACTGTCATAACCATCTCACTTTTGTCCATTTGAGTAAGTAAAACTTAACTAATATTTAGTTTCAGTTTTCAAGCCTTAGGTGTATTTTAGATTTTGGCTATGAAATACAGTTGTAAAGCACAGTCACCTATATTGGTTTAACCAACTCCAAAATACTGTTTTCTTTTGGAAAAAACAGTAAATAAAGTTTACTGAGACAAGCTGTGTTTGTTTAGGATAGCCATTATTTAGTACAGTCTTCGAGCGCTTTCTGGAAGCAACAGTTAGATGAACTAATTTTCAAACTGCGCATTAGTATATTTCTTTTTAAGTATTCTGTGACCCTTACAGCTGTAAGTTTCCCACCACTATGAAAACAGTATACAGCTGTCACAGTTAACAAGTGACAGAAGAACCCCACTATGGCCACAACCTTTACCTACATTCAAACCGCTTCTCTTACTTCTGCTGAAATATCCAGACACACTTACAAACACCACCTCAAAAATGCAAAGGAAATGGCTACTTGCCTGTCATACCTGAAAACACACTCAAAACCAGCTTATTTCAGGTTTTTCAATTTAGGTTAAAACATTCAGCAACATTTTTGCTGCTTCCCTTATTAAAGGCGAAACCCTACTGGACATTTCAAAACACTGTTTACAGAACTATCAGAGATTCACTGTGAGATTCTGAATTAATCAGTTGCATACAGTTTAGAAAAATAACACTGCCCATAAAGGGCTGCTGCAAGCTACAGCCTCCTAAAATAATCTGATTGATACTCCTTTTTCATTCCACAGCATACCCAGATAGGCTCATGTACCAGAAGAGGTTATAGATCGTATTACATAAACTAGCTCTTCCCCCTCCATGCTAAAGGACCACTACATAGAAGGTTTTATTGAAAACACTACTACTGCTACGACTACTGAGAACTATCCAAACCAGAATTTATCATCATTTCTTTTGGAGATCTGCAAACTAAGAGAGCATACTTTATTCTTCTTCTGTTAAAAGCCACCATGTACTTTGCTCATTAACATTATCATTAGGTTTCTTCCCCTCCTGCTCACAGAATACAGTCTGTATTACACTTCAACTGAAAAAAACCAAGCGTATTGATTGTGAGGTAAATTGTTTCTGGAGACTATCATTCCCATGCACACAAGAAGTATTTGTACATACTTTATGTTAGAGTGGGATATCACACATATGCTCAGCACAGTGGAATCATGGGTGTACTGACTCTGTGCGTCTATCTCTGCAGGCACAGTCCTAAACTTCTCTAAGAGCTAGTCTAAGTTCAACAGTCCTCTTTTAAAAAGCAATTCAAGGAGAATGCAATGCAGACCATAAAAACGTAGCCGCTTTAATGGGTTCATTATATGGCTTGCAGAGAGGATTTTTTTTTCTTACCCACAAAGCTAGCTTAGATGCAATCGCATAGGCACCAAACTTAGTATCTCATGAACATAACCTTTTCTAGAAAAAACAGTGTCCCTAAGAACTGTCTTCCAGAAGTTTTATTACCTCTTCCCGTTTTTATTCTAAAGAAAAGAAAGGATACAGCTGAAAAGCTTTCATCTGTGTCAGAGAAAAATGGTAAATGTAGAAGTAGCAAAAATGAATGTAATTTTCTTTTGTGTCATACACTGGTCTTTATCTGCCTGGAAAAAACCCAGCAGGCAAGAAGCAAGCCCACACATTTTCTGTAAACTTAGATCAGCAACCACATTTGTGTAGCAATACCCTGAGTTACCAGAAAGCTACATATTCCTGGTATTAATGGAGACATTCAAGGCTTTAAAAAAAGTTAATAAAGCAACGGACAACTGAACAACAGCTTCAAGTTAAAAAAAAAAGGGACAAGATGTAACATTCAGTGGTTAAAGACAACACATGAGATTTTAAAACAGATTCTTGCTCCAGCAGCCCTAGACAGTGCAGTGTTTACAGACTCTTCCCAAACAGCATGCTAAGACCAGTGGTCATGGTTCCATCATACAGGAGTAACTATTTAATACTACAGAATGTACTGAATTGGACAGCAGCAAAATAGCCAGCTTCATTCACTACACAGAATCCAGCAAGGGGTGGGAGTATCTCAAGTGCCACTACAGATACATTATAAATAAGAACATTACCATTTTAGAGTGTCTCAACTGTCTTCCCTAGCTAACAACTGTACCTTCCCCCCAAACTCCTACATACTTTCCAAGACACTTACAGTAATTTATGCAAGTCACCTGACTCCTCAAATTAACCCAACTCTCTTCCTAACCTTAAACATTAGGAACCTTTTAAGGTACAATGTTACCTGGAGTTATCCACATGTCAAGACAGCTGTCAGAAGATGGGTAGCTCAAGTTTTACTGACAGACGAGGCTACATGAATGCTTCTTACTTGTTTGTTTGCAGCATACTGTTTTGAACTAGAACAATTAAAACTCAGTATGCTTCTGAATTGTCTCTGGTAGAATTCAGAATCAAGTTATAACATTTCAGTTGAGACAACCATTGGGATTTTAAGTCAGTACATCATATAACACTTCTCTTCATTTAACAGCTTGGGATAACACACCCCCTATTCTGCAACGGTATCAGTCCTACACTTTAGCAGCAAGAGAGTGTTTTCTGGCTTACAGGTTGCAAAAAGGAATGGAAGGTAGAAGAAAACACTTCAGAGATCCACAGCTATGAATACAAGGAAAGAAACACCATACATTACTAAGACTGACTGACAGGATAAATGCCTGCTTAGTATCTCCTTAGCGACAGCCACAAATCTTGTGCTGTTAAAAAACTGAGTTCTTGCTCACTACACTATGAATACGCCTTCCCACAATCATTTACATGACTATAATCAAGATGTTTGTAATCTTTAGGATAATTACATACCCCTTTTTTGCTCAAATTAAGCCACTGGATAATATCTTTCAATTGGATGATTCTGTTTACATATCTACCAAATTCTGTGGGATGCTGACACTCAACAAATGTTGTTTCCTAGAGCACAGAGTAACTGTGATGCTGTCAATGGACTTCTCAAAAGATCCACAGTTCTCAGCACTTTTATACTGCAATATAAAACGATTTTTACTAGTGCTAACTCATTTTAGCATAGCATTTAACACATACTAGTCTTACAGCGCTGCAGCTTACATTTAGCTTCCTTGAAAATGCAAGTCCTTCCCAGAAGCGGCCAAAACCTGTGAGGCGGTAGGCTAGCTGTGGACCCTGTATGAACAGACTGGTCTTCGTCTGGTGAACAGCCACAGCCCCCCTCCCAACTACTACTGCAAGTTTTACTGTGAAGTAACTCACTAGTTGTTACTCTGCTTCCCTGAAGTAGGAAAACACCAACTTATAAAAAAATTAACCACAAGAACCAGTTTCCTATGAACCAGGAAGCACATCCTGGACAAGAAAATGTGTGTGTAAACTCCTGCCCCCCCTGCTAGCATTCCTTTTTATTTCCTGAACGGAAGACACTCACTAGATTTGCCAGGGAAACTGAACAAGCTTTGTGGAGTAAACACAATAACCTATCCAGGTAAGCATTTTGTTTTTTTAAAGTTTAAAAAAGAGAATCAAACAGCTTAAACCTTTCAGCAAATGCCTGAGTCCTGTTAAACATCTGAAGAATTAGAGTAACTTAAAAAAGCAGTTGCTTTATAACATCAAGTTAACAACTGGAAAGGTTATTTCAGTATGAAAAATGAAAAGTTAAGACTACATTGAGTTCAAAGAACTTCCCTAAAAATCCAGAGTACTGGATCCCTGATCTTCCAGGTAAGGTGATGGTCATTAAAAAGGCAGTTTCAATCAGATAACAGAAGAAAGATCTCATAACTAAAGCTTCCAGTTGAGAAATCCCATAAACTACAGAATTGCTATGGTGTGTGTAATCACATTACAATGTTTTCTTAAGGGAAATACATGACAGCATCACAACCCTGCTGTATAAGAGAACGATTAGTGGTTACTAATGCCAAAGTGCATGCAAAGCAAACATCATTCACAAAACCAAGCAATCCTGAACATCACATTTTTAAATTTCTATTTTATGAAAGATGTTATCTTGCTTACATTGCCTGGTTAAAGATTTTCTACTGTATAGCAAGTTCTCACCAGTGAATTCGGAAGATTGGAGAGACTTAGAGCCATCAGTGTGATTTAGTATTTGATGCACCAGGCCCAAAGATGTTTCACTTTCTGAAAAGAAGTTCAAGATTGATTTTACTTAAACATGGCATTATTAGACACTATGAGAACATGAATCATTACGCCCTTGATTATTACTACAACAGCCTTATATTTCAGCCCAACAGAACTTAAGTATGAAATTCCTAGTATCAGAACTCTAGACTTAGAAATTATAAAACTAGATATAAGATACATATATATGCACTCCCTACTTGGTAGTGGAAGAAAAACAGACAGGAAATAAATAATGAGGATTTTTACTAGCCACTGAATGAAAGTTAGGAATGCTTGCTATGCATTTGTATTTGTCTGCCCATCATTCTTACATGAGTTTCCACTGAAAATGTCACAGACCAGCTGGGGTACGTAGTTTACTCCGCAGTTACAAACATGACCCATCCTTGCATGGGATGCAGACAAAGTGTAACAGTTCACACAAGCCCAAAGATTCAGCACTTTGGAGCAAAGTACTACTCCAACTGGGTTAAAGCTGAATGAGAAAATCTAATGTAATTACAAGTCTCAAAGTCTCCAGAAGTGCTCAGATGTTTTAGTAAGTGCTGACTCTTCCCTCCACCCCCAGTCACATTTCCCAGACCGAAGAGGCTTTTCCTTTTAAGATTTCCTCCTTCAACTAAGCCTAGGGTGGGCTATACACATCTATTACTCCCAAAGCCATTGCTTCTTCAACTAGGTTCTCAACATCTCATCTACGGATAAGCCAAGACTGCAAAGTTCCAACGATAACTCAAAACGGCCATTACAAATGTCAGTATTTTTCATGACCAAGTTTAACCTGCAATGTGAAAATAGGTATTTGAAAAAGAGAAGACAGTAAAACAGAGAGCAGTACTGAGACCATTACAGATGCAAGGATCAAATAAAAAGATCTAAACACAGCCAGTGATAGCATGAGAGCCATGAAAAGGTAGGACAAGCCCTTCTACTCTGGTGCAAGGAACTGCCACAACGATTGAGGAGCTTCTTCCGGCTTCTTTCCAGGAAAGGGATGCCTGAAGACAGATGTCAGGCATCCTTAATGAGAACATGAAAAAAACAGTATAGCTCCATTAAACAGACAGAATGCTAAAGGCACATTTGGGAAGTGGAAGCACAGTTCACCATCCTGCTAGACCCCTGCAAGTGTGCAAACTTGCTTTTAAAAAGCAGATTATGAGACACAAAAAAAGTATCCAAGTCTGCTGGGGAAAATGTACATTGCTCTTCAGTGACTTTCTGTGGGAATTCCTTAGAAATAACAACTTGCAGCACGTCATCTAAATCTCTAGTTTACAAGAGAAAGCAAGGTAAGCTACTCAGGATTCTTTATCTTAACTACATTCTGGATGCCTGCAGTTTTTCATATACAGTAGATCTAGAATACTAAACATCCTAACTCTTAAAAGGCTTCTGCTGGAATACTTCGGCTTCTCAAAGAAAGAATTACAAACTTAGTAAGCAGACTCTACTGCTAGCCTTTTTAGTCTTGACAGGTTTGCAGACTTTCTTTTCAAAGTGACCCCACTTCTGGGCAAAGAACACAGAAAACAACAAAATGCAAGACAGTTGCCTGGTCTTGCTATGCAACCTGGGAACCAGTGCTCCAATCTTTCACTAGTAGACTGGTATCTCTGGTCTGCCTCCTAAACACAAGGCTGCGCCAATTATACATGCTGTGCAGTTTTAAACATCTCAAACTTTTGATTACTAGATGCAGGCATCCAAAAATACGAACATGACATATTTAACAGCAAGTCTCCTGAAGAAAGCACAGTCTCTCTATAACACGATGCAGTTTGAAGACTACAGAACTGGCAGAACTAGGTCAATCAATTAATCTAACAAGGAAGACTGAATGCCTGGGACACAAATACTTTAGATGAATATTCATGCCTACTGTACATTCCAGACTTAAAACACAAGCTCCACCTCTGAAGATTACGATTCAGAAACTTGATGAGACTGTCAGCAATACAGGCTCCTTTTCTGAAGTAGTTTTGCTGCATTTTGTTCAAAGTGAATAGCCTCCCCACTGAACAAGTTACTCCTCCCCGAGAATCATACTTTTACACTCTTGCCTCTTTTAGTGATATTCTGTATAACATCTGACTGAAGATTCTTGAATCAGCTCTTTTTGCAAGAGGGCAAAGGATTCTTTTTCATAATTCTTTAGTACGATGAAAAGGAACCACCCTCTTCAAAAGCGGTGCTACTTTTCTTGGTCACTTGATCCTGCTGCTGATGTCTATACTTCAGCACATGACAAGTCCACTACAAGCCCTGTTTTTCAAGCAACTTGTAAGGGATTTTTTTGTTAAAAAGAAAAAAAAAATCCCTTCAGTTTACACACAAAATCTCAATGCGGCAACATCAACTTCCATATATCTTTCATGATGAGCGCTCTGAAAGCCAGGACCAGAATAACTTGCATGTCTTCAGGGTCAAAGTCACTTCAAAATGTTAATAAAATGCCTGGCTCTTTGGGGAAACCTCTCTCCAATGTTCAAGGATGAAAAGCAATGCCTCCTGTAGTCCGAGAATGGTTATGTCACAGCACAGCTTTTATAACATGCCCTCTGATTAACAGAAGACCTGAGATACCATCTCAACTTCATGCCTGTGCTGGCCATGTATACACAGACTTGAAGAGCAAGGTTTTCCGCATCAGCGGCATGTTGTCTGGATTATTCAAGGTGTAAAGAGCTCAAGACTTCTCTGAACTACTTTAATGTGACAACATTCACGTGATTGCGCATAACGAATAGCAGCATGATCACCTCTGCCAGCCACTACACAATCACAGGACAAGCTTCATCTTACAGGTAAGCAACATGGTTTGACCAAAACTCGCTGCAGCAACAAAAGAATAACAGGGTTTTTTAAAGAGTTGGGGTTTTTTTATGATAATAAAACATTAATGAGTGTTTTCTGGTAAAAAGGCCTACTGCCACTTCAAAAACCTGAAAGGCAAAGAGAAATAAACCTAAAAAATCCATACCCCAAACAAACTCCCAGCTTTAAAGACAGTTAAGAAAAAGGAATAGGAACACGCTACAGGGTTGTCAATCTGTAGTAGCAACTATTAGAAAAACTTCAGTACAGATATTAGATACCTGACATTTTTTATAGTATTTGCTACAGAAAGTAAGATGACATAGCTCAGCAGCTGCAGCCCCAACTGATACACACTTTTCAAGAACTCAAACTCATAGGTATGAGATACACAAACACACCTGTAATCTGTGTAGACAATGTATCCTAAAGAACCCTCTAAGAAACTGAAAAAAAAGAACACTAGAAAACAGAATGGCACCAAGATGAACTAGACCGTATCCTCCTTTCAAACACCTATACCTAAACAGATGATCATGGTTACAGCACATACAAAACCTCTTATACACCTCCAATGCTACAGGAATCACGACTAAGATTATAAGTAGTTAAATGGGTACAGTCTGCCTGGTAATTTTAATAACAAGCGACTTTCCAAAGACTGTGGTAACTAATTTAAATTATATATATCTGAATTCAGACATATTTTTTTTATTATTTCATTCTTGTATCAAATCCTAATAAAAACACAAATCTAAACTCCACTTCATTTGGAAAAGCTGGGAATACTACCTTACATATATTACACAGATGATGAAACATCTGCATAGGATTCCAAGCACAAGTGAACGTAACATGCTAGGTGTTTATATGTATGTATTACTTTCCCACAGGCTTGAAAATACAACCACACAATTAAAACCTTGGACAGAACTCATCAGCATAAGTAGCAACTACATTTAATTCCTACATGGTGTAAATATCTTAATCACCTATTTAATGAAAAAAACCACACACAGAGACATGCTTTAAACTCAATCAGCCAATTTTCCAAGTCTATGTGATTTTCAGGTGTAATGTACTGGCCATTAGTATTTCATAGTGTATTTCTAATCTGTTCATCACATCGTAGTTTTGTTTTCACACTAGTAACCTGACTACCATTTTATCATAGTTCAGACTATCCACTAGACAACGAGGATGCTCTTGTTCAGTTCTGGACTTCGTTTACCGAATTGAAACATTGGAGGGTCAGAATTTAAACAGCAAAAGCCATACTTAGATCACAAACCAGAAGAACCATCAGTTTTAGCCCTAATATTTCCAGCAAGAAGAGTCATAAAAGAGAAAGAATGGAGAATGGGTGCAAGGGCCTACTCTAGCACAGTATGGAGAGGAAGCATTAAATAAAGCAGCAGAATAAAGCTGCCCAGAAAGTCTAAAAATGCAAGGCGGCAGAATTTTCAGGGAAAAAAAATAAAAATAAGGTGGTGCAGGGAGGGAAAGTAAAAAATATATTGGAAAACAAGATTAAAGTAATCCAATACCAGGGTACACTCCTCTTTAAGAAAATCTCCAAAATATCCCACAATTTGGGGAGTTTATTAGGTACATGCATCTCTCCCCACCCCACTCCTACGTTACTCAGGTTTTCTAATTTATTTCCAAAGCCGTAATTCGAAATGGCAAGGAAAAGATTATTCTAGGGACTCCTTAAAAACTGGTGGTGAACCTAAAGTAATTTTTTAGTAAAAAACATCACTTTCTGTAAGAAGATGGCACTTATTGTACTGACTGATCAAAATTCAACTTAAGTTACATTCTAACTACATAAATATCAGTCTTCCAGCATGAAGAACCGAATATGAAGAGTGATGCTACCCAACACTATTCTAATTAAAAACCAATTAACACTATATCAAATTTTCTTACTCAGTTCTGCAATTCACGTCCTGTAAGATGTAATCTGCCACTTGCTGATGAGATACAGGGGTGACTAGTCCAAGAATTTTGCCAAGCATGAGCAGGATGCATCACTGGGGGGGACTGGGTATTTTTTGGATGGGAAATGGCATTTAATTTCATGTAAATTCAAGTATGAACTCCTAATATGCTGCGATTTTAAAAGCTTACATTGTGACTAAACATTTCCCACCACCACCACATCTTGTACTAGAAAAGGTTTGAAATGTAGTATTTATATCAACATCTCAATCACTGTATTTTTTGTTTTAAAAATCCAGATCTTCTGAGTCAACCTAAACCCTAACACAATACTGATTTCTAAGTCTTCATATTTCTAAAATTACAATTACATACCAAGGCAGCAGTTGCATGAATTTGAGATGCAGTACACTACCACTAGCAATACAAACAAACATTCTATGTACCAAATAAAGAAAAAGTGAAGATGGGCTGTTACCATCAAAATAGACCATGATGTAAGGTATGGATGACCTAACGACATTCTGGATTATCTGAGCAGGGTGTAACATTCCTAGAAGCAAGTTTGTCAAAATGAACATACCAAAATGTGCTGAACCACTGCTACTTTTACTTTGTATAGAGGTACTGCATGTCTGGGTCCCGGGTTGTGCTGTGCCTGTCCGATTTATACCCCTGTATAATTTCCTACAGGAGAGTTCATCATTGTCACTGTCATGTAGGGATGGTGTCCGAGGCCTAAAATGCCGCCATCTACATGATTTGATATTGACTAGTATCTGACTGAGGTCTTTCGAGAAAGATTTGTCCGAGGTATTTGTTTCTGAGGTATTGGCAAGTTGACTGATTGAAGAGTGTTGTGATGAGGAAAACATTTCCAAATCCAGCTGATGAAATGTATTATCGTAGTCCGAATGCGCTCTGTCTAGTAGCACCCTAAAAACAGGAAAACAATGCAGAATGATACAGTGGCAAGAAAATACCAAGAAAGTCACCAGTTTGCCATGTGTGACAAAGGGATAGAATAAACTACACAAAACTGTTCTAGAACAAGCAATCCCTGCTGATGGACACAATGCATGACTACATGTTACTTTACTGTAAGTACTATGTTTAGGTTTCTCTTCACAGGTATCCTCTAGCTTTTACTGTTTGAACAGCTGATGTACATCACATATATACTGAAACACTGCAACTATACATATTTTTTTTTAAAGTCAGGCTGGAAGACAGAGTTCTACAATGCAAAGAAAAAACCCCAGAGAACAAAATAAAATTGCTTAATTAACTAAAGAGCAATTTAAATGCCCTCCTAAAGTAACTTCAAGTTCAAAAGCCTTATACCCATATATACTGAATGCACCCACAACCATCCCAATGCAGTGGGGATGTCACACATTAACTTCCAAATGCCCTTGCAAAATCCCAGTAAGAGCATTCAGCTCCAATTCTGATTTTGCCGATATGCCAATCTGACTTGCTAATGTGTGAAGAGGTGCTAAGTGTTAATCTGAAAACCAAAACACATTCTTATTATTTTTTAAAATTAAAATCCAATAGCAACGTATAATTTTTAAAGACATATTCCATATTTTAAAAATATAGCATTTATTCAACACTGACCTATTTATAAATTGTTTTGATACAGATGCTTAGAAGCAAAATACCTGAAAGTGCTTAAGTCTTTGATATTTTTGCCATGTTCAAAATTTAAGTTATTGTCATTTAAGCACTCCTCTCAAAATTCTCTGCAACTGGCAAATCACGAAACATGGTCCAAACTCAGAAAAACATTTTCTGAAAAATGTGGTTTTAGCTATTTTTGAATACTACTATTTGAAAACAGCCATGCAAATAATTTAAATACAAGCCACCAATCACAACTGAAAACACAGACCTATTTTCACCTCAGAGCTTGGGAGTGCCATCAATAAACACCCCCCTAGAACCATTTAAGAAAATTGTATTAAAACAGCTTCTACTACCACAAAATAAAAACGGAGACATTAACCAGCTAAGGAAACTCATACCAAGTGGAAGTATTTAAAAAGTCAATCTCTCCGACATCTCAATTTTTGAGGGGTTTGATTTTCTTAAACTTTGCATCTTACCAATTACTTTTTATTTTAAATTTTGTTTTTAAAAACAGGAACAATTATGTAGGACTTACCTTCCACCACGGCCGACCCGTCTTCGTGCAAACCCAATACACCTCTGTGGTACAGTGAGGGTGGTTAAGCAGTATCTGTAACGCACATCTCCTAATCTTCCCTCTTTAGGGCTACTCCATGGCCAGTTGCCAGGTTGGTCTAAATGAGGCTTAAAATAATTTTAAACAATTAAACACAAGATATTTTCCCACAGGTGCTTTGTCTTATGAAACACAAGGAAATTCTACTTACAGCATAGTACTGACAGCCTGCTTTCCTACGGAAGGCAAAAGGACCATCAGGATCATTTTCTTCCTCAGCCTCCGAAGAACCAGACAAGACCTTTAAGAGGGGGATGGGAGGTGTATGAGGAGAGATATTAGTCAATTAATGAGTTTTACTTCTTTCCCCAAGAGCTGCATAGAACTCTTACAGGTCCTACCTGGGAGAGAGGTTCTTCATCTGAGCTAGGAAAATCATACTGATTCAAATCTTTAGCATTAAAGACTGGCAGTGCAGCAGGACTTGTCTGTTGAGGAGTAGCAGCAGCAGACGAAGGTAAGACTTTTGGCTTCTTCTCATACTTCCTTTTGGGTCTAATAACATCAGGTTTATCTTGCTGCAAAAGAAGAAAACGGCAGTGTAAAATTAGACACACAAGCAAATTAGATGAAATCAGGAGTTTTGGAAAACTCCTGTTTAAGCACACTAAAAAGTGAACTCATCTTTCCACCACCTTGATAACAAAACATGCAGTCATTTCATGAATATCTGTATCTCATTTCCAGTAACTGAAACATTTAACAGATAAAGTGGAATCAAGCACTCTTAGCTCAATCCATGCTAGATGAAACAGTAGCTGTTAAGGTAACAGTACTATTTCGGAGAAGTAGACCAAAATATATAAAATTATCTCCATGAGGCACCTGTAATAGGCATTTATGCTGTGTTAGGGAATTACTAAGCACTAAACAATGCTTTAAAAGCAAAAAAGTTAAGACTTCGGAAAGATACCTAGAATCTCAGAAAATCCTCTAAAAATTAAAACACATCTCCCCATACTATGCAAAGTCAAATTGAAGCGCACTTCTCAAGTTTCCAAGAAACAAGTTTCTTTCAAGCTGCAAGAACTGTGCTGACCCAACATCACTAACAGGTAAATAGATTGCAGCAATCTCAATTAAAATGCTCTACTCTCAACGGAAGTATTCACCAATTCAAGCCACCTTGCCAGATTCAGAACAGGCTCTGGACATTCTTCAGTTATAAGAAGTCTTTGTTTAAAATTCAAATTATACCTCAGCATTTCTCCTGTGTTACCTGACCTATTTAACATGCTCAGTTGTTGGCACTGTAGCTATGCTGTGTATGACACAAAATTAAAGCCTGCAGGGAAAAAAGTGCTGGTCAGCTGTCTAAATCAAGTAAGATTATTTGACACTTTAGTTAAATATAAAACCAGACAAAGACATACAGTATGCTGGGAATATCAGTGGATCACATTGAAAAAAAACCACCCCAAACAATAACCCACCCTCCGGAACAAAATAACTACATAATTTAGAACAAGAAATTACGTTTTAACTCATTAGTCCTATCTTTGTCCAGTATCTAGGTAATAAATACAGTTTTGTTCAGGCTATCCTAACTTTATGGGTGGCATTAAAGAAAAACATTCGTATGTCCCAGAGTAACAACACTATTGCATGCATCCTTTTGTCTGTAGTTCATCCATACTGCCTTTATTTCTGTCTTGAGGAATGCTGGTAGTCCATATGTTATCCCCGTAACTCCAACAAAGCAAAGCATTTTATTCCAACTGCAGCTTAGCTAGTCTATTTTCAGTTTCAAAACACTTCTACCCTCCTCCCATCATAGAATGCTGTATCTTGCATACATAACAGCATAAACTATTAACTTGATTACTGACATTACTCACTTTAACTTTAAATTCTTTCAGTTCCATAGCTTCTTGGTGTTTAAAAGGACTGCTGTTAGTCACAGGAATGATGGGAATAGCATAGGTAGGTTTAATTGGTTGCCGCTGTGCCATGACCTCAGACACGATCTCTCCACTGTAGTCACCCAAATTATACCTGAAATCAGAATTATTTTTTTTTTTTTATTATTTGCTGAAATATTTGCAATATCTCTGGTAAAAAATTGCACAACACAGAGAAACAGGCTAATACTTGCAACTTGGGCTAAAGGGACATCCAGGATGACAGTAAGTAGTACAGAAAGCATTATTCAGAAAAGGGGACTTGTAACATGGAAACTTCATTGTGATGAAGGAAAGGCGGTTTCTCTCCCTGCTCACTTGGGGACAGGTACCATTTAAAACCATACATTTATCGCCCAAAAGGTTTTTAACACTGAGGCAGAGTGCCATATTCATGAATCTTCCCTCTCTGTGTTATGGAATATTTTCAGAAGTAGATCCGTGAAACATGTTACATTTCAAGACCTGTGGAAAGTGTGGAGTCGAAGCACAGTTTTCCATTCTAAGGGGGGGCATTAGAGTCTCTCCTCTATTCAACAGCTTTTTCCTTGAAAAAGCTACAGGAAAGTCTTTGAAATTTCTCCCCTCTCTATTTCTAATGAAAATGGTCAGGGCTTGAAAAAAATGCCCCAGTAGAGACATTCAACTTGTCTCTCTAAGAAGTCAGCCTAAACCGTTAGTTTTAAAGCTTTACGATACTGACTCAAACCATTTGTTTTCAAACACGGATGCTCAAGTTAGAGAAGTCTATTCAGATTTTAAGTATCAACCTAGAGAACTATTACACATTTCAAATACAATTCTCAGTTGATTGGGAAGTGGCAGCTGACAGAGCCGAGCATTTGGTCTTCATCACAGCTGACAAACAGGATGTCAAAAGCAGCACTAAGAGGAGATGACTAGACAGCAACATTTTCTATCGTATGAAATGCTTATGTTTTCCTCAAGACAGTATTAGATCAAGCCTTGCTAAAAAAGAACAGTGATAATTAAGAAAAACAGCAATGATGAGAAACAGCCTTAGAATTAGCTGGGACTTCCTTATTCTACATATTTCACATAAATTCCTAAATGAGTTTACCTAAAACTATGATCTCTCTTCCTGTATAATATATAGGATATACACATACATTTGAATACACACATATATGTAATAAAACAACATAGATAAGTGTGATGGGTCACTTTCCCATAAGCAGCACCTTCCTAACATTTTATTTTGCTTTCCATAGCCATATATAAAAACAAGCTCCTGTAAATGTGAAAGTGTCTAAATACTTACTTTAAAAATCTCTCGCTGTTTTAAGTATTTGTGGGAATCAGAATACAAAGTAGTTTCCAAAGCTTTCTGCAGCAAGTTTTCAATAAAGATTACCTCTTTTCCATAATTTCCAGTGTTAAATGCAGCAACTCTCTCTTGCTTTTTTCCCTCCTCTTTATCATCTCCAGGATGGTTACTGCACGACTCAGATCTCGACGGAGCTTAAGCATCTTCTCATAAGATGCTTCATCATTTTTTCGATTCTGTAGATACACAGTGCATATGTTTCCCCAGATCACGTAAATTAAATAGTCTGAATTAAAAGTTCTAAATGTTTATGTATATAGAAAACAAATCACATGCTAAAACAGAGAAGCATGTGCATGCTATCAATGAGCTACAGCTTACCAACACCATTAAGTATGTTTAGCAGTAGATCTAGTGAAAAAGAATACAAACTTGCATTCAATAGCTGTCCTAGTTTCTTCTATGTTGTTATCCTTGCAAATTTAAACAAAAGAACACCATGAATTTTATTGTTTTATACTACAAAGCAGAATCACTTATTTATATAAGATCCTTCTCCCCCTCTCAAAAAGTAAGAGGGGGGAAGCAGAGGAAGGTACCCATCTACTCACTTTCCGTGTCTGCATCTTTTCTGTCCGTCTTCTAAAAGCAACATAAGGGTCATTTGTGCTGGAACCATCTCGCTTCTCTTGTTTCACTGCTGGGATAAGAGAGGGACCTCGACAGTTTTTCCTCTTTTTAATCCAGTACTCATATACTTCTCTGATCAATTCATCATCTTCCTTCAGCAACAGCTTGGCCTCTTGCAGGCTGACTGGCTAAATGTAAAACCCAGCATGTCACTTTCATATAGCAATACACAGAGTGTGCATTTCAAATACTTTATTCAAAGTACCATTGTACCTGCTGACCGCTGCCTTTTTCTAGTCTGTCTATCATCTCCTCAAATTGCAAAGGAGAGATGTCCATTCTTTTCTTCAACTTATTCACAAAGATCTCATCTTCTGAATCCAAGTCATAATCCGGCTGCTCAGCATCCAAACTGAAAGCTAAATGATGCAAGTGAAAGGTGTAAGTTAGTTTTACTACAGAAATGTTTTTTTCTGATAGCAACGTCTGGAGTACACACCAGATTCTTCTCAAAACAAAATCAAAATCATTTGTTTGAATGTTGGAGTAATACTACTTCAAAGTTATATCTAGGTTTCTTTACACCATTAAAAATTGATATTTATTTAATTATGCTTTTGTTGACCAATGAAAGCTTACCAGTGGTAAAAGCAGCTAGCAGCTTTCTACCTCACTGCTTTCAGTAAGAAATTAATTTTAGACTGGTCAAAACTTCCAGTGCTGTCTAGTATTTTGCGGTTTTATGTCTTGTATTATTAGCAATTCAGACTTCAGCCCAAATGCACTTAAAAGGTACTTCTACTGAAGTATGTGCAGACTGTATTACAATGACATTACACATACTCTCATCACTGATTTTTGTGATGTAGGCAAGTCAGAGTAAACTGGCCCAGTATGGTCTACTCTGTGTAGCAAGGCATTTTCAAATACAAGTAATGTTTTGCAGAACACAAACAACTGCTCTGTTTTCCACAATACCCTATGAAAATGCAGCATTCTTCATTCAAAACAAGATCTCCCTAGTTCTCATGCCTTGCTTTTAATAAACACATAGCTAGCAGACAACGCAGCTGAAAAATAAAAATCACTATTTCCTGTTAGACCACGAGATAAGGAAAAGAAGAATAAAAAAGTGTAACCTTAATATCAGCATGGAAGACTGCTAGTATTAGCCCCTTCATTGGTTAGAGGCAGAGCGACATGCTCTAATCTACCTGATCTTCCACCTGATCTAGTGGAAGTTGTCTCCGCTTATTGCAGGGTGGGGTGGTAGACTAGAGAACCTTTAAAGTTCCCTTCCAACCCAAACTATGATTCTAATATTTTAAAGCCATCACTGAAGCCCCGACTGCTATAGAAGATCCATTTACATAGCACAGGTACTACTTTTAAAATTCTACTAATTATACCATGCAACAGATTATATTTTTAATCATGTTTTCAAAAGTTATCTGAAGTATCATGATGATCACATCCATACAGAATGGCTGCTATCTTCCAACAAAAACAAAATCCCAACACACTTGCCAGTCAGTGATATCAAAACCCATCTACTTTTAGATGGAGAATACTTCCATCCAGGCACAGGCTAATACTACTACTGCTGCCATTTCTGCCTGGCTTCCCAATCCACTTTATCCTGGTTTAAGCTTCAGGGGAGAGGCACTCTGTAGAAGAATGGCTGCAGAAGCACGGCCTTAGAATCTCTGAAGATCTGCACAATCCAGGCCTGGTATTAGAATAGGCCTGTAATCAGAATTGTACTGAAGTTGCTGTGCTGAAGTTAACAAGAAAGGTAGCCTTGAGCTATTCCTGAATCCTGAGACCAAGTAATTATGTTGTGCCAACAGGCCGTGGCTGTAACAAGATACAGCTGCTGGGAAAGCAGGTGCAGGGCCAAGAAAGATAGGGACCGGTATGGGAAAATAGGGAGTAACAAACTACAAGACTGAAGCAGAGCAACACAATTACCTACATGGATAGAATGCTTATTTTAGTCATGATAATTAGGGGTGTGAGAACTGTGCGTGTTTAGAGACTACTAACCAATTGTATTTCTGCTTTACGAATATGCATGTGTATCGGTTCTATATAAGTAGTGTTAGAAACTAATAAAGTTGAGCAAGATGCATAACTCATATTGAGCGTCTTCTTGACTCCAGCGAACCCTTCTTCCAACAGCACTGTTTCTTAGCTATGTATTATATATTCTCTTCAAGCAGATTTGTGTCCTTGCTAACGCACCTAAACTTCCCTGCAAGCTGTTAATTACAGAGTGTTAACAGAGGGCAGAAATAGGCCTTTGAGATTGCTAAATTTAAAGTACTAACATATAGACTTAGACTCAAGGAGGACATCCATCTACTTCCTCATCAAGAGCTAAATACACCTCTTAAGCAAGAAGTATATATTCCTTTACATATTGGATAAAATTGTTAAGAGTCAGTCTTGATGCAAGCTCAATAGATATTTAAGAGTAATCTCACAAAATACCAGCAAAATAAAGTTTTCAGTGTAGACTTCAGTGAATTGAGTTACTTTACTTACGCTGTATGTGAATCAGCTGCTTTGGCATTTTAAATTCTCCAGGATATATAGATTCATAGTATGCAATATTACTTTCTGCTTCTGGAACCGGTATAACCATGTTATCCCTCTTCTCTCCATATACTTGTTGTGCTGAGATAGCCCGCTGGAGATGATGTTCCTATGAATAAAAAAGTCAAGATGAAAATCTAAGAAAACGTTTTCAGAACTCAGACTTTTTTTAAATTGACGGAACTCTATTTATTTTCAAATGCTTTCATTCCAAATCCCTGAGACCAGACTTGGGAAATTGGTATTGCACCCTTCACTCAAAACACACTCCATAAACTGGTCTTTCCAGTAGGTGGAGCTCTCCCTCTTAACACAAACACAACACCACCAGTCACTAAACTTAGTAAGTGATGTTGCGTGTTCTTGGCACATCAAACTATGCAATCTATCTTTACCTATTTCTGCAGAGACACTTAAGATTGGTTAGACAAACAGATTATAACAAGTAGCTGCAGACAAATATTCACTCTGGTATTATTCTTTATTTGCTACGGCCATTTATCGCCAGTGATGTCAGAACACCAGAAAGGAAGCCTGCCATCATCTATTGAGAAAGGGAAGCAACTATTCTTACCCAGACAGATAATGAGTCCTAAAGACATTCTTGCTTATTGCAATGCTTTCCGTTATCATCCTCCTCCTTTCCCTCTTAATCTGTCAAAGTTTATTATTAAACTATAAACTCTGAAGGTGAGAATAATTAACTTTCAGAAATCTGCAACTGTTTTTTCAAGCTTAAAAGTAAAGCACATTTATATCTGTTACTACAACCCAAGAAACAGACTAGTAACATCATAAATTCTAGTATATTTTCTAATGTTATTCAAATGCATTCTGTTCTTCCTGTGATGCTGTCAAGACAGTAAGTAGCCTCAGCAGAGTTCAGTTACCAACAAAAACCCACCCAGTAAGATGTGTGCATGTAAGCAGTTTACTGACTATGTAACACAGTATTTTTTCCCTAGTACCAAAGCTGGTTTCTTAAGTTCCTACACTCTTCCTTCCTAGGTGCTCAGTAAGCCAGTGCTGCATCAGCTGTGTCAGTAAGCTATCAGTGAGATGCTGGAAACCAGACTACTGGAAAACTCAAAAATAGAAACTGCAGCAAAAGGGTGGCAGGGATAATCTGTTTTAATATTGAAATAAAAACATACCGGTGTTCATCATTATGACCTTATTACATCTTTGCCTGTTTGGCTTAAACTTACCCCTCTTCAGCACAATAAATAAAATTAATATCATCTGTCTAAACTTCAAATAAAAATAATAAAAAAATCAAGATAATTATAAAATAGGCTTTATTGTAACTTGTATAGCGCAGCTTTATAGTAAAACCTGTTCCAAGGTATAATTCTGCTGCAAGGATTCACAGGATTTTAGCCCAGCTTTACCTTCAAACAAGCTACAAACATTTTTCCAGATCTATCCCGTTAAAAAGTTTCTTCACAAAAGGAGACTAATTCTGAGAATAAGACATACTGTACAGTTGCAAGTAAAACCCATTGGACCGATTCTGATCCTCTAACCTTTGGTAAGTGCAGGCACATACATCACCTAGGAGGTGTGGCAGCTAAAATTCTTTCTTGGGTATGGTACAAAATAATTTCTTTTTTACCTCTCTGTGAAGCACTGCTGCCAGACACCTCAGATTTGTGTAAACAGTAATAATTTTTCAGGATTTTGGCACAACAGCTACAACTGTTGCAGAACAGGGAATTAAGCTTTGTTTTCATAAAGTACAGTAGGATTCCACGTCAAATACATACTAATAGTCAATGGATTCTGAACAACAGAAAAGGTTTACTGTTCTTAATCATATGAAGGATCCCTGGTGCATTTATCCCAACTTGTGTTTTTAAACACAAAAAACTGCTTTGCTTCAGGGAAGAAAAGGGGGTTAGACACTGAATTAAGATTTCAATTTCTCTGATCCAGTTGATACAGAAATGGGTACTGTTTAGTTAGTAGCAGTAGTCTACTTATTTCCTAACAGACTTCAGTAACAAGTATTTAAAGAAATCTTAACAATATTCTTGAAACAGAAGCACAAATCATTGTTTTGCCTGACTTTCACCCAGATTACAAAAAAATACACACATATTATGAAAGCCACTGGATAAAAGTTCCTTCACCGACACACATAAACTAATCTGCTCTTCCTATCCATTTCAATTCATACCAAGAGACACTCCACTAAGTTAAATTAGCACCTCCCCTTTACACCCCCATGCACCAAGTTCTCACTTATTTGGACGAATCAGCAATAGTGACTTTGTCCCCAGCTTCAACATCTCAGCTGGTGGCTCAGCACATCTCTGTCTCCTACAAACAAGTGTGACTGGTGACCCCAGAAGCACTCATTTTTAACATAAGAGCATGTTAACTAACCTACTACACCTTACAGCAGTCATTCCCCACTGTGATTGCACAGCTGATTACCCCCACCCAAACGCAACACCATTCATCTCAAACAGTAGCTTTCCATTTGAAAATGCAATGGTTTCCTCAGTTTGTCAGAACGATTTTGAATTCCAAATCCTAATCAAACATGCTGGCTGCCATTCATGTTATCTTGATTTAATATATCAATGCTGTACAGTCCAAGTCGCTCCTGAAAATACCAATAGGTATTTAAAGACAGACCTCTTTAGAAATTTAAGAAGTCTTTTTCACTTTGACTGTTCATCCATTTCCAGATACAGTTTTCCAATCAGAGACATTTTCACTATACAATAGTTTCTATAACACTGTTTCCACTCATTGCACAACTGAGCAGTATTAAAAAGCCTTTTAAAAAAGTCATGATGCAACTATCCACTAGGTCCCTTGCCTTGCTATAGAAATTAGACTGGATCAACCGGGGTTTGTTCTTGAAAAACTCACTATTAGTTGTTCACATAGAGATTAGTATCTTCCAGGTGATTACTGGGGCCAAATAATTTACATTATCCATATTCCTCCATGAACTGCTGTTAAGACAGCTCGTTTGTTGCCCTCTAGCTCCCAATTTTTCAACAGGCTGTTACAGGGTTTTGGTTTGGGATTTTTTAGGTTTTATGTTGGGGTTTGTTGTTTGTTTTCTGGTGGTGGTTTGGTGGTTGCGGGTTTTTTTTTGTTGTTGTTTGTTTGTTTGTTTTGTTTTTTTTAAGATGCATGGTTGCAGTACCTTTTCCCCTTCTCCTCTGGAACATCATCTGCCCCTCAGAAGTTATCAATTAGCAGTGAAATTATTTCAGACTGTTTCTTTAAATTCCTTTCACAAATTTTAGGTGGGTTAGTCAAGCTCAAAAGCTGTAATTTGTCATGTTAGAAGGAAACTCATTTAACAGTTAGCTACCACCACAAGGTGCGCTCTTGTGCCCCTTGCTGTCATTCTCCGTATTACTACTGCCTAATGCCAGACTGAACCTACTGTGACAGCTTAGGAAACTAAATCCACAGAAAGCCATCTCTCCCCAGCCATCTCTCCCCAGTTATTTCCCATGAAGACAATTAGAAACAATTAGCCTTCTGACAAAGTAGCTTCCTGAACTGTGGGGCGGGCAGGGAGGCAGTGGGGAAAGGGAGGAAGAAAGACGATTCCCTTTGGTAGCAGCCAGCCATTAAACTGGCTTAGCTGCATCATTAAATTAAAAAGTCTTTTTGAAATGAATGCCAAGGGCAAGATTAAGACTCATGAAAAGCTATGGCAGGTAACATTCCAACCATCTCAGTACCAAATACAACCAAGGTTTCCTCTTACTACAAATATTTACAGGATATTCTCATCTTATTCCGTACATTCATTGCTAGAATGATCTCATCTTCCTCCTTCTTTCCAGGAGTTCCATGTAAGTATTAATTGTTCACATATTATTTGTTCCTATTCATCAGATTCCACTTTGAGTGCATTCAGATTTCTGTGTTAAGGTATCCTTATTGAAAATACACTTGGAATAGCTGCAGTTGTCTTACAAAAACTCAGCCCAATCTACCAAGTAAGACTTTGCCATTTCTTCCCTCTCTCAACTTGCCTCCCTTCTATCTTTCATACACTGACTGTTTCACAAGACTTACTTACAGAAGGTAGTTTATTCTCACTGAAACTGCCTTCCACTGTTATATTTAACTATTTTCAACCTATTAGTTAGGCTTCTATCCAGAAAAGCTTCCCTCTTCAGTTGCTTTCTCTACCTGACATAAAAAGCTATCAGAAATACAACTTTGGAGTTGGTTGTGCTGTGATGCTCATTTGATGCTGTACTTTCAGAATGGTGCTACTGTTCTGTAAACTTCATTCCCTCTACCTAGTACCAATGCTTATCCAGATTTGTGTGTTAAAAGCTATTCAAAGAGTTCATTCAAAACCTAAAAATCTGCTTGCCTTTCCTCCTGAAAGTTCATTTTCCATCAGACTGGCTTCCTACACTGGCTCATCACGTGGCCAGACAATCCCAGAGTCGAATGGATGCAGTAGGAGCACTCAGCTCTGAGACAGAGGCTGCCTGAGTAAACAAGCAGCTTCACTTTTTGCAGCTTTCAGCCAGTAACATGAACTGCACCTTATCCATCCCACTATATTCCTGTCCAGGAAAGTAGGCAGACAGTTAAGATGCCCATGCTTACCAGATTACCCTGCTAGTTGTTTAAAAAACCATGAGCTCAACAGCCATTTTCCTCCTTTATAAATTTCCCTTTAATTAGACAGTCTACAGGAAAAGCCCACCAAAACAACAATCCTTCTTCTGACTATCCGGAATATAACAAGGCATGATATACTTAAATTTCCTAAGCAAAATCATGTATTTACACCATTCTTTATTCTTTAGTCTTCCTTTCCATTAATTTTAAGACACTAGGTTTATCCCTTGCACCCGTACTGCCATGCCTGTTCCAAAACATCAAAGACTCAAAAAATAATCTAAAGCAAGTTGGCAGTAATTCAGGCACTAGGGAAAGCAGGAATACAGCAGAGCAGCTCTCAATGCAGCCTGAAGGAATTGGAACTTCTGTTCAGCTCTGCTTTCGGCAACCAACAGGACCTCTCTCAAACAATAATGCAAGGACATGGGTGCAACTCTTCAAAACAAGTTTAGCACTTGCATACTTGTTGCATTTCTAGCACACTACATTAAAAAAAAAAAGCTGAACTACAATAATCAGAACACAAGAGAAAGGATACTACAATTGTGGTTCAACCTCAGTATTAGCAGGCACTCTTGCCTACAAGCAGAAACAAGCAGGAGTATAGCAACTGAAAGCAAGCAGTATTTGCCTTCTTTCACATTTTGGTAATGCTCAGTTAAGTTTCTGGCAACATGACTAATTCCAAGTTAGTTAAAGTTTCTCACAGAAAAGTGGCACTGAGCACAAACATTCCTTTGGTGAAATACTTACTTTGCAACACACCTTGGAAACTATATTCAAAGTAGGCTAACCACAACACAAGGCGTTAAAAGACATAACCCTGTCATTAAAGGTGAACAAACCCAAGGTTCAGACTGCACATTACTATTTTAGAAAGTAAACTGAAAATAATGTTACTGCAGTAGCAATGAGTGCATCGTCTTAAGAACAAGACACACAATCCACTGTTTTGTAACTTGACTGCATGTTTCTTCAATTAATTTCTCCAAATTATTCCACAGCTCTTAAAAGAAATAATCATTTAAGACACATCCGCTTATGGAAATGGCGAAAACAGCCAACTCTTAAGTCCAGAGGGTAGAGCAGAGTAGAAAGTCTCCAAATTGTCAAGAGCCTACCCTAAGGAAGGGCGTGCTCTTTGTTGAGGGAAGTCAAAGATAGGGTGGTAGAGGAAGCCACACACAGCAAGAAGAAAGATTTTTTTTAAATATTAGCATTTATAAAAAGGACACAGGAGTGAGTTCAAGTCTGTGTACATCATAATCATGCGTCTGCTTCTGAAATACAAAAACTATACAAAAGGACACTACAATTGATTGTCGTTATCGGGAACACGTCAAACCACACTGCCCATCTACTGGTCTCTGCCGACCTGCTAATTTACATCAGCATGACTGGGGTAAATCTTCTCACTTCCATCCCTTGCCTAAGTGCTTTCCAAAGTTGCCATCTCACAGCTCACACTGTAAGTTTAGGGTACAAGAACTAAAAAGGTTACCAGCTTCAACAGGTATTTGTCTCAAAGTATTAGGCTCACAACAGTTACGTTAAAACAGCTCAAAGCTGAGACAGGATCAAGGACATACAAACTTACAGACCTGTCTTTTTTTTATACACATTTTAACTTCCAGCAACTTGTGATCCAAAACTCTTTTGGGAAAAACCTAAACACACAAGAAGAATCCAACAAAACTGTAACTCATCTTCAGCACAAGCACATTACTCTAAGATGAAATAAGAAAACATTAGGAACTGGAAAAATCGTAAGTTTAATTACGTCATCCAGAGATTATAAACTGGTGCAAGAGCAACCTGATTCCAGGTTATAATGTAAAGATTTTTGGCTAAATTCACAGGGACAATATTGTTCCTACACCTAGATTATCTCACTACAGCAACACTTACTGGTGAAAGGACAATAGAAGCCAACACAGCAAAGTTGCGAGGAGACCCCACTGCACACCAAGACCATTCAGACTAGCCTGCCCTATAACATATGGTAGGGACTAGTGAAGAACTTCTATGACCTATTGCATGCAAATCACTCCCCAGCCCCCCCCTTCCCTTGGTTCAGTGAGCTATGGGATATGTAACTTGTCTCTCAGCCATAGGACGGTCTCTGTAACCTGCATGATCAGGGAAGATGGCCTCTTTTGGAAGAGTGATTGACAATCTACTCTAAATGAACTTTGTCCATAGATTCAATCCAATAAATCCAAGCACAAAGGAGACAAAGTAATAGAATAACCGAACTGGCTCATTTTCTTCACTTTCTCCTCCTGTTACCAGATCCTAGATGTCCTGCAACTTACTAATCAGACACAATTTATAACCAAAATTAGGAGGATCATGGAGAGTGATCTCATAGAATTACATGCAAAAAAATTAAGGTTTTGTTTGTTGGGGGGGTTTATGCCCCCCCCCCCATTCCTCACATTATTCTTTCCTCCTTCCTAGAACAAGTTCAGGCATCACAAGTATGTTTTATGTGGGACTCTTGGGGGTGGGTGTGTGTGGTGTAATTATCTACTGCTGCAATAGAAAGGGCTCAATCAGGGACAGGCACCATCAATGCTCCAAGCAAAGGTACAGAACACTTAGCCAGAACGTAGTAGTACCCATTTTAGATCAATGTAAACTTTGTAAAATTCAGAGCTTCGGATTTCCTTTCTATTTTTCTTATCTTTAGGGCAGAAAGTGACTCTAGTAGCTTCTAGTACGACTGAAAGCAAAAACACTCAATTATTCCTGCAAAGCAGGCATCGCAACTCAGTACAGAAGCACTCATAACAAACATACCACACACTCTTCCTTGTACTACCTCACATGAGTATCTAGTCACACATAACTACATGCAAAACAGCAAAGACGTTCTGACAAGTTTGTCACAGTATCTGTTTCCAAACAACTGCTGATGAAGAGCTCCAAATCTGACTGAAATCATACTGACGAGGGCAATCTGATAGAGCACAGAAGTCTTCAACATGTATTCTGGCACAGGGTCAGACCTGAGTTACACTGATCCTTACCTCTGAAACTGCAAAGCCTGGCTCCTGAATATCAGCTTATAGATCTGACCCTTGATAATGGCAAGGTAACAGTTATGTTGGTAAGCATAAATGCAGCATCTATCCTCTTGATCTCAGGTACATGAACATCATATAACATGTCAGCAATAGTTTAAATTTGGTCAGAACAAGCACACATGATCAAAATAGGATACAAGTGGTGGGTCAACAAAGCAGCATTATGTTGCTCCTTGGTCTCCCCCTGTGATGGGTCCCAAGGAAGACAGTAGATCACTTCCCCCACCCCCCATCTGGCCCACAAGCAACTGTAAGCCATCTTTCTATTATGATTACTAGTATGAACAGGGTAAACACCTTCTCACATCAATTTAAGCTGCCTGAAGATTCACCCAAGTCACATCGCTGTAGATCTTCCCTTATGAAGTTGCAAGATCTCTCAATGCCCTGAATCATTCTATGCAGTAAATTCTTTGTTTAATAACAAAAAGTGCCTGAAACTGTCCCTTCATATTCCAAACATGGAGAAAAATATGGAGATCACTTCTGTTAATCAACTGATGTCAGTCTCATGAGTAGTCAATTAAGCAGGATCCCACAGTAATTACTATAATAATTAGATCTCCGCTACAAATGCAGACTTAAAATAGCTGCATAGGATTAAATAGCAATTGCTCAGTGAAAATGTGATCTAATTTACTTTTAAAAATACATGTTTTTGTAATTAACAGACTATCAAGAAACCGGGCTAATTATTAGCCTTTTTATCTGGAACACTGGTTAGAAATTAGGTCAGCCACACCATCGTAAGCATCATATTAAAATGCTTTCCCCATGTTCAAATGAGACAGTTCTAAGAGTATGCATGGAGTCTGCCCTTTTCATGGAAATACCTTGCTTCCATAGTCATGGACTTCAGCAGCAAACTACTTACACCTTCTGGGAAATTTTTGCCTGCTGTGCTTGTTCAGTGAATGGTGGCAGGGAGGCAGAGGACACACAGGGCATTTGACCCAGAAGTCTAACAACATTAGTACTAGAGATCAACAAAAATGCTCGAAGAAATGGTGAGTGATTTGTTGTCCTGTTACCATAAGACTGAAAAGAAATTAGTTTCATATTTTCAATTACTGTGGAAAACAGGCAGAGATGAAGAAATGAATGAGACTGGCTCAAAACATGTTAAAAAGTATAATGCATGCAACCTAGGAACCCTGGGAATCAGAAAAGCTCTAGTATTTAACACATGCAGTAATTATGCAGTCTCATTCACAAACAGAATTTAACGCTTCAGCCTTCCCAGGCACAGGTCCTGTTCAGACTACCTATCGGCTGCTTGCCAAATCGTCACTGCGCTACATGCATTCAGAACCACAGTTTGAAGTATTTTCTTCAGGAACTGCTAACAGCTCAGTACCAGCAGAAGAGGCTATCCCACCTCCTAAACATTGGTAATGGCCATAAAATATTCCCATCTTTTCCCCATGTAATCACTTCGTCTTTCATGGAACTACTCAGCTTATGTAGCCCTGTAACCCACAGAGGCGAGGAGTTAAACAAGTCTTTTGCTGTGAGCTAATCCAGTTCACAGGCAGGTGGTGCAGACCATGGCAAGCTCTAAGGAAACAGTGGAATTGTCTCTTCAATACCAACAGTTAAATCAGATCAGCCCATCTCTTGTGACTTTGCCACACAGCCACATTTCACAAGATCCCAGACTTAACTGCAAACCTGTCAAAGTGCCCCCCCTTCCTTAAAATGGCCTGCTGTAACGCTGTGATTTGTGAGCCTGCAGTGCATCAAAACTATTTCAGTGATCTATACTAAACAGTACAGTTTAGTAACTAAACCAATTGCCCCTAAATAAAGCATTCTAAAGAACACATTAAGATGCCTTTAACCCATTACTTAGGTAGTCCAGGGCATGACCTCCACACTGAAATCAGACTGTAACAAAATTAATTAAGATTTGATACAATAATACAGCTTTCAGGATGCAGTCTACATGGAATGAGAGCAGCCCTTAGAATTTAATCTTTCCTTACCAGAGGTTTCAGCTACGAAGCCATTTAGGAGATCATGAATAAATCTTTACAGCAAAATCATTTTCCCCTTGTATGGGGAAAATAGGAAGTGGAACTTCAAGATCATTTCATCAGCTGACTCAAAATAAAACTGCATGAAGTTCCCAAGTTAAAAGATATATGCAACAATATCTTGCTGCATGCTTAAACATTACTGTGCCCCAGCAATACTGTGTAACAACTCAACTTCGGATGGCAAAAGCTGCACATTTTCATTCCAACATTCTTCTTAAAGGGAGTTGATACTACTGCTAACAGTACTGAGCACTGACAAAAAAAAAAAAAGCAGTGTCATCTCAATAACAAAGAACATGATAGCCCAACTTTGCAGGAAACAAGTTCCTACTGTTTCATTACTCTTCTGAACAATATTAATATGCAGATACACTGGGTATTTTTTCCATATATATTTCAATATACATGGGGTGCCTCAACTATTCCAGTTACATATCATAGCAGAATACTACACACAGTACTAGGCCAGGTTAAAAGTAAGTTCCAAATCTACATTTACATAGGTACCAGGACTTAAAAAGAAGTCAACTGAGCCAGGTGAAGTCTTAGAAAACTTTGAGAGAAGTGTAGTATATGTCAACTATGGAAAAAAATAAATATACCACTCCTTCCACAGAAGCTGTTCCTCAGACCAGGTTTTCAAACGATCCCCATTAAACCAACCCCTTTTCCTTTGCAGTTAAGGCATATCTCAATCTGGAGTCATTATTCAACTCAGCAGCAGTACAGAATCACAACAGGTAAGGCAGAGAAAAACACCAGGCAAGGGAATAAAGCCATAACATACAGTCTGAGAAGCACCTCTGTCTCCTCAGTATTAGCCTACTGAAAGTTTAAAAGCATTCTCTTCCACAGGCCAGACTGCACAAACTGCAGACAGCTTTCCAGATTACATAGGCTCAAAGATTCTGAAGGTGGGGGGGGGTGTGTGGTGTGTGTCTAAGAACAGGATTTTGATTGTTTTGTTAAAAACAGAATCTAGAGCTACTAGTTTTCCCCTCAGAATTTTCTGTAAGAATCTAAAACTTACAGCTGGATTTTGAAGGTCATATCTCTAAAAACCTAACTGCACAACTACCCAAGGACTTTAAATAAATGTCCAAACTGGCTGACTGGGCTAACCTAGATACTAGGCATTACTAGTAACCTAACTCTCTGAAGAATGCAGAAACATTTTTGGAAACTAACTGCAAGACAAGTGTGGATTTTAACAGAGTGCCACTTTGCCTAACACTATCTCAAGAAGAGGCCCATGGGCATCCCTACCAAAACCAGCACAGAAACCACAGCCATACTTCCACAGCTGTTCTCTCCCTGAGCCATAGGGTATCTGAAGCTGGGAGTGCAAGCCATATAACCTTAGTCTTTGTGTTTAGTAGTCTGATGATTTTTTCTTCTATGAGCTTTTCAGTCCAGTGTGCACTATGCAACTCTAATGTTAATAAAGATGCTTGAGAGATACCCAACACATATCCAACTTTATTTTTGGTTGGGGTGAAAAAGGCAAATGAATAAAAAATAATAAGAAGAAAAGATCAATCAATGAGCAAACCAGGTGTTTACACAGGGTCTGTAACACACAAAACTGAACGAGCTGTACCTTCCCATAAGGTTGCTTCATTCTTGTCAGGTTTAGCTATTCTGTAAAGTACAGTTTCATTACCTCAGTCATTCACATTTAAATAGTAATAGAACTGACCAATATTTACACTGAACATCATGCAGTATTCAAGTTACGTGGGGACAGCAAAACCATAATCAAGAAAACAGTGTCAATGTTTGCGCAAATTTGTTCATTCACAAGTTAAGGCTCAGCATCTCATGTCAGACAACCAAAAAGAAGTTTGCCATAACAACCTAAACAATCTGGGCACCTTTTAAGAAGTCACACGTGCATGCCATATTAAAAGCTCATATACAACAGTTCAGTTAAAAAAATTCAAACTGAAGAAGCTTCCAGAGCACCACCTTTAACTATCAAGCTTATTTCTGATTTTAAAAATAAACAAACAAAACACACTTGTTAGCATTACCCACTTCAGTGCTACAGGGAAGAAATGAAATCAATAGAAAAAGCACATGGTGAATCTCAGTAATGACTAAAAGCTAGTCTGTTAAACAGGCACACTTCTGCAGACTCCACACTATCTGCATTTTAAGTACTTTATTCCTCTGTGTAACACACAATGGAAATAAACTGTCATATAGTGATGAGCAGAAATGTGAGCTGTACAAATATGCACAGGCTGGCAAAAAGTATACCTAACCTTGCCCTTGAACGACTGTCAAGTATCAATGGTATCAAAGTTCCCATCTCATATTCCTCCAAATTACAACTTTTGTTGTAACAGAACCACAAAACACCAAGCAAGCAAGCACACACCACCAGAAAACACCACTCGTTGCCCGCTGCCTTTTGTAACCCTTACTATGAGAAGAAGCTTTTTCATATACAAAGACAGCAAGGTATCGGGACAGCTGCCAAGACATTTGAGAAAACTAAAAGTAAACCTCACACCACCACCACCACCACCACCATCCAAGTACAAACGCTAGAAGAGGCATACTTTAGAGTTATACTGCTTAAGGCATCTAGTAAAGAAGAAACCTACTTAGCAATTAGTACGGAACTGCTCTCATCAACTAAATTTTGTCAAAATACATTCATGAAAATGCAAGCAAAACCTACCAATGCTTTTCAACTAAACTGCCTCAGCTTCTGTATTCACAACACAAAACACATCAGAATTTCAGATCTGATGCCACAAAAGGTAGAAAAGTCCTTCAATAGTGACAGTGACAGGTGCAATAATGAATAACTTCAAATAGATTTTCCAAAGATTACCCCACTGTAATGAGCTTATCTATGTATTTCCTGCTGCAGATGTCAGTCTTCAGTTTGCAAATATAAGTGTTTAGACATTTTTCTTGGCTTAGAATGAACACTGCTACACTGGAATGCACAAAAAAGCTACCTAGAGCAGAGGCCTGTTTTAGGCTGAAAGGCTTAGACAGAACACCAACTTGAAGTTTCCTGATCAATAAAAATATGTTTTGAATGACAAAGTGCTACATGCACTATGAGTCAAGCACCAAATCATTACTCTTTATAGGTAAGCTATTCTTGTGTCTTGTAATCTCTATGTTTATTTAGATTGCCTTTAAAAACACAAGACAGACTAGCATTTTGAATTCATGACCTTTCACATGCAGTTATGATCAAACTTGGTTTTAAGGCTGGTATAAACACTGAACAACTAAGGTTAAGACAGTGAAGTAGTCATATGGAGGAGGGGAGGAAAGGAAGAACAGCAGTGGTAAAGGCTTATGGTAAGGACGAACATTTCCTTACTGCTTTTAAGCTCAATGCATTGTTACTGTTACTCTCTCTGCACACACAGTGAGAGTTAAAGTGTCTGGCTGGGACAAAATAGGACTACTGAATGTGATTTAGAAGGAGACAGCATCAGTTAGTTCAGGCCACATTGTCATTACTTAGCATTCAAGTCAGTTTATGACCTTCATTTATTAAAGAAAAAAACCAAAACCAACAACAACAAACAAAAAACCAAAAAATCCAACACAAAACCTCCACACCTCTTCATCATTCCTTAGGTCTTCAGCCTTCACTGTTTTAGTCTATTGCATTAGTAAAAGCCTCTACCCACAGCATAAAGGACACTGGATCTCCGAAGGAATAGATACATGTTATTTCCTCCACCTCTCATAGGCAGAGCAGCTGAGCCCTATCTTGCTGGTCACAACATGGAGCTGCCTATTCTTCCACGACATGTGCAGCTGTTACTGATTCATAATAGGCAATTCCTGGCTCCAGGGGAATAAAGTTACAGTGGTGTGAATATCCATGATTTCATGTGCCTATATAATATATATATTAACCTACTGAAGTATAATAGACATTTTAGAGACTGCTTTGTGCCTTTCTCAAATACTGAGTCCAAGAGCATAGCCCATACATCAGCAGAGAAACCCATCTATAGGACTTCAGAAAACATCACTTTAGACATCCCACCTCTCCCTCTTACCACCTAGTGCCATATAAACTACCAGAGACTGCAAAGCAAGATTTCGTACTTTGCATTAATTCATCATGTCCCTTCTGTGCAAGGACTATTTTAGCTTTATTGCCATTAAATGAGTGTATATGTAAAAGATTTAGCACATTGTATCTTGAAAAACTTCAACTTGACACTGCATATATTCTTAAGAGAACAAAATTCAGAGCTGCCTAACATACTATGCTTTTGAATTACCACTTACAACCTCAGTTTCATACTGCTTGCCACATTAAATGGTTTGATCATTCTATAAAACTGCATTTTTTCCCCATGCTGAGAACAAAGGACCAAACAGTAACTCATCAATAGAAAGCAAAAACAACATTACAATGGAAGGTGAGAAAAACTAGCAATAAACTTAAAATGTGTTGTTAACAAGAAATTCTAAGAGATGACAAAATGCTTGTCACAGTTTGCTATCACAAAGAAGTTTCTGTGGTACTGGGGACCACACTGATGTCCCAATGTTGCAGAGATAGGCTGTTTCCTTTAGGTTTATCAACACAGTATTACCAAAACATGGAAAGAAAAGTCTTCAAGACTAGTACTTCAGAGCTTTTTAGAATAGCAGCTTGAGGAAACTAAAAAGGTTTTTCAAATTTCAATTTCAAATTTCAAAATGCAAACATCTTTGGATTTTTCTGATAGCACACTTGTTCTGACAACTATCTACCTGAAGCCCTCAAATACCTGGTATTGCATGGCTTTTTTCTTAAGGAGGTGTTTTATTCCTTTCCTGATTGGTAAGTTAAAGGGAAGCACTACCCTACGAAGCACTGTTAGTGATCCACACGACAATGTATTCCTACTTCCTCCATCTATTCAGTATTATGACAGATTTCATCTAGTGGAGTCAGTTCAGTAACTGTAAGCCAAAGCAAGATGATGTTCTCTCCATCCCTGGAAATGATACTGCTGCCAAAAGCTGGCTTAGGACCTCAAATTCCAATTCCACCTGTACAGACAGTGCCATTTGCTGAAATGACAGTCTGGCTTCCTTCAAATCCGCAGCAATACTGTCTAGCATTCTCAAGTAATGTGAATGCACAATTCATATTCAGCATGTGTTAAAGAGCAAAGTATTGAAACAATCCAGAGTAAACTTCTCCACTAGCATTTAGCTCTACAACCATCTGCAGAGAAATTACACCACAGCCTAACACACATATGCAACACTCTCTCTGTGAACCATGGGAATAAACCACAAAAACAAGACAAACATCCAGTATAAACATAGAAGTGAACTCTACATACACTCCTGACCACAGTGCAAAAGAGCCTGGAATAAGAGACTCTCTCCAGCAAATTTATTACTAAATCTTCCCCTTTTCTATCAAGTAAAAAAAAAGTGCTTCTTATCCAGAGTTCTCTTAAGCACAGGTCAAGTAAAGGGTCAAACCTACACTGCTGAGACACAGGACAATGACATTCATGAAAAGACTTAACACTGGAAAACAGTCAAAAAAATTTTCCCAGAAAATTATACCAGGGAAGTTACAATTTAATACAAGCCAAAATAAAATGTCAGATACCTCACTAATTTTTCAAATTACAGAGTTAAGTCAACCACTGGATATAACATTTAAAAATAATGAGGTTTCTAAATCATGCATAGGGACCTTCTTTACCTGCTGAAATGAATCGATAATGAATCAATTATGAACCAATTGAGGACTTGGTTTTACAGGTCTGGTTTTTTGATAGGCTCTCATTTACCAATGGGAATATCCACGTACCTTTTTCCTATTGCTCCTGGATGGCTTTGGAACTTCATACTACCCCACCATACAATGACAGAACTGTTTGTTACCTTCTGACTGGACTAGTCCCACAACACACCCATGATGTTAACACCTATAAAACTGTAGCTAGTAGGTTAGTTTATGGTGCACTTTTTCCTCAATAACATGAACTCATTAGGAGCCCTGTGAACTTACTAGGAGCACTTCAGAGCTTCTCTTCCCTCACCAGCTTCTCTAGATTCTATGAATGCTAAAGTTTTGCCTTTATTTCCAGGACATTCTGCAGCCCATGCCCCAACTACTAAAAGCTAGCCAAAGCTCCCAAACCCAACATTTAACAACTACTATCTACCAGCTCAAGGTCTTTCTGCACTAAAATACAGATGCTATGGAAACCCAGACCAGCCATAAGGGTTAATGCATTATCTGCAACGACTTCCTCCAACAAAGCCCTGAAGATCATCAAGACACCTCAGTGCTTTCTGTTCCAGCCCAAGATATGTCAAATTAGTTTTCAGTATTTAACTACCACTAAGCAAATTTCTGAACATCCTTTCAAGACACCACACCTCAGAGGCTGACAGAATGAACACGCAACAATGTTCTGTTAATCACTCATCCTACAGCTCTAGTAAGCATAAAAAAGCTGTCTAAAAAAAGAAAGAGGTACTCTGTAAATATGCATATTTCACTAATTCCCCACACATACTTTTTTCTCACTGAAGAAATCTTACATTACTGACAAAGAAAAGGGAAGCCGTTTTGCTTCAGTTTTGGTAGTTTAAATTTGTCCTCCTCACACAAACAGCAAGAAAATGAAGTATTTCCTATTGACTTGAAGTTCTGACCTGATGAAATAAATTAGATGCCCAGATGGACTGTATTAAACTATCTTTATTTCTAACATTTAAACAGTCTCATACAGTACCTGACCTACTTTAAGACCACAGCATCTTCATGAGGAAGCAGAGCTAATACACTATAATATCAATCATAACTTTCTTCTAACAAAACAGAAGATAAATAGCAAGAGATGGGCAAACAATATCATCATGCTGGGCAAACATACAAAATTAAAAAAAATAATAAATCATTGAGAAACAGAAGAGAGTGCCTAAATTTATCCATAAGCAGCTGAAGGATCCAACAGTTTTATCTAAGCAACCTGCTTAAAGGATTCCAGTAACTGTACAAAACAAAAATTCTGCAGGGCTCAAACTCAAGTTGGCTCCTACCTGTAGCCTTTCTTCTAAGCTTTTCAATAAAACCACACTGTTTTAAATTCTGCTTTTTTTCCTGAGATATAGGTCAGACCACGATACTATAAAATCTTCTTCCTGAAGTCAGTTCCTATTTTCTGCCACTCTCTTCAGAATTTTTTCTTGTGTTTAAGTGGAAAGAAAAATCAAGTATCAAAAAGGCACATAGGACATGTCCTGCTGAATATACATCATACATAATTGAGGATGGGGGGGAGTAGATTTATCACACAGTTAAAAGCTGCATTTCTTAAGCAAAAACATAAAGGCACAGGGGAAACCAGGAATACAATTCTATCACTTGTGTTTAAAGAAACTTAAAAAGGGGAACTAAACCAAGAGAATTTAGAAACACAAGTAAACGGGACATTTCAAATAATTAAATCAAGGGAAACACTTGGAAGAAAAATGTTATGTACCGTGTAGACAGAGTAACTCAGGAATGATAATGGCACAGACAGAAAAGTAAGGAGAAGGAAAATATAAAGTGTTTTCATACTTATGCCGAGAAAGGTATTTTGGGTGAGACTCATTACAGATCAATGGAGTTCAGCAAAGCAACTTGTTTTGGAAAGGGAAGAAGGGGTGCAAGTTCGCATCTTTGAACACGCAATCATCGCACTTTCACAACAACAACACAGTCTTGCACAAAATCCTCGAGTTTGGAAAAGGAAAATGTGGAAAGAGAAGCCTATGCAGAACTGCGCTTTCCATGCTAACACCTTCTTAGCAGCCATGCTTTGAGTATAACATCTAATCAGCTAAGAATTTGAGGACTACAGCTCTTGACTTTGTAACGGAAAACAGACAGTAAGTAGCATGAAACGTATGTCTAAGGCAGCCCTTACTACAAATCTCTCTCCTCAAATGCAAGCTTGGTAAGTCTCCTAGGCAAGCTACAAGATCTCTAATTAATTTCTATTTACAACTAGGAAGAAACAACCTTGAAGTCGTGAAATTGGTATAAAGGTATGAATGTAAACAGATGTTGGAAAGCAATCCTTTCTAATACCGCCCTCTTGAAAGCTTCCAATTCAACAGGCGTGAATTTTTAAACTCCTGATTAAATATAAAGGAAACAAATCTTTAAGAGTGGTCCTTAAACCTTAAGAGGATAGTTTCCTTTCTCACTTAAACTACCTGTGCTTGAAAAGACTGACAGACCAGGAAATTTTCAGACTTTTATTCTACCCTTGATTCATGCAATTCACCCTCACATTTGTTTAACCAGAAAGATCCTCCCAGAACAGGGTTAGTCCCTGAATGTAGAATACACAGAAATACATACACAATGGTGGAAGGCAGAGAGCACAGGGTATGTACAGGCTCATTAAACAGGAAGAGGATATACTGGCTGCTGCTTTTGTGTTTGTGTATCTGTATTCTGATGCATTAGTCGTTTGATGCATATCTTGATATTAAAGCTAGTTTTTCCTCTTACAAGTACAAAGTGGGAATGAAGTGGAAAAAGAACAAATAACTTATTACATATACCTAAGGCCAGCGAGTGACAGTATTCTGTTCCAGGACAGCAGATTCACACACACACTCCTTTAAAACAAAAACTTGAAAATATATTAGCTTACAAGCATTCAAAACTCACACTGAACAGTCTTTATAACTGATACTGCAATAACTACATATACATTTCTGAGGTATACGATCACATAGTTATGGCACAATTACACCTACAAGCAAAGCAGTTACTCAGAACAGTAGCAGATTTAAGTGCTTGCCACACTGCACTTTTTTCTACCTGAAACAAATCAGTATTAGGCAGGTTTTTGTGAACAACCTAAGTTTTACTGGAATAAAAGACAGGGTGTTAGCTATTAAAGCGAAAAGAAAAATAAAGCTGCGTCACTAATTCTCAAACATTAAGGTTACTGAATTTTGTTCTTTCCCATTATTGTTATCAATATTTTACTGCATACAATTAAAACCCAATCCTTTGCTGAAATCCATGATATGATAGATCAAATCTGAAAAAGTCAGGAAGATAACCTTATGGGGCTCCTCCTTAAGACAGGCTGTGAAAATTCCCAGGGGGTTAAAGTCTTTCCATACAAGCCTGGCCTCAAAACGACTTGCATAAGTTCCTCTCCTTCAACTCCAAAACTCTGCCAGCTGTATTACTTCTTGTGCTATTAAGAATGCTGCTAACGAAGTTGTATTTGTGGGTTTTCCCCCTCAGTCTTAATTTAAGTAATTTGAGAGGGATTTTTAATCTCCTCCATGGTTAACCATACTCACTGTAAATAAACAAGTACTAAATAAGTCTAACCTTTTTTTAATCGTTAAGTCTGAACATGAACAATTGGTCTCACTGTAGTTAACTCTGCTATACATAAAGCCACTACTGTTACATGCCTTATTTTTGTGCAATTACTGGGAAGTCAAGAAAAGGTTAAAAATAATTTGAGTTGCATACATTAAACTAATTCCTTAAGACTGGTCTACAATTAGCTTTTCTGGAACAGCTTTTTCAGGAGGAATTAAATTGCTCTTCTACACAGATAGCTCATATAGACAATAAACAAACTAGAAGAAGAACATCCTCCACCTAGAATGTTAAAGTCCTGACTTAGAATTCTTCCAAATTTGAGTTTGTTTATCCATATCCTCCCTCATTTCAAGAGAACCTGGACTGCTGATCAACTCCAGAAAAAAACCAAAGGCACTGATGATCAACCAACTCTTAAGTATGTTCAACATTACTTCAGAGCATGACATGTACACCTTCGTTCATATACAGAACTAATACCACATTATCAAACCACTTTCATGGCAGTCCCCTGCTTACAACTTCAAATTAGCGTCTGACTTCTCTATGATATAAAAACCGGCCATCTATCATGATTCCTAATCTTTTACACAGAACTGCTAGCTTCTAGGAAGTTGTCAAATCCCACAGACATAATCTATACTTCTTGTTCCTAGCTGATCATGGTAAATTTTGCTTCTTCCTATTTCAAACTGGGATGGGGGGGGGAGGTGGAACAACAAAAAAAACCCCCAAACTCCATCCTCAAATAAGTCTCACCACTCTGTAATAGAAGTCTATGCCACCACCATCCCTCTGACTTCAAAAAGAAAACACTGCTGGTACAGGTGGGTTTCATATCATAGAATTAACCGGTTTCTTTAGATAGTCGGAGACAGTGCGTAAATTGCTCACTATAGAAGCTGCTCCTCACCATCTGATAGACTCCTAACTTGTATGAATTTTCAGGTGCACAGAACACCTTCCAACATTAAACACAACAGAACAGAAAGCTTTGGTGTAATTGTAAAGTGAAAAACCCAGTAAACTGTCAATATTACCAGTCAGGAGCTGGACACAGAGAGAGAAGGGGAAAAGAAAACACTTAATCACCTGAGTATTTTGACATGGTATAGGAGTTTTCATATACTTGAAATTTGGCCATATTTGTGGTGAGCTGTCATGGGTTTTTTTTCTCTCAAAATTCTCAGGCTAAGGATTTCATATCTTTTTCACACAGGTATGTCTGAAGTAAGTTCCTAAGCTCAATACCAAACGGTAAATTAAGTCTGTTATATGAGCTCACAGAAAAATCTCCCCCAGCTCTGAACTGAAGCATCTGTAGACACTTGAGACAAAACTGCGACAAACCCTTATTTCTCTGTTCCCCTCCTATCAAATTAGATTCCTAAGAGCATACATGTTTGATAATCTACGAGTTCAGCGTTTTTAAAATTAAACACACAAAAAAAGAACACTGTGGCATATAAAATTAACGCCTCTTACTACAAGTGAGCAGAAAAGGTGGGAAAAGAGAGACATGAATAGGAAGCAATATTTTTCCAGTTTGTGGGACTCCTGAATCAAAGAGTATGCAAAAAATCTCTCTCTCTCCTCTCTCCCTTTACTTTAAGCCCTTCAATGTTTCAGCTCCACTAAAGGAGTTCAGTTCATCTGTTTCAACATTATACTTGACTTCTACAACCGGGGGGGGGGGGGGGGGGGAAGGCAGCAGCACAAATTCTCTTCCATTAGTAAACCAAAAACTTTATAGGGAGTTTCCTGACCTTATCTCAAAGAAAAAAAAAATAATAATCCAGACTTGAAACTGATGATTCAGTTACAGTATCTGTAATGATTTTATATTCATGTAACTCTGATTGCCCCTACAAGATCCTGAAACAGTATCAGTGAACTGTGCATCAGCAAGGTAGTGATTATTTTAAGAGTACCTAGATGCCACAAACACAGTTGTTAGAAGAAAATACATACTTGTATGGACACACACACAGAATGCAGTTTCTTAAGCTGGCAAGAATGTAATGAATGAAAAAGACTAAGGAGATTTAGTGAAGTTCACAGATGTAATTCAAGACCATTCATACACTGACTCCCTACACCTCTGCTATACCCTTTTAAATTCCTCATGATTTAGATGGTGACATATGGGCCCCTTGTACATTCCTTACTTTCTCCTCGATAAGGCAAAACCAGCTGTTTCAGCATCAAGAGAACATGGATATGGTAAACTCCCAATGCCTCCAGAGCAGATTTGGGAGAAGGCAGGCGTATTTTCTGTGCAGGCATTGCTTGGAAGAGATCTATGGTATCTGGGCTCAAGGTACTTTAATGGAGAGGATCTGATCCCTGAGCCTACCCAAACTGTGTAAAATGGAAGTTAACCAAGTAGTGGTTTGCTAAATTAAGACACATCCTATCAGCAAATACGTTCATTCAAATACTTTGGAACACTTTAAACATTAGGTTAGCTTCATCAGGTCTTCCACAGCATTTAGCAAATACTGACAGGTCATACTGGTATTAGGAAAAAAATATTATGTCTAATAATGAAATTTTACCAAATAAGCTTTTCTTAAACATCCCCAAAGCCAAGGCAGGGAAGGTAACTACAACTATGGATTTAAAGAGATCAAAAGCACATTCTGAAATATGTCAACATTTTGCTCAAACACCAGGTAACAGAGTATGACAGTATTTACAGATGACAACTGTACATACAGACTTAATCCCACCGTTTGTGCAACCTGTTGGCTATATCACAACACATAGGCAAAGGAGAATAGTAAGAATTGAATGAGCAGCTGTACAGCTTATAATTTCAGAATCTGGGTGCTCAATTCTTCTACCTGCTGCTAGCAACACTAACTAAAATTAGAAAGCAGGCTCAAATTTTAAACTCTGAACCTTAAAAACAGAACTCCACATAGTGCATCAGTCTGGCAGAGATCTAGCAGGACAAGAAAGCTGCTACTCCAGAATTAAAATAAGGGCAACGATTAATCACCAGAAGAGGGAGTTAAGAGTGATACAATAAAGCATCAGGACTTCTCACTTTTATGTTCCTTCCCCGCAATACCAAGGACAGAGACACCAGGATTTAGAAAGGTTTACCTGACAGAAATATCCACCTAACCTATACAAACTTGAATATACACAGGACTAAATGGAAATGTAACACCCAAAACCTTAGTATGACCACAGTAATACCAGCATTTACATCAAGATACACTCACTCAAGAAAACAAAACAAAAAAATTCACACCCATGATAATTACCAAGAGCTAGTAACAGTTCTATGGGTATGTCATCAACATAGCTGTATTCTCCTATTTAGATAATTAATGTCTTTGAAGTATACTAGGACATTTAATTATAAGTATCTCTGCTCACACACTATTCTTTGTTGAGGCACTGCTTTGGCTAGGAAGTTCACATTTCCTAACAATTTAAATATGCCTTATAAATGTTGATATGAGGTGCTTCAAATACAACTTTGTTTTGACTTTTTGAAGAGAGTTTAAAAAATAGTTATATACACAGTAACTTTCCATAACCATTTTTTTGTTAATTATCTACAGTCTCAAAAAAACCCTTAAGTTTCTATTTCTTACCTAAGAGAATCTAGAGGATGAGGACGCAGTGTGTGTCCTAACTCCTTCCCTTTCAGAAAAATACAGGGAAAACAAGTATAGTTTTCTTTGGTTTGCTTGGAAGCCATCAAATTAGGATGTCTGTAGAGCTACGCATGCTTCCTTTCTGAAACATAAGTTACTGAACATGTTCAAAAAGCATCACTGTCTTACCTTTTCAGCAGGGCATTTTGTCCCAAATAACTAAAGCTACCTCTGCTCTGCTTTTCCAGCTGTTGTTCTTTCAGTCTAGAATCTGAATTTCCAGTTAAGGAAAAACAAAAGCAACACCTCAAAAAACACAAAACAAAAGGCCACATAACTTTGTGTTTGGTTTTTTTTTGGTTGGTTTTTTTGGGGTTTTTTTTTTTTTTTTTAATCTTTCACAAAGGATAAAAAAAATCCAATCCATCTACTACTTTATTCAGGCTGTTATGAATTAAAATGGATTTGTTAGCCGAATCTGTATTACTGTATTAACAGTGGTCTATTGTTTGGTTCTCAAAATTACAGCACTAAGGATGCATTTTGCTCAAAAACAGGATTTTGAGATAATGCAGGGGATGTTTAGCGTTGCGTACGAAATGTCATTACATTTTGAAGGGTGATTTTTTTTTTCTTTCTTAGAGATGCATATGTATCCTGATAGTTTTTAGTTTCTCAGATTTAGCAACAGACTTGGCAACAGCTACAATGTGTTTACCCTAGAAACTTGGGAGCTAAATCAACTGTCAGAACACAGTTGATAACTTCAAGTCCCTCTGTCTGTGTGTCAAAGAGCTTTTTACTATAGTCTTTACCTCCAAGCAAATCCACTAACTGAAATTATGACTAAGCAGAAAGGTATACTTTACTTGTTAATAGAATCAACATCACTTTAAGGTCCTTAGCTGTCACTTTTAAGTTACTATATCCTTATCATCAGTTGCGTATTTTAGAACTCAGATAAATGTAGCGATTTCGTTTTTCCTTCACAAGACTTACAGAATGTTGCTGCTCAACTGTAGGTTCCAATTGTACTAATGAAGATGCACTATTTTCCATATTTATTCTTTGTAGGAAGAGGATGGAATAATGATAAGGTGAAAGGGAAACAAAATAAGATTCCTTTTTGTGCATCAAAACACTAATTAGTCATTTAAATATCTTGTAACTTGATGCTTGAATATTAAATCTCTTTGATTGCGTTTTTCTCTAGGGAAAGTTACTTAGTCAAGAGGAGAGCTCTTAACTCCAAATACGTGTTCATTTAAAATTACATTTATGCAAAACTCAAGGCAATGTTAGAATTCTATTTATAAAATAGTTATAAATGCTTGCTCACACTAGTTGAAGCCATCCCCCCCCCCCAGATTCTTATACATACTTTGCCATCTGTTTGTAAAGAAATGGATAGTACAAAATACCTGTTATTTTTGTAAGTATTGGGAAGAAATCTTCTAATACAAGTCTTCAACTGCTGCAAAACACTAGCAACTCCCAACTTCCCTAAACCCTGCACAGCGTGAAGTTTGGGAAACAGGATGCAGTAGGGTATTAAATCTATAAGGTTTATTATAACTTGAGTCAACTACCATGCCTCTTTGTCAACACCAATATAAAACTGAAGAGAAAAATTTTGGCGCAACAATAGGGAAGGAAGAAATTCAGCAAACGTCCAGAAATAAGAAGGGGGAAGAGTTTAACATCAACTATTTTATGCAAGAAGAACTGAAAAGAATTCAGGAAGACACCCGTGTTTACTTATGGCAAACAAATTTCTCTTGGGGGTGTGTGTACACATTTTTTTAAAGCAAAAGCATGAGCAAACTGTGGAGAACGTCTACTTAACCCCTACAGCTCTGAAGTTTAACCCTCAAAGCTAGACTGAGTAAACAAAAGTGTCATGTTAACCACAGAAATAAGTCTTACAATTAACATTTGAAAATGTACTCTTGCTCAGAACTACTTTTCCTTAGCTAGGACATGTGTCTCTGTGTTTATGGAGGCTATATAGTTACCCAATGTAATTTTCTAGCCTGAAAACTTGTAACTGCCACGCAAACAGTAAAAGAGAAAGATAGCAACCTGACATTTCTACATAAATGCACGCATGCACTCTTGCTCACTTTAACTGAGAAATAAACTCGGCAAGGAAGCATATAGCAAATATAACAAAATTTTAAGTTCTGCTACACATGCAAATTAAGGGTGCTCTCACATTCGGAATCTACAGGTACCAACTCAGAATACATCTACTGCATCAAAAGGAACATGAGCATCTAAGCATAGCTACCTACTGCTTAAATATTACTAAAAGGATGGCCACACCAAAATTTTGAGCGCCTTCACATCACAAAAACAAACAGCACCAAAACAAAACCATAAAGAAACCCCACGTTTCACATTATACATTTTAGTGGATGTTTAAAGCAACTTATTTGCACAGGACTTGGAAATATTATGTTAAAATGGTAGATAGGCAGGTACACTAGAAAAGCCTCAGAGAGTAGTTACTAAATAGACAACAACATGCCCAGTACTACTCTTCAGGCTGAACGATTTCTAGAGACATTTCATAAAAATTCACAGAATCTGTTAACTTCCAGCAATAGCGGCACAAAGAGAAGACTACATTTGAAGAAGAGATGTGTAGTTTAAGTTTTAAAGAAGTAACTCAAAGTTTGCTGGTCTTGAAATGCAAACAGGAACTTTACAGCCCGTCACGTTCGAAGAAGCCTGACAGCTAGCAGAAGTCAAGACTATGAAATTGTCGAATTTGTTCTTATCACTAGATTTCAAAACCTGTTCACATAAGTGTATTTCTACAGTTCTATTTGCTGTGCTTAATGCACAAATGAAGAAAACTGATTATACCAAAGAAATAACTAAAGATCTGCAAACACTGAAAACAAGTTACCCACTTCAGAAGAGGTCTTCAGCAATAACAGCTATTGAATGTTATATCTGTCTTGGAACACGCTGAGTGAATGATTAAGTTATCCTGAAGTCTGAAAAGGTTTGTTTCATTCTCCACTAAGACAGCAAAACTGAGAGGGAACCGATAGGCTTTTGGCCTCCGAAGATGGATTTTCTTACTCGGAGTAGTACTTCAGTACTGACTTTTGCATTTCCATGCAGCGAATATCACAATTTTCCTCACACCACGCCTGCCTGAAGGCACTTGCAGGATTTTCAAATAAAAGCAAACACAAACCCTTCCACTTCCCATCTCTGGCGGCAAACTCCCGCACCGCAAAAAATCCCAAAACAAAACGCCCAAACCAAAGCAAAACAACCCACCCACCCGCTACGAGCAACACCGAGCGCTGCTGCCGCTGGAGCAGCCCCGCGGCCGAGCCGGGCGGGCGGCGGTACCGCCCGTCAGGAGGAGGCACGCCGCCGCCACACGTGCGGGGGGATGCCGGCTGACAGCCCCGCCGCCCGCCCCCGGCCCGGCCGCTGCTCCCCGCTCCCCCAAGAGGGCGGCCCGGGCCGGCGCGCGCTCCCGCGCCGGCAGCCACAACTTCCGAGCGCCACCCGCCGCCGAGCGCCCCCTGCGGCGGCGGCCGGCTCGGCAGCGCCACCCGGTGGGGCAGAGCGGGCACGGCGCCGCCGAAGCCCGTCTCCGCGCCGCTGCCGCACAAGGCCCGGCCCAAGAACCAAGAGACAAAATGGCGGCCGCCCGCGGTATCACGTGACCCCCTTTGTGCCTTTCGGGGCCTCGTCGAAGGCCGCCGGCTACCGCGGGGCGCGGGCTGGGGGAAGAGGGGGCCGCAGGAAAGCGCTGGGGAAGGGTGCGGTAAGGGGCCGCCGGGCTCGGCGCCTTCCCTTCCCAGGTCCCGTCCCCCCCCCCTCCCGGCGGGCGGGGAGAGCGGGGAGAAGATGGCGGCCATTTTGTGCTTGCGCAGAGGCGAAGGTGGGGGCCCCGGGTGCGGGGGGGTTGGCGGGACCCGGCCGGGGGGGGGGGGGGGTCTCACGTACCGACTCCTCTTCCTTCTCCATGCCCGTGGGCATCTGCGGCACGGCCCGGTTAATGGAGGCATATTCGGCCAAGTCGGGCAGGTCCTCGCAGCGGAAGACGGGCAGCGGCTTGGACGCGTCCAGCGCCCGGGCCCGGAACGACAGTTTGCTCATGTTAGGCGGCGATGGCGGCTCCGGCTGGGGAGGGGGGGGCGACAGCAAGAGCGCTCCGAGCTGAGAGCCGGACCCCGCCGAGCGCTCTCATGGAGGGACCGGGGCTCCCCCGGCAGGGCGGGGCGCACTCCGACACGGGGCCCGGCGGCGCCGGCTGGCGCGGCTGGGCTGGGCGCTGGCTTCTGTCCTCCGCCGCTCCGGCTCCGCTCAATACGCCACGGCCAACATGGCGGACATTAAACCTCGACTGGCCGCCTCTTTCAGCCAACCCCAGCGCCACAGCCATTCCCACACTGCATCGCGCAGGGGCGCGGGCACAGCGCCGCCCGGGGGAGAGCGCGCGCAGCGCGGGCACGGGAGCGCGGGCTCGGGAGCGCGGCCGAGCTCGCCGCGGCCGGGCAGCGGGCACGGGGCACCGCTCGCGGGGGTGGGGGCGCAGCGGCTCCCCGTCTCTCGTGGCGGGGCAGGAGGGGAGGGCCTGCTCCTCGGCGTGCTGTCGGGGCCGCTCCGCTCGCCTGCCGCCGAGTTGCGCCGGGGAAGGCGCGCTCCGCTCCTACGGGGGCAAGGCGGTTCAGCCGGCCCCGGGTCCCGCCGCCCCCCGGAGGGGCAGCCTGCCCCAAGGAAGAGCGGCAGCGCCTTTCCCTGACGGCCTCTGCGCGACGGGAAGCCCGGGGAAGGGGAGCGGGAAAGCGCCGGCCCCGACCTTTCCGTTCACCCGGGGGCCGGCCGGGCGTCGGCCCGAAGGACAGCCTTGCCCCGAGCGCTGAGCTCACCCCGGCCCGGCCGGGCGGCGGGGCTGCCCGCTTCGCTTCGAGGGCGGCGGCCTCCGAGCAGCGGCCGGAGCGACGCCCGGCGCGGGGGTCCGACTGCGGGGCGGCCGCGCAGCCGAGGAGCCGCCCAGGGAGGGGGCAGCGCTCCCCGCCTCAGGGCCCGGCCCGGGCGCCGCGGCGGGTGGCAGCCCCTGTCCCGGGCGCCCCGCGGCGCCTTCGGGAGTCAGGCGGCACCCGCTGCCCCCGCCGCGCCCGGGCCCTCCCTGCACCGCGGAACCCAGTTCGCATTCGTATTAAATGAAGGAGACGCACAGGCACCTCCCTGAAAACGCTTAGCACGGCCAGAGGCGGTCATCTCCACAACGTTATTTCTCGGAGGCGTTCAGAAACTTGGTCCGGTAGCGAAGTGCAGGCGCGTGAACTAGTTTAACCCTTGCCTGGATTTAAGTTACGTTACCCGTTCTAGCGAACTCGCTACAGGCAAAGGTTGGAACTAATGTGAGCATGTCTCATTAGGTAGCTCGTTTACATCTCAATGATTCGATTAAATTGGTGCAGTATTCTACTATAAGAGAAGGGTAGGAAATTTGGAATCTCACTTGTCTCAGCGATATCTCCACATGCCGCCCCAGGTCACCACAGCCCAGCCATAATAAAAACGTCAAAAAACGTCTCTCCCAGGCCCTCGCTAGAGCTGTCTAGTTAGGGAACACTTCACGTGCTTATTATGTATGTTATGTTCTTGCATTAAGTAATAATGTAATTCTAGTTCTAGAGTTAAATAAATCCACCTTCTTGAAGTTATGTTTGCTTTCATTAAAAATTGTGGTTTGTTTGACTTTTAAGTATCCCTCTACTTTTAAAGAAAAATACTGTAGTTTTGTGCTGTTATATGAGAATCAGTAGACAGAACTTGTTCTTTAGTACATATTACTCCTGGGAAATAGAAATTTCAAAAGTAGGACATAAATGTAACAAAAGCATTAGAAAAGCTTTAGTTTGCTTAGTAATTTTTAAAATCTGGTATCTCTATAATAGAAGAAAAAGCCATTTATTTTTTTAATAGCATCACCTCTTTAATAATACCACTCATCCTCAACCTTAACCACCTCCTAGCCACTGGATTAAATACTGCTAGATATAGTTGTTAACAGCAATTTAAAGCCAACTATTTGCATGTCTAACTTCCCCATAGGTCTCCCAAACTGTTTCACCTGCAAGTCATTTAGCTTCACAGCCTCTCTGGGACAGGAAATTATATCTGTATTGCAAACGGGTAATGCCGTGGAAAGCAGCTGCTAGGGAGAAAGAGGGGTTTTTTGGTTTGGTTTTTTTTTTTAACAGGAGGGTTGATTTGCTTTGAGGGTTTTTTTGTTGTTTTGGGGGGTTTGTTTTTTTTCTAAAGGAGAGTGGCATGAACTAAGGAATATCATTGTATTCATTTGTATTTTGGTAGTTATATCGGAACCAAACGTTACAAAATGCATACTGCTTTTTACACTAATTTTAAAGCTTAATGCACGTGCGAGCTAGAAATAGTAATCCTAAAATAAACTGAACATAAAACTACAGTTTTCCACAAATACTGAATAATTTAATTTATCCAACTAACAGACAGGTAAGGTGATGACAAAAAAAACCCCACCAAACCACCCAAACAACATGCTCTCATAGATTGGCTTTGACCTAAAACTCTAAATGAAAATTAAATACCTGGCAGCTAAGCAAAAAATAAGCTATTAAATAAAACTCTCCACTTCCACTGATGAAAGAAAAACAATACAAATGAAAAGCAAGTATAGAAAATATCCTGAACGATAAAGAATATTCAAGTTTAAAGTTATCCTCAATTGACCTTTGCATTTCTAACCCTACCACAGGCTTGCAAAAGTGCAGAACAAGCAAAATGGACAATAGCATTTGGATACAAACAGGACAATATGCATTAAGAAAGAGTTTTGGCCTGAAACTCTTGGACTCATCAGCTTCTAATGTTTTGCCAACAAAATACATTGCATTTAACTGTTTTGTAGAAGTTGATTAGTTCTCAAAATTACCTAAATTAATTTGATATTAAGATGAAAAGTGTGGTATTTGAAAACAGTGCGACATCAGCCCTAAGTTCTGTTCTGTAGAAGCGGTAACAGGAAAAATGTAAACAGAGAGAACATAAACAGACTGATGTTCCTGTTTTACCTTCCTTTCAGTTAGGATATGCAGATATATTTTGTTTTACCATTTTGTAGCATTTACCAACATGCTTACATTACATTTGTAGACATCAGTGCTGCACTATGACGGTAGTTAATGTAAAATTAGTATGTTTTGCATGATGACCAAAATACTCTTTGCCAGCTCTCAGTAAAAGATCAGTGAGTATAAACTCCTTTGTTGTACCAAAGTGCTGTCTGTCCATTTTAAAACCTGGATACTAATGAACTGTGATGTAACTGAAATATAATGAATACAGCATTTCTAACTACTGGGGTGGGTGGGTGTACAAACCACTGAAATTAGATCTTTAACACTGGAGGCATTTATTTCAGGCTCCATCTTTTTATGGTCTCAAAATACTTAATTAAAATGACAAGCTTTACTAAAATGAAATAACTTTGTATACCAGCTATGTAAGTGGTAAATTTCAATATACATTCAGAGTACTCTATTCAGACTGAGCATTAAGGGCAGAGATCCAACAAGCCTGAGCTGTACAGCTACAGAAAGGGATCTTCTGTGTTATCATCTAAATCAGGTTTGTGAAGCGCAAAAACTTAACTTGCTACTTTGGTTTGCAAGTTCCATGTACCATTTGACAAGGTTTTTTATAAATTTTAGCATTTATTTAGTTTTGTGGCTTAAAACTATTTCAGTAGTTTCTTTAAGCATGAGTTGTAGTCTTCTGAACGTGGGTTTAATATTGTCTACCAATGGCAATCATAATCACAAAATAGCGATGCATAAAGGTCGTATAGATTAAACTGTGTGTCATCTGTGGTGTTTTCTGGAATCAAGCAACTCCATATTTTAAGTGTATAAGATTCTAGGAGACAGTTGTTTGACTTCTAAAAAACCTATTTTCTTTAATATATTCTTGGTTTTGTTTTTTATATTAGTTTATCTCTAATTAAGTACTTTATTTCAACCTTTAGCTCCTTTATTTTATGTTGCCTTTATTTAAAGGCTGGTACTACATATATGAGTTTTATATTGTTCTGCTTTTAAGGAAAGACTTTATTTGAGAAAATAAATATCCACAGCAATATGTAGTGTTATACTAACAGTGAACATTTGATGTCATTCCACTCTCCAGCCTCATTGGAAGGGGATAGTGTTTGTTTTTGAGAGTTTTTGAAGCTGTCTTCCTACCTTGTCTTTCCCCCCAAAACAGATACACTGGAATACAGAATCAAACTGGTATTAGAAACCAAGTACATTTGACTCCTTACACACATTCATTTTTTTTAGCCATACTTTTCTTGTACCTACTTAAAACTTTACCAGACAAGAATTAAAAGTAGAACGTTAAAGGTAAAACATTTCTCACTTGCCAACTATTTAAAAATAGTTTTTACGTACAGAAGTTTTTACATACATAATAAAGTATTTTCATAAACTGAGGAATATGCTGAGTACATTAAATGATACACTAACTTGCTTATTCATAAATATTTGCAATATTTCATTTTTCTCACTCTGGGAATACTTAACACCCTGCTTCTCTTAATGTACAGCTCACTAATTCATTGTTAATTTATATAGCAATTTTGTTGACCTGGTTTTTTGCCTTTTATCTCCATAAATGCTGACTACTCTGAACTGATAAAAAGCATCACTGGTGTCTCCTGCCGCCCTCCCCCCCCCCCCTTTCAATAATCACGTATTAAGAAATGACGCGTTATGAAGTTACTATACTTTGATTTCTTTCCCTTACTCTTAGGGTATTTGGAAAGATGTAGGTGGCGCTTTTGTTTTGTAGTAAGCTATTATGGATTCTGTAAGTATATTCCTATTTGCTGGTGATGCTTCTGTTCACATTTGCTTCTCAGCTATCTATTTTTTTCTTTATATTTTGTAACATTAGATAGCTGTATTCTTTTAGATCATCTCAGTGAGCTACCTGGAGTTTGAATTAAAATGAGGTAAGTGTAGGCAAATATGACATTAGAGGTTCTTCATTATTTTATAAAATGGCGCATTAGACTAGTAAGTAGATGCATATAGAAATTATCTTAACAGCAGGAAGATTTCAACCATAAATGAACTGATGTAATTCATAGTGAATTTCACCTTATTTGCTGGTGTCAACTTGTCTGTTTTAAAAGAGATAATGGAACTGTCAAACACTGAAAGAGTTCAGACCCCATACTACAAAACCGGTGTAGAACACATTTGTGGTAACTTCTGCCACTTTTTTTAAAGATAACTTAGTGTTTCATAGCTTTGGCATCTCAAAGAATGGGCTGATATATTCACTTAAGTTATTTTAGGTGTTCGTGGTTGAGATGTGTTAGGTACTTCTCAAGGCTCTTCCCATGAGACTATCACTTTCTCATATATTGCCTTTGTTAACAGTATCAGTTTAAGATACTGTGGTCCGGCTTTCTGCGCTGCCATTTGTTCTTTCTCCTCTCTAGCTGCACTGCCCCTTCATTTGTATCAGCACCCTTGCTCATGAAGCTGCACCAAGTGGGAATTTGATCAGATACTTTAACAACTCAGTAAAAAACCCCAACTACATAAATCAGAAGCAACTTAAAAAGAGCCATGCTAGAAGTTATATTCCCTCACTAGCTAGTTTACTGCCACTGCCCTTTTCTTTCACATGATACAGTTTGTGAAGGCTACAGAATATAGTAGTCTGGAATGATAAAACCTGTGCAAAACCATGTGAAAATGATCAAACTGTATATGCAGTTTAATATACACTCAAAGCAGTAATACACCATCATATGCTATATATAAAAACCTTTGCATACAAGACTAGTGTCTAAACTAGCCTGTAAAGGAAGGATTTCTTATTTTCTTTCAGACTGCTAACGTATCACTTCGTATGGGTGGGGCTTTACAGTTTCAAGTACATCTATAACAGGCAACATTTTTCTATATGAGTGGAAGGATTTTAATGCTGATTTAATGGTGTAGTCTTATTTGGGGAATGGGTTGCCAGCCATACATATTCAACAGTAGGTATGCATACTGGATGAGTCCAGCATCCTCAGGGAAATTAAGCTGAGCCTCAAAGGCATTATGCCAACGAGCTACATCCAAAAGAGGAGGAAAAGTCACTAGCCAGCAATTCTACTGAGAAGAAACAAAGCTGAGAGAGAAGCAGCAAAAGCTGTTACCACATGTCTACTTTTGCAGCTGTAGCTAAGCTCTTAAAGATGGTGGAGGCAGCTGCTTCCATAGGAGGTGCAGAAAGACTGCAAGAACTAATGTCTTAGGATTATTATTTTACAGACTCAACCTCTGTCCCAACATCACCTGTACAGATAGGAGCCCATTTTGCCTTTCTCTTACCTAAAATGTATCTGAAGGCACTAAGGGTTTGTGGGAGTTTTTTAGTACTGTCAGAAAGGAATTAGCTTCCTTTATATAGCTTGTTCAGGAGATTTAAGTTTGTATGTGTATAGGGAAAACACATAACAGTAGAAGCAGCTATTCTGTTAGATATAGCAGTGAAAAAAAGATAAAAATTGTATTGAGACCCTTCTGTATGGAAATATATCTTTCCCTGTTTAAGTTTCAATGGATCCAGAATAGTTATCCTAAGAATTGTAAGGGTTAAAAGACAAGTGATTTCTGTTTCTTCTTCCATTTCATTCCATAATATGTATTCCTTCCAAAATATTAGGTTAGACGCACCTTGAATTCTTGCTTTAGTAATCTTCTCCAGCAACTTGTTTCACAGAATAATCTTATAGGATTAAGTAGTAAGAGAGACAAAGTTTTAAGGAGTACCCTTTTGCAAAGTTAAAAAAAAAAAAAGGGGGAGTGGTGGCCAAAAAAAAAATGCAGAAGTTTCTGACTTCATGCTCCAGGTTTTTTTAAAACCTTTATCTAAAACATTTTCTATTCTGAAATACAAGACAATAATAATATTAAAATCAATTTATTCTTTTTTCATGCTAATCACTCTAAAACATTATGATAAACAACATTTGAGCTGGGCAGACAGGCTAGCCACCTCTTACTTAGGCATGGACTTCTGCAAACATTGGTTTATAACACATGAATAATTTCTGAGTCAAGTGAGGTTAATCACATGGTTATGCATTTCCAGTAGAAGATTTTTGCCCTTCTGCTGGCTCTTATCCTTTTTTTTGCTGGAAATGCAAAGGATCAAGGGGTTTTTTTTGGAAGCCAAATACAAACAAGAAAAAGTAAACAAAAACCGAATCAAACGCAGCCAACCAACCAACAAAACTCAAACCAAATTTACAAAGTCTCAAAAGTCTCACATCCTCTTGCCAATGCAACTCTTAATTCATTAATCAAAGAGATTAGTCTAGACTACTTTTATATTCTGCATAGGATAAGGTGAAAGGCTAGAAATGTAAAACAAATCGAGAAATTATTGTTGTACATAGATCCGTTGTACATAGATGGTAGGCACAGTGATGCACACTGTCCTGAATCCTTCAATTGACCTTTTTTTCAATTAAGCTAGAAATAAACAAAAAACCGCACACCACAAACACACACACCGCACCACCACATAAACCTTAGGCTGCCACAGTGCTCACACACTAAGCCAGGATAAAGGACTAAACTGGGGACAAGCTACATTCTTCTGCATAAATTTAGAAAGTTTACTACTACACCATCAAATGCATGGCTCTATGTATGTGCAAATATATAGCATATTCAATCTAGGTAAACTCATATGTTCTAACTTTTAAAATATTTTTTAAATAAATAATTAACATTAATACCTTCCACTCCCAAGACAGGATTTCTATCCTGCAAGTCAATATCTCAAAATTGTTTCAAGTGCTTTAGAGTTTCCTGATGGCATGTTCAAGTATTTGCAAAACTTCAGAATTGCATTGCTGATGTTAAATAATGTAGTTATAGTCTGTTATCTACTCTATAATGTCAAATGCTTTAAATTGCAGTTTCTGAATCAGAACGAAAAGTAGTATTGTGTGCTTGCCTCTGACAATTCAGAAAAACATTGATTTATATCTAGGTAGGAATTATCTAAGCTTCAGAAGTCTTTTGGTGCAGAAAAGTATACTTGCATCTTGGAACGAAGAGGCATTTCCTGATGTGTGTGATGCATATAGAGTAGAAGTAGGGGGTGGTCAAGATATATATATATTTATTTTTTTTAATGTGTTAGTGGAATATACCTACATACCTACAGTATAACTAAACTCTTATGAATTCCAGATCAAGTTAATAGGATTGTATTATTAAGTACTTAACACAGGCTATACCACCTCTACTTAAGGTAAATAAATTTCTCCAAAGAAAGGAAAAAAACATAAATAGATCAGCTTTTGGATTTCAGAAGTCTGATGGTATTAGTTTGCAAGCACACAAAAATTCTTTCAACCTCACGTGGATTTCTTTACACTACACACTGTATTTTGAAATATACTTCTAAATCGACCATGACAGGATGTTATAAAGATATTGTCTCCTGGGATACAAACTAATCATGATCGTATTTATAACCAAACACTTCTATAAACACTTCAGAAAGCTCAAATAATATTGCTGTATTAGTGGGAAAAAAAGCTAATTAACTAAGTTTGAAAATACATATCCAGCAGAAGAGGCTAGATCTGAATACTGAACTGATCTGGTAAGACTGTTTTTATTTTATATATATATATATATATATAATATATACACACACACGTATATATATTTGAATGATAGAATCAGGCATAAAAATTAAAAACTTTGTTTGGTTTAACTTGGAGAAAATACATTTTCAGAGGTTTTTTGACATTTAGAGAATGAAAAAAACTTGCAGGAGGTGGGCAGATGTTGAGAGGGAAAGTGTTTTTGTTTAGATGGAAATATGAAGTTGTCCTGAGAAGAAAGATTGAGAAATCATATTATATAATTTTCTCTATGTCACTAAGGTAAGTGGGCACAGAAAACTCAATCTGATGTGATATCACTGGCATTTTTTGCATTTTCTTCCTCCTCCCAGCCCCCCCCAAATGAAATCCTCAAGTCTGCTGTAAGGGCAACCTGAGAAATACAACCAAGTAGAAAGCAGTTTTCTCAGATCATTTAGAGTACAAGCAGTCAGGTCTTTCAGCCCCTCACCTCTCTCCATGCAGACACTCCATTTTTATTCTCTTATTAAAACAGTGCATTTTACAGTTGTTTTGTAGTCAATGGGCTCGCAGATAAGTGATCAACAGAAGGTCAATCTGTTATTTAACTTGAAATTTAGACAAAATATGTAAATATCTATAATGAAAAGCAAGAAGGGCTTTGAAAAACAGAGGATGTTGCAAATAGTTAACAAAACATGGCCCTGAGGGAAGGAATAGACACCATAAATATGTCAAGCTGGGGCATAACAAGATAAACTCAAGGAGAACCAAACGGTCAATGAGACCAAACAGAAAACTGCTTGAACTGTGTGAACTCTCCTAATCAGCCTAACTAAAAGATCCACCCTCGAGCCAAGGAAGCCCCCTACTAACAAAGCCCCCTCCCCACAGAAAATGCACTGTGAAAAAAAGAATGCTGTACCTCTAAATGGAGACGAGGCTCCTAAGAAACAATGAGAATTGTGACTAAATGTGATTGTAAACAATTGTTCAAAGTGTATAAAACGTTTGACTATGTGTTTAGAGGTGTGCTAGCTTTGTAGATTTACCACCTAGCACCCACCTCTGCGCAGATCCAGTAACTGATACCTTGGCTCTGTGTACCAGCCTGGCTCCCTGCACACCGGGTGACCAGCTCCGCTTGTGAGGCAACAGCTTGGCACTTGATCTGCCCAGGAGAAGAGGACAAACCACTGTCGTTAACACAGGGCCCTGTGCACAAGCCAGGTGCTGGTCACGAGTGCCAAGTCTGCTGAAATTCATCTGATTTGTAAGAAAACTCAGGAAGAGTTAGCACAAAAGGACATGACCTAAAAAGCCGGGGAGAACGTACAAGTCAGGAAGGAGAACAGTTTCTCACATTCAAGTAGCTCATCTGAAAGTCTGCTTGACTAGAGCTTCCAAGTTCCACAGATTCCTGCATTACCCAATTTTTAACTTGGAAATTGATTCAGAGATGACAAAAGAAATCAGAATACTTTCTTATGGAATCTTCATTCATTCCGTGCAGAGTCATGTATTTTTTTTCCCTCTGTTATACAGCATGGCTTCTCCTTAAAATATGCTAATTGTGGCACTTTTCTTGAATTTTAAATACACAATCACATTGTCTAAAGGCATCAAGATATTCTATATCGTATAGATAGGTACCTTTGAGACCATCACAACTGGCATAACTGCTCTGCATTATAACATTTTAAATTAAATTTTGTATTTTCTTAAGAAAAAAACTCTCTGAACCAATTCATCCAGGTAACACGCCCTATCTATACCTGGCATTACAGATGAAAAGCTATCAGGTAAAATGACCCTTTGAAGAAATTATCCTTTCAGACATCAGGTTATGGCAGCACCAAGATTCCTAGTAAACACATACAGGACCTCAAGGATGCCTGTAATGCTGAAAGGCACAGATCTGAGTCACCTATTCTTTTACTCTGAGCAAACATGGAAAACTCTTTTATTTGTGTTAATCAATATTCAGGATGTACACACCTGTGAGGCCAGGGGCATCTTGCATCCATTTAGCAAGTTTCTTAAAGATCTGAAGGGGAGAGAGGATTAAAGAGCTAACTTTTCATTGCCTAAATCATGCACAAGTTAGTATAAGTAATCATTGGGGCATGGGATTTATCTGATTAAGTAAGAACATTCACATCTGAGCTAGTCATACTAGGCAGATGGAGATCTGATCAGGATACTCAGTGAAGTTTAAAAGCTGGTTCATATTGCAGCAGAAATCCAGTATTTTTTGGTTGGTTTGTTTGTTTTTTTGTGAGGGGACTTTTTGTTATTAGTTTTTTTAAAGGTGTGATTTACTTGACCTGTTTCTTCTCAATGACTATGCTTACAGATTTAACAATACCCATCTAAAGTATGGTGAAGCAAGTTTTACATCAAGGGTTTACAATACAGTGCTTCCAATTTATTCAGAAGCATAGTTTACTGTTACACCATGAAGCATGAGTTAACACCACCTGACAGGCTCATTACCTAGTTATCTAACCATACACTTGTAAGCACAGGTCCCAAAGAAAAACCAAAATGGAACCTGACAAGAAGTGGACTGCCCTGGAAGGAACAAGTCCTTGATTCTGCTCTTCCTGGGGCTTCCTACATTTTGCATTTAAACATTATTAACTAAAAACCATGAAACAGACCTCAGAGCAGGGATGAGATCCGACCCGCATTTTTCCCTCTTCCTCTGGGAATCCCAGTGCTCAACACATTGTAATATCTAACTCCTTTTATCTTTCCCTAGCTAAAGTGATCCAGATTGTCTTCAACAACAGAAGATGGACAGTCAGCCTCCCATCTTTTGAGACCTTTTGCTCCAGGTTTGAATTCCCACAGACTGCAGAAGGCCTAGCATTTACAGTTCTTGCTATTTTTACTGGTGCTCAAACCAATAGACACTGGCATCTGTAACTACTGTTTTCTATTGTATGGTATTGTATGCCGTTGAGCAACTTTCCATTTACCGTCTGGGCCCTCTACAACAGCATCTCAACTCCCTGCACAACTAGTGAAGACTAGTACTCACATGCTATTTGGCAGTTCCTATCTCTTTCTGTTTGACAGAGATAAGCAGAAAGAATAATTTTTAGCAAACTTACTTACTTTTTAAGCACTGTCATACCTACTTTAAGGGTCAAATTCTGACCACCGATTTTAGGCTCTAGCTATTATCAGTAGGGAATTTACGAAAAAAACCCTTCCTATTAAGGAAGTTTGTAGTGTTGGTACTATCTTGCTGCTGGGGCCAAGGGACGGTCGGGTGGTAACACAATATCCTGGAAACATGACTTAACAAAGGATCTAAAGAAGCCTATGGGAGCTGAAGCCACTGGTATGCAGTCAGTCATATGTGTCCAAGGCATACTTTGTTGCTCAAAACAGCAAGCCAGAGAAATAATGTTTGAAAGCATTGATATTTGCCCCTTGACACCCCCACCCCCACCCCCCACCCCTATATTTACTAAAGCATTTAAAATCTAAGATTGTCTCAAGGATTTGGACCTCTTCACTATAACATGAATTAACTTCTCAAGCTGTTTGATAAAAGAAGAAAAATATGAGGAATGCTAAAAGGTGGAAGGATGCGCTAGCCATGTGGTTGCCTCTGGCATATAGGAGGTAGAGCAGATTATTTCATAACACTGAAAAGCCATGCAAATACCAGTCTGGAAGAGGTGAGGAGGAACCTAACATTCTAGAAGATGAAAGTCTGAAACGAGCAAGAAATATATCATCCTTTGTTCACAGCTGGGAAACGTGACCCTTGAAGCAAGTTTTCAAAAAATTATTAATCCCTGTAACTTGATGCTGACGTGTGATGTGAAGTACTACAGATAGCAAAGTCATGACATAAGAAAGGTGAGAAACAAGACTATGTCACAAGGTTTAGAACATAAAGACACCTTTTCACCCCATCCTGAAACCTTGTTGAGTGTTGGATCAAGGAAATAATAAACAGTTTAGAATCCTCAAAAGGGAACAGCCAGGAGTCCCAAACGCTAAGGTACGTTATCACCATAGGAAAATAGAGAACACAGTGATATATGAGTGAATGAAGCAGGAGTTATGGCTTTCGTTTGAGCCAAGTCACAAATAATGTTCTTTTATACCACTAGCACACATCTGGGGAACTGTCTTCACATTATTATTGGCTAACTTTGGAAGCTGGTTAAATCTGCCTGGGATCTACACATCTGCGCTTCTATGACAATTTTAGACAGAGTGCCATCTTTACCCTGTGCCTCTTACTTGAGTACATAATACTAGTAACATTAGGAGCAGGAAGAATGTCATGAAGGCACACAGAGCATTTTGGTCAGTCAGGATGAGTTAAGATCTTGGAAAAGATTATTTGGTTTGCAGTAGGATGCTATACTTCAGATAGTTTTAACCCAAGAGAGCCAAATATCTTTGAAAGGTGTATGAAGTCTATATGGAGTTTCTAGGTAAAAGGGAAGCTATATTAGGAGAAAAATATATTAGTTTTGCCATTTTAGAAAGGAAGGGATATATAGGCGACAAAATGAAGAAACCCACAAAGAAAGAAAAAAAACCCCACGAACCACAAAACAAAAAACCCTTATGTTTTAGGTCCTGGTATTCCACAGACAGACATTTCAGAAGGAGCAGAGCCGGGAAAAACACAATCCCAACAGACCTGCCCATCAGTAATGACTCTTCCAGGCATTTCTGCACAAGATGCAGAAGGTAAATTAGTTGCTATTCAGCTCTGAAAGGATGCTAAATCTTAATCCATTCTTATTCCTTATTGGCAACACATCTGCTGGCAACTATTTCTTGTTCAACAATGGCTCAGAAAGGAAGCAGGAGAGAAGTGAGAAAACTGCTGAATTGCAAAACAGCAGCATTTCACTCCTCTCTTCTTATGACTTCCTGGTAGTAGTAAGAGCAGACACTTTCATCAGATGCAACATCAAAGTTGCAAAACCATAACCAATGTTAATGAGTAGCCCCAGCTGAATGAGAAAGAGAAGAGCAAGTGTGAAGCAAGTTCTGTTCAGCATTCTTGTTCTTGCTGACTTTACTGAGCTAGAAGCTGACTCTGAGCAGCGACATCACAAGTAATCAGCTCATTCATGGCCTGTGTGCACAGGCTGCAGTCACAAGAAATCATCACTTTCATAGTCCAGGATGACAAGAGGAGCAGAAACATGAAATTACCTTCAGCTTATCATTTGCTCAGTACTGTTGTCTATGGGTGAGCAAACTGAATGTTGGTCTACATGACGTAAAGAAGAAAATGAAAGTTGTATCAGAATTACTCAGATGTAAATAACCCAGTGATTGCCTAAGATTTATAATCATTGTAATAGATTCAATGATTGGCTCTACTTCCAGTGGCATAACCCAAAATTCCAACCTTGTGACCCAGTGATCAAGTCTCAGAGATGGAAGATGTCCAAAATCCATGTTTTCTAAGAGGGTCCATATCTTGATACTTGTTCTCAAGACCTAAGAGTTGTACCAGGACACAGAAGATGTAATGGTCACATTGCACTGTCATAGGCCAACAGCACTCTATGCTCTAGCCAAGACTTCATAAAAGCACATCTTGTCTGACACAGAAGAGATGCTAAAAGCTGACTGCTCTCTTGGATATTGATGTCTCTTACCAGAAGAAGGTTACAAGATATATTTACCTGACAGAAGTAAATTTTACCTAAAAAAAAAAAAAAAAAAAAGAGAAAGAGAAAAAAGAAGAAAAAAAGGAGACAATTGCAGGTATCTACTTGAAGTTGTCTTTCAGTTTCCATGAAATAAAGTAACTTCATGAGCAAACTTTCCTTAAAAACAAAATCTAAATGCATTTCTGAAAAGTCAAATGCTGATGAGAAAAGACTGTTTCAAACTGTCTAGCATTTCTCAAATTTATTCTTTGAAAATAGTGAAGACATCGGAATGTAAAACAGATGTAAAGGTCTCTTAAATTTGTCAGTTTCATATCACTCCAAAATAATAGGCCCATTGATTCCTTAAAAATGTGCTACATTTAATGTTAAATTTATTCCCGAACCTGTTGAGTTTTCTAATATATGCCTAGATCACAGGCTTGACTATGTCTTCCCACCCATCTTCTTAGACCATTAATCACTTCTGTTTTCTTAAGCATCTAATATGGATGTTAGCAGAAAGCCTTCTAAAACATTTGCACTTAGAACTGAGGTGATCTGTAGGTTGTAACAAAAGAAAACGACATATATTAAAATATATATATATATACTTTTATAAATACATGGAAAACACGAGCTCCACTTAGCAACAGGAAAGAAAAAATCCACCCACCTCAGGTGAATCCTGTTACAATCTGAAGGACTACGTGAGGTTTTCCCTTTACAATCCCACCATCATACACAATCCAAACTCCTACAGACCTCCACAAGAAATTTGCACATGCAAGCACACGAGCAAGAGGGACCTTACGGTTTAATAACTGGCGGTGAATATAACCTTTAACTTCACAACAAGCAAACAATGGACTAGTTGCACAATAAATGTGTACACCAAAGCCTTCCATATTGTATGCAAAAATCATTTTAAAACCTTTTATCTGCAGCCACTGTAAAATCATTTTGGGGGTGGGGCCGAAAATCTCATTACTGAAGAAAACTGGTCTCTAGGTACAGGATTGGGAAAAAAAATAATAAATTAAAATCCGCTTCATTACACAAACCAGTGAAAGGGTGAGGTCATGCCTGTTCCGGGCCATAGTTCATGGAACACTACAATTTTTCAGAGATGCGATTCAATCGTCTTTCTAACTAATCTGCGGTTACTTTTGATACAGAGAAAAGGAAAAGATACAATAGATCAAACCGTGCCCCACCTTTCTCTGCCTCCCCCCAGCCAGGGACACAAATTGTTTCGGAGCGCCGCAGCGCCGCCAGCACCCAGCAATGCAAAACAAAAAAGATCTCCCACCGTGTGAAAAAAAAAAAATGCGCCTAGAAAAATGCCCAAAATTACAAAATGTCTCCCAAATGTACCTTCCTGGAGGAAAAAGAACAACAAACAAACCACTTATTCCTGCCCCCCTCCCCGCCCCAAGAAAAAAAAAAAAAAAAAAAGCCGAATGCCAAGACATCTAAATGAAACGTGGTGAAATAAGGACCTTTATATAACTAATGCTTTCAGCTAATTGCCACAAGAGCGCTAATTTGTAAATAAAAAGGTCGCTGTTTAGTAAGAGACATAACTTAATATAAACCCTGTTATGTCAATCTCCACCTTCACCATACCAAGGGCAGTTTCCCCCCGTACTTTAGACCAAAGTAATCCATCAAGGGCCATCACAAATGGCATTGTAAACTCTTTTAGCCACGACCATATAGCAGCGACATAATATGCTTCTTAATATATTAAAGCTGCGTTATATTTATAAAGACAGTCATATATTTGGTTCTGGATCCGCTTATTACTCGGTAAAGAAACCCTCCAAACAAAAAGCCAGAACCAAAAAAACAAGTCCATCTGGAAAATATCCGAGTTCTTACAGCCTTAAATTGAGCTGAAATTGCTGTTAAGCTTCGCGTGAATAAAATTTTAAAGAGGAAACAAAACTGACTTCAGTAATTGTCGATACTAAGGAGACACTGTTGGGTGGGATACATGAGATCAAAGCTAAGAAAAATACAAGGCTACGTTTTGTTCATCAACACAAGGAAAACCCTCCACCGCACCAATACACGCCAAAAAGACCGCAGCAACAAATATTTTTGGTTAAAACCACAAACTTACCTTCGGAGAAGGCAGTCCTTGCAAAACGGCTGTAACAATATGGACCGCATCCTCGCGCTGCTACAGCCAGCCACCTCCATGCTGCAAAGGGCTCCCCGAACATCCTTAAAATATTTCGCAAACGCAAAAAGTGGTGAGACTTTTTTCTTCCTTTTTTTTTTTGTTTTGTTTCTTTTTTTCTTTTCTCCCCCCCTCTTTTTTTCCTCCCCCCGCTCCCCGTCACCCCCGTCAGGATGGCCGGGCGAGGAAGGAGGCGGCTTCCCCCGGAGCCTGCGGGCGATGCCGGCGGGCGCCGGGCGCCGGGGCGGGGGAGCCCCCGCTGCCGCCGGGGTCACAACTTTGCCAGGGCCGCCGGCGGCTCGATGGGCTCCGCGGGCAGCGGCCCCGCCGCCCCCCCTCCCCGCTCCCCCCCGCCGCCGACCGCCGCCACCGCCGCCTGGAAAAATGCAGTGTGCCATTTTACACCCGCCTTTGAAACACACAGGACCAAAGTCTAGCGCTGGTTTTCGGTGACACTGCAAAACTACGGCTCGCTCCGCGCAACCCCTCGGCCTCATCCCTCCCTTCAGTGACAGAAGCCGCCTCTTGAGAATTAATAAAGAAAGACAGCTGGAGAAAATAATTCCGAGACTTTGCCGCTCTCCCTCCCCCCGCCCAGCCCCCACTCCTAACCCCGCAGCAAGTTTCTGCAGCCGAGCGCATCCCTCGGCCTCTCCCCGGCGGGCCGGGCGGCCCCGCAGCCCGGCCCGCCGGGGTCCGGCAGCCTCCCAGCATCTAGAAAAGCCAGTCATGCCTGAAACAAAATCCATGATTCCTGGAAAGTGGAGACTCTTGAATCCAAACAAATACTCAATGTACTTACAAATAGAAATACCTACCTTATGAAAGAACTAAATTAACACTAAATTCAACAGATACATCCGTTACGGCAGGAATAGTTTTTCCATAAATACTGTTTTAAAAACCCCTCCTTATACTGACTGACAGAATTCTACCATGCTGCCCACAAACAAAATGGCTGTGGCACTGAGTTTTTCGGTTCCTCCCACTGTGCCTCCCCCTGGCCTCCAGGAAGTGGTAGAAATCCAAAATAAAATCCGCACGAAAAGTACAATGCATCGCCTAAACTCCGTACGGCACCCCCAGACATCACGGCTAGTAAAGCAGATTTACCAACGTTGTACTTTCTCGAGGATTTTTATTGTTTTTTAAAGGGCATCAATCACTGGGAATTTACATCACTGTGTAATTCGAACTTCCTGCTTTACATATTTATAAGGTCTTTCACCTATCTTGGCAGGCTTTCAAATTAAGTGGGTTGGGAAATCTGATGCTGTGGCTCTAGTTTGTGAGCTGAGTCAGGTAGTCCCTGCTGGAGCAGTGCTGTGGAAAGACGGGCAAATTCGAACGCTTTCAGTGTTCAGGGCAAGATAAAACCACCCCCTAACATATTACAGTCTCCTAAGTGAGCATGTCTGAAAGGTCTTTCCCAACCTAAATGACTCTGTGAGTCTAAGTAGGCACAGAGTGGACACTGCAATGAGGATTCTTGGCGATAACTGACATTTAGGCCTCTTGCATAGAAGTACGCATTTCACAATATGTATTCTTTTGCACCTGTGGTTCACAAGTCTGCCTGAATTATGATTCCTGTGGAAATAATCTTGCATTTTCTCTTATTATGACCTTGTATAGTATTGCAGCTCTTTAACTTTCTTGACATTCATCTTAAAATGAATAGGAAAATATGGCATGTTTAAATTAAAGACGATCATAAAACTGTTAATATGTGGTCCTCTAGCTGAGCCACCACTCTTGCCAGGCAGAGGGATAGCTCCTCTTGCACGCTGCTTCATGGGCTCTGGGGCCTGATTCATTTCCCATGAGAGTCCTTTTACTGCCTTTAGTAGGAGTTACAATGGAGATAGGCTGTCAGACCTGCTGAGCCTGATCCAGTGCTATATTAAAAGACCTGAATTAATATTCCTATCCACTGCTATTCTAAACCTTTTTCAGAGGCAATGGAAAAAACAGTGAAGTTGGTGATTTTTTTCCTGAACCACCTCTTATTTCTAGGTCAAACAAACAACAACAAAAAAAAAAACCAACACAAAAAACAAACCTGCAAAGAACTCGGAGCAAATTTTGCCATTATTTTTATTTGTTTGTATTACACTGCTATCTAGCAGCCTTAATCCTGGACTATGATCACAATGATATACTGTATAGAAATATAGGAATATAGGGCGAAAAGATAATTCCTGCCCTGAAGAGCTCAAAAGTATAAAACAAAAGACAGCAGATGGCTACAGGCAGATGAGGGGAAAAGGAAACAATGAGACTGTATCGATCAGCTGGGAAGGCAGTTTGCAACACACCATCAGCCTAACTCGTTTCTGTGTATACATCACGGTGAAGAAGACATAAGGTGGGATTTGATGAAGGAAATTAATTGGCTTTGTGGCTGTTGAAAGAAAACTTCTCCAGCAAGAAGGATAGGATGGAAGATAGCACAAAGACATTTGTGTGAAAAAGGAGCAGATGTCTACAGAAGTTAATCAAATTGGCATTAATATTTTTTTATAATGACAGAAAATAGATAAGGGAAGCAGGCTATGAGAGCATTGAAAATACAGCTGCAAAGCTTATGTCTGATGTAGGAGAGACAATGAAAGGATCCAAAAGGCATAGTGACAGGGAAAAATCATAAACCAGGCCTGATAGCAGTTAACAAGCCCTAGAAAAAAAGATATACAGTAGTTCAAATTATATGGGCCTGAAGAGATGTAGCATGCTTTTTATAGGAATAAAAGTGTTATTCTTAACCATTAGTTTGAGGACTATGTGTCGGTTATCTGAACCTCTTTCCTAACTTGTATTTAGTGAATTCGTAAGTACTGCTCCTGATGGTAGTGTTTATTATGTGAACACCTGCTTGTTAAATGGTCACCTCAAACTTGTTAATACAAGTAGATAAGCATGCAGGAGGGTTGGGACCAAAATGTCCATGCACAATGGGAAGGTTGTTCCTCCTGTCACCTGATTTTTGAGAAGCCTTAGTCTCCCTGCAGTGTCCCATAGATTAAATGTTCATCACTATCTGCCTCCAACTAGCGCAGGTCTGACAGAGCCCTCATCTAAATGGTGGAGGGGGCAGAAATGGCCGGGCAGCTCTGTTTTAGGGCACAACTACACCCAGGATAGCAAACCACGCTTTAGAGAAGGGGTATGGTTTGCAGGCTCACACCTGTCTCAGTACATTCTTTGTTGTCTTATGTGGCTGTAGGTTTTCAATTTTTTTCTTTCTTTCCCACATTTAGTAGTGGCATTGCAGTAGTAGCAGGTGCATACTTGCACATTTTTTGTAATTCTTTTGCATGAAATACCATCCATATGATTGTATTTACTACAGCAACAATATGACATACTCTTAAGTGTGTTGGCTAGCTAAGTTGGGCTACACACTGCAAAGGGAATAACCTCAAATGAGCCAGGCCTTGGTGAAAGCCTGTGGAAATCTTATGGTGTGGCAAATGTGAAACAATTGAACGGGATTCTTTTGTTACAGGCAAAACTAAACTGAACTATCCCAACTTTTCTTCTAATGTAAAGCTTACTAGTTCTGTAGATGAGCTGATGTATAGCAGCATTTCAAGCCAGGGTCATTTTCTCTCATGTTTGATCTCATTATTGGTTTTAACTGAAAATAGTGTATATCAAGTGCTAAATGTTGAGAATTGAGATAGGGATTGAAATTAACCCTGTGGCTTTTTTTATCTGAATAAGTGTTCCAAGAAAAGCTGAACAATATGTTCTCATGCTTTAAGAACAACCCTCACTTGACTTGATGTCAAATTTCCCCAAATTTCTTATTGTTCAGAGTAATTCCAAAAAGCACCACCATCCATTCTGTGGTTTTGTTTTTTTTTTTTTTTTAAGCTTTGTCCAGTGCTTGGTGTGAATGTTCATCTTGAGATTTTACTTAAAAACTGGGAAATAGAATATCTGTATGGGAGCAAAGAAACAAACTAGCTATATTTTGAGATTCAGACTAACACAAAAAAGTGGCTAAAAACTGTTAGCATTCAAATAACACCTTCTTACTCAAATTAGTGAAAGTACTTTTTACATTCTGCTTGCAGTAGAATTGCTTTTATTATTTTTTATCTTTCACTTTCATTAATCTTTATCTTGCTCATAAACATTTAACTGTACTGCCATATTTTCCAAGTAGGTCTCCGTTTATACACTTGTAATAAACAAATTACACTGATCTTTTGACAATCTTTTCTTGATGTCTTTAGGAAGGGCAAGTCCTATCATTAGGTAGATAGCAATAGTTGAAGAGTATCAAAGTACTTTTGCAACTGGTATGTAAATGATCATTTGTTTTCTTTTCATAAAAGTGGCATTGAATGTTTTTCAGTTGAAAGATCAACAAATACATTTTGCATATTTATTCAATAGATAATGTTTACATAGCTGCATAATTGCTCCTGCAGAATCTAAAAAACTGACTTGCTGTAATTTGGAAAATTCATAAATTATAGCATAAGAATGGATCATTGGTGTCTGATTGTGTTATAAAGGAGGACCAAGACCTCCCTAGCTTTCTTGTTTGATCCAGGTCAGGTATTTTTAAAAAGCATCCAGTCTAGACTGGAAGTGTATAGTGATAAAAAAGTCCACCGTGATCTTCCCTAAATTGTTACAGTAACTACTTGACTCACTTGAAGTTTAACTTTAAATCACAGACTTTGTAACTTATTAAACCTCTTCTTTCCATCTCTCTGTCCAAGTTCTGGTTTCGTTTGAATATATACAACTCACAAAAGGGTACTCTTTGTTATGGATATTATGTGATCATAGGGCATCTCCAGTTTATCAGCAATCTTCATGCTTCATGAATCATGGACATCAGAAACAGGTGCAATGTGCCAACAATAGCCACACTACTTGCCACACACTAAAGGAAGATACTTTCTGGTATTTTTTCTATATATCTTAACATTTCATTTGCTTTCTTGCTGCATTACCGTTACAGGTGTCCCTGTAATCCCAAAGTCCTCTACAGTTCCAGATTCAGCAAGAGTATGAGCTCAGTTGTAAAAGCTTTAATGTATCCATACTTAATGTATCCATTAAGCAAACCATCCCATTAATTTGTGTGTCCTTTGCATTAACCCATTTTCTGTCATACCTTCTCACTTATTCTGTCAGTAGGGCTTAACGCTCTCGGAATTTTGCTTTCACCTGTACACAGATATACATACTGCTCTGCTTATGCCCACCCTAATAAGCTGGTGCAAGTTGCCTTTTACTAATAACCCATTCATCACTATTTTCCTCTCATTCAAACTCTACAGTGTTGTGAGCATGAGGAAGGATTTTTTTCTTATTAATCTTACTTCAAGCAGTGTTTTTGTTTCAGACACCGAAGCTGCACTGCTGAATTTTTTTCCTTGTACTGGGACTTCATCTTCAAATACTTTATGATTAGATCAGATACATTTCAATTACAGTATTGTCATAGGTTGGTATGTCATTCATCCTTTGCACATCAGAAGTTCTGCCAGTGACAGTTCAGATGGTTTTAGGATGACATTCAGTGGCAAAAATTGTAAACAAAGAGCCAGGTCAGTATAGGTGGAAAAGCAATTAGTTACAAAAACGCATGGGAGTCTTCTGAAAATAAAAAACAGAAACAAACCTCCAAAACATCTGTTGCTGTTGGTTGCCAAGGTATATGCCACAGATGTCTGAGCATAGCTTTTTTCCCCCTGTTTGTGTTGTATCCTTTTATGATTTGAAAGTATCTGCTCAGATCTACTGTACAGGTTGGTCAACTCATAACCTACATATTTTTATTAATTAACAATCTTAATGAGTTTTCGATATTATCTTCTGTTGAATTGTTGTAGGAACCAAAACATGCCATCCTTTCAGAATTAAATTTATGTCCATATGAAAAGTCCTATAAGGTAATATACTTATTAAAAGAATATTTTAGCTACACCACATTGGCACAGATGTATTTTTAAAAATTCTGGTCTTTTAGTTGTCTATATGTAGTTGGTTGAAGATGTGGGAAAATACTGGGTGTGATTTCAGAACAAAGTCAGAAAAAAATGCTGGAAAAAAAAGCAGCTCACTGTGAAACCTTTCTTTTAACTTTGGCAACTGCTTGGTTGGGATTGTTCTGCATACTTTTCCTGTTATGCGCTGATATTTGAAACAAAATCACATCAGATTTTTGTGATCATGTGATGATCACAAAATGATCACAAAATGATGAATCAGTGAAAAATGATGATTTCAGGTGGAAGGTTATTAAATGCTTTTGAATCCAAACACTGGATCCTTATCTTTGTATTAAAATTGATGCTGAATAATAATCACTGCGATGTTTGCAAGCAGAATTAACTGTTAAAGCACCTTTTTCACTTGCTTGCCTTCCTCTTTTATGTCCACGATGGTTCTAGTGGGAGCATTGTTCCCAGAGGGTAAGGTACACCTGTTGCTACTGCTGTTAAACAGTTTAGTCTGTTGTGCCAAAACAAAGGAACATGCAATTGATGCTTCTGCTTTATTAAATACATTCTGTTGTTTTCTCAGATTTTCTTCTGACAGTTAAGGGTATCCCTTATGGATTTTATTAGATGAACTACCATTGGAGAGCATCTTGCCATAAGTTTTATTATACCTAGGAAATTTCAGCAGAAATGCCATGGATTCAGATAAGGTGAATAATGGCTGCAGTCCATCTGTGTTCCGCTGACTTGCCTGCTGACTGGTTTATGTGTTCAGCAGATTTTATGTGTTCTTTTCCGAATTCACATTTGTCATTCAGAATAAAGGGCCACTGTTGAAAACATCTCAGAACCTTTCAGTCACTCATGGTGTTCACTTTTACTGCTGCTGCAAACAAATGCACCATCTGTATGGCAAAGGCAATGCTGTCACAAGTCAGTTTTCTTTTTTGCAGTGTTCTAATCCTGATGACATACCGAATGGAAGCCAGTTTAGTCAGCAAAAGCTTGATGAGCATAGGAAGAGCATATCGAGGGGAATTTAAGAAAAGCCTACAGCTGCAAACAGCTCTGAGGATATGTAGGTCTGAGATGACTGAACCAAAGTCCTCTACAGTTCCAGATTCAGCAAGACTACGAACTCAGGTGTAAAAGCTTTAATTTCTTCTCCTTGTTTCTTATTAAGTTTAGCCTATTTATAGATAATACTATTTAAATTTGGGTACCTTTCGCTGAGTAACTAGAATCAGACAGCATAAACTCTGGTCAGCAAGCTCAATGCCTTAATTGGTCAGCTCATCTGAAATTCCAGGATACAAATGATAAGGCATTAATCATTTTAAGATATCAGAATACAGTGGCTGCTTTTTCATACCATTATTAATTGCTGTTGGAAACCAAAGGACATCATATATGTCCATTATTATGATGTCCATCGTATTCTCAAATATGAAATTGCCTATTTGACACACCTGCTCTTCTGCTTATTACAGAATTATTATCAGTGTAATATTTCAAACCACTCAGGGACAAATACAATATTTATGACCTATTTTTTGCCTAATTTTTCTTAAATTCCTTCTTGTATCCCTAATATTCCTGATGAAATAGTCTTTGCTTTTTCACATCCCTGTCGATTTGCTGGACATTCTGACTTATAGTATATATTTATTGGCAGTTTCCCTATTTTTAAGTTCAAACAATGTGTTTGCTATTAGTCTTTTCATTAATGTTAGAAGAAGCTCTGAAAACTAAGCTGACCAAACTTAACTGGTTTGTTGATTATAAATGTAACCAATCAGCAAGAAAAAGTCTATGATAGTAGACGTACCATGTTGCAGGGATTCAGCCTTTTTATGTAATGGCTTGTGTATCTTATGTTATGCTGGTCCCAGTTTTGCCCTCCCTAGGTGTACTGCACTCATACATTAACTCTTGTGCTGCTCATGTGCAGTACAAAATGTGCCCCTTGCCCAGCTGCTTCCACTCATAGGGACCTAATCATAAGAGCATCTCTTAGCTAGGGGCTTAGAAGAGTCTTTCTCTTCTATCCAAAAAAATACTCTGTAGTTTCTGCAAAGAAAAAATACCAGACCAAAAGGAAACACTCTATAAGCTAGATCTAGTACATGTATTGCCAGCTAGATCACAATATCTTATTTACACAGTAAATATCCAAGAAGCATTGCCAGAACCCTTTTGGTCTGAGCAAAGATGAAGCATATGTGCAGCATCCAAAATCTAAGTGTTCCTCAGTGGTTTGTAAATGGCACATCTGCAAGTGATGAGCTCTACTTGTAACATTGATCATTAAACCTTACAGAAACGTGCTTCACAATCTGGTATAAGGCAGATAAAAGCCTTTAGTTTTGCCTTACCCACTCAAGCCAACTTAAAAGAGGCATGCTATCAGTCCACAAATGTGAGAAAGGAGAACTTAACAGTTTATTAATATAAGCTTTATTTTCATAGCTGTTTGGTGCATCTCAGGTTCCTCTTAATTTTTAAAACTAGTATGAATTTTTTTTGTGATGATAGAACTTTACCTTTTACCTTACAAATAGCCACTAACATTTCTTCTTATTCAACTTTCCCTAAAATTATTTAACTTATAATTGATAAATATTTGAGAATCAAAATATGTATTTTTTAAGAATACACGATCTCTGAAAATGGCCTAATTAGTTGCGATTGAATGCTATTGAAACCTGGATGAGCCAGGATGTTCAGTTTGAAAAATTATATATTAGTCTCAACCATTCATAGTTTAGAAGTTTTTTGCAGCTATATTTGCTGCTTTATGACTAGATTTTTAAAGGGGAACAAATGACAAGATATTGACTGCCAGCAAAGGTGTCTATTCTAGTACATATTCATTAGGAACTGAAGCTCCTTGTATTGAAAACATTCCTATTTTTGTCATTCAACTCTTAAACTAAAATATTGAAACATAAATGTAAGTAGGTCTTCACTGCAACTGAATCTTTTATAGACGAGACCTGAGCATACACTGGAATATGTACCACGAGAAGGTCATGCAGCTGACTACTGTTCTGGCCAGGCAAAATGTGTACTCTACCTGCAGTCTGTCTCTTCAGTGACGGAGGGCCTAGCAAGCCCTATCAATAAGGAACTGACCAGTGATTTAGCATTTCCCCCAAGTTAGCATTAGGCAATAGCTGTCCTTCACTGTTCAATGTATTTCTGGGCTATGATATACTCCTAAATTTTTATTTCTGCTCCTTGACAGGTCTGTTTATTCTGACCTGACATGAGTCAGCTGTGTGCCACTGCAGCAAGAAAGGCAAATTGGATCCTGGGCTGTATTCACAGGGACATTACTGGCAGAGACAGAGAGGTGATCATCCCACTCAGCACTTGTCAGGCCGCACCTGGAGTACTGTGTCCAGTTCTGGTCACTCCAATTCAAGAAACTTGTGTACAGATTGGAGATGGTCGAAAGGACGGCCACAAAGATGATCAAAGGGCTGGAGAACACGTCCTGTGAGGAAAGAGGAGTTTGATACTTTCTCCTTAGAGAAGAGAAGGCTCAGGGGGACCGCATCACAGTATTCCAGTATTTAAAGGGTGGCTACAAAGAAGGTGGAAGCTCTCACTTCGAAAGGAGCCACATGGAGGAGACAAGGGGAAATGGGTACAGTTGTACCAGAAGAGGTTTCATTTACAGTGAGAACAATCATTCACTGGAACGACCTCTCCAGGGATGTGGAAGAGTCCCCCGACCTCTCCAGGAATGTGGTAGAGTCCCCATCACTGTAGATAATCTCATCTAGGCTCCTTTTCCCATGAGAGGTTGGACCAGATGATCTTCTGACACCCCTTCCAACCTGGGCTATTCTATGATTTTATGTCATGCTCCACTGCTGTATTCTGTACTAGGGACTCCTTTCCTTCCTGACCTTTTGTCTTGCCATAGAGCACATTTTTATCTTATTCTTTAAACTAGTTCATCCACTGGTTTTTAATCCTGGATTACCTTTACTGTGATCCTGTCTCTATTCCTGACTCTAGCCTGGAAAAGCTACTTTAAGCTGGCCTGCCCCAGTGTGCTCAGTGCACATGCAGAGGACTGATTACACCTCTCCAGTCCTCAGCTGAGTTCCATATTTATTTATCCCAGGAATCTTCCAGACCTTTTCCCATGGCAAAGGTACCCAGGCTATTTGGTACTCATTCCTCCATTTGCTATCCATCAGATGATGCATATGTCCCTCATCTCTCAAACAGTGCCTAACAGCCTTCTGTTGCCAGCCAGATTCTCTTGATGTTCACAGTCCTTCTCAGGGCTGTTGTGTGCCCTGCATGCTCTTGTATAAAGCTTTGCCATTCTTTTGATCATTTGTATGACTCTACTTTCCCTGACATGAGCTTCATTGCTCTTTTTCTCCCTATTCCACAGGCACTGCATGTCTTCTGTGCTTCCCCCATAAGAGTTTTCTGTTTCTTACCATTTGCAACACTATGCCTGTACCATTTTTTCATCTGTTGAGAAGATAAGACTTAGAGCCTACTAGAATTTTAAAGCCGTATTTGGCAGATCAGCAGACCTGAAGTGTAGGATAATGTTACATTCAGAGCTTCAACTTATGGAGGGGGAAATAAATGGTAATGGTCTATTTCGGTCTGACTCTGAAGGATTCTCATTAGTTCTTGAATACGGAGATTGCAGCTCCCAAACAGTAACTAATGACATTCCCTAAATTGACAACATATTTTTTGGCCAGTCTTGATCCCATCTCCTCATTTGTGTAATGCAAGGGTAGGAGGATGAAAAGCAGATGTGACTATTGCCTACAGTAATCCTTGAAATAAAAGTATTTGAGGCTCACACAAACTAAACCCATGATTTTCCAGGCCCTGAATTTGTTGGAGCATGCCCCTGGGTATTGCACTCTCGTGATCCCTAGATGGCACAACAGCATAATAGCAACCTTTGTCAAACAGCTAGAGCTGAAGCTACTCCAGCTTTGTCTGAATCGGGCCTTAGCGGTCATAACCTCCATCGAGCTTGAGTCGCTCTGAGATCAGCTCAGAAAGAACTGAATCTTAATGTCTTTAGTTTGAAACATCTATTTTTTCCGTATTGTAGGTTTCCTCCAAGTTCATTGTTTAAAAGGCCAAGTCTTATAATTCTTTTAAGTCCTGTTTTTTCACAGCTGCACCAAAACTTGAAGGAAAATTAGTTTATCTAAGGGACAAAATTTTCTTTGTGACTACTAGGTTTAATGGAAATTCAAAATAAACACAAAAATCGACCTTATAAAGCTTTTTGTGTAACTCAGATAAAGAGGCAAGGAGCAGTGCTGGCAATCTAAGGAAAGGCCCAAGAACAGCAGCTTCCAAAATACCAAGACAAAAATAAAAATAAAAGGTATTTTGCAGTACTAGTTTTTGCGGTTTACTTTGGTTTAAAAAGTCTTCAACTAAATCTTGGTCATCTGATCACAGGAAATTGAAAAATAGCCCTGAAAATGGATCCCACACTAAGTTCCTGTCCATTCTGCTATAGATTCTTTAAATCAATAGCTCTGGGAAAAATAAACTAAAAATTCTTCCATGTCTGTAGGCATGTGCAAACATACAAAACAATCTCAAGCATCTACCTGGAGAATTTTTGCCAAAGAGTATCTCAAGTAACCGTTCTATTTAACTCAATTCTTTTTAAATGATAAGCAAGGCATTACGTATGTTTTAGACTGTTTTGTTGCCTAATAGCTTTAAAGTCATTATTCAGTTCTTCACGTGGTTTCACGTTGTCAATGACTGTATCTAGATAGTTGAGTAGTATCTGTACAAATTATTTTTAATATCTTGTAAAAAATTACAAAAATAATATCTACTTTATTGTAATTATATCATGTCTTACTAACCCAAAATAGCAATGAAACTTGCGATTGCTGAGTATGTCTTCTAACCTGAAATATAGTATTTTCTGTCCCAAATGCATACTTGGTATAATTAATAGGTTTCACACCATAAAATTCCCTTGAGCAAATTATTAAACATACACTAATTTTCCAGTCTTTTTTGGCAGCTAGCCATAACAAAAGGACCCTGTGGCTGAAGAGCAAAAACTCTGGCTTTGGATTATGTCCCACCTTTTGCCAATTTCTTTTTTCCTGTTTTAGGTTCTTGTCCATCCATGCAGTACTGGCTTGGCACCAATACTAACTAAGCTGCTGAGGAACAGTTCAGTGTCTAGGACAGGTAGTGAGTGAGAGAACAGCCGGAGCACGAGAGCGTGGTCAAGCCTTCAGTACCAAAAAAGACTCCTGACTCAGATTGTAATGAAATCATATACCAGATCTTTTAATTCCAACATTGACTGGTGAAATTACACTCTTCAGAGTTATTTCTGTACTCTTTTGACACACATCACAGTAATTGCACATTTACTGAAGATGCTAGCAGTGCTGCAGCCCATATCCTGTGCAAGTATAGCCTGGTGCAATATGTGTGGACCACATATAGTCATCGTGGGTAACAGCTTTGAAATGTCCATTCCCCATCCCTGTTTTCACAGTGGTTGCTTTAATCCCTGCACCAAAGTATTGACCACTGAGTTGTAACTGGGCTGGAGCTTTCTCATTCTCTCAGATTCTAATGCGAGCCCTGATGTCCACTCTTCTGTATTTAGCAGCACATAGAAGCATTATTTCAAATGTGAATGCCAAAGAAAACTTCAATGGTAGCCATGTAGCTGTGTGGAAGTGCACAGTGATACCCAGGTCCATACTATAGTTACTTGATTTGAAAACAAATTATTAAAAACCAGTGAAGTACCTTTTGTGTATTTACCACACGGGATATCTAGGACCAATGCCAGAACACTTAATGTAGAGTGATAACTTCTGTTTAGTTAGAAGTACCGTGAGAATCAGCACTGTCTTTAGCCTCTACTGTTAGCCAACAAGTTACATGAATTAATGCAAGTAGAGGATGCAGCAGTTTTTATTTAGACATAAAAAAATAATGATGAAGCTGTGCACAAAAATATGAGGCAGTTTCACCATCATTTGTGTATCTTCATATTTGTTGTAAAGTATTAAAGTGAACTATGAACCAAGATAGTTCATATTTCTTGCAAGTACTTTGTAAGACCAGTAATACTTTTATGCAAAGTATTTCACAAGCACTATGAACTTGCAACTCAGGTGAACTCAATTATTTTACACAAGATAAAGCTGGGCTCCCACACGCTCTTTGTGCCTGCTTTTTATAAAGTTTTTGCATAGACCTTTATTTCAGGTAGACAAGACATTTGTCAGAGGGGATAGTTACAAATGATTCTGTCAGAACGAAAAAAAAAAGCAGCTTAGCTGAGTTTACTTGGGTTTAGTCTCATTTACTTTTCTGAGCCAGAATCCTTCTTCCCACTGTTAACACATTTTTCTCATTACTTAGTGGATATAACTTGATCAATCACTAGTTAACCTACTCACACTCCATTGAATTTCCTCATTTATCAAACAACACACCGAATAGGCTTGGGAGACTATGGACCCAACATAAAATCAATTTGACTTTATTACTACAGTATTAATAGCTTAACATCTTGAAAAGAAAGGAATGAACATATTTAAGTTTTCTTGCAAGAATTCCCCTGGGATTAAACAAAAAATGGAAGAAGCATCAGATACTTCGGAGTTTGCTTTTTTCAGTGAAGTGTTACTATTCAAAGGGTTGAAAATCTTAGGAATATTCTTTTTTTATGGGCCTTACCACCAATACTAAACCTGTTAATACTTCTTTGGAGGCATTAGATGAGATTAAATATTCTAGAAAACTTGATTGGTTTGGGTATAGTTTTACTATTGGAGCTCTAGTGACTTGTGAATTTGCCTATAAACTGAATTGTTCCCCCTTCCTAACACTTCAGATTAATAATGCTTGATAGTTCATTAACACTTCTATTCTGTGTACTTGCCTTAGATTTTAGGTGGATCCCTTTGCGTAAGTATATAAGATCCTAGTAATACATAAATTATATACTTATGTAATTAATGAAAGATTAATTGTATTTAAACTAAAAGTACTTCATGAGTTTTATACAGCATGCTAATGGTTTACAATTTCCATACCTTAAGTCAACACTTTTTTTAGTTCACACTCTTTGCAGCAATCTGTTCAGTGAATAATTAGGAAAATCTAGGATCCTGCAGATCAAATTGGCACAATCCTACATTTCAATACACTGTTGATGCCTATTTTCTCATTGATACACTGACTTTGTTGATACACTTGGATGTAAAATTGCTAAGAATATACTTTTTTTCTCTGATGATACAATTTAAAAGAAAAAATCTTTAATATTCAGAAAAAAATACCAGTTTGTCAGCTCCTTTGCTGTCATCCAGACCAGTACAGACATGAAGGACCTCACTATTTTCTGATACACTTATCAAGAAGATCAAAGTTAAACTTAATAGTTTTATTGCAGTACATAAATGTGTTGAAGTATCATTACTAAATGCAAGATTATTCTTTTCTAAGCTTTCTTATATGCCTGTGCTTACAAAGGCCTTCTGTCTTGAAGCTGACTGATATTTGGACAGCATCTGATACATACTTCAAATCATTGATTCATAGTTGTACATGTTGCTTGCTGAATGAGCAACAGTATTTGCTACTTCTGAATTTCAGAAATGTTTTATTTCAGCAAAAGTTCCTTCCCATTCAGAATAATGCCATTTTGAGATAGCACTTGGAGTGAATAGTTTCTTTAAATACTTCTGTGGCCTTTCTCTTTACTCAATTAATACTGTCTTTTCATTCCTGTTACTTCAGCTCATCTCCATTACAGTAGGGTCCAGAATTCCTTTCCTTCTCTACAGCTCTTCCCATTAAAATTCTCATGGGGAAATCAAGTTTTTACAGTCATGTATTGCAGTCTGTCTCTAAATAATTTTTTGAACCTGCTGGCCAGTTTCAATCATATTTGGCAGAGGGAAAAACTGTATATATGTCAGTCTGTTTTTGTATGCATAATTCAAATTCACAAAACAATCAGAGTTTTGTGAGCTCCTAGAGTGATATGCGTGTATGTAAATATATTCAAGCCTTACAAATTCCATTAAAACAGAGAGACATCATATTAATACTCCCACTGAAGAAAATCTTTTAAAAAAATTAATGCACGAGGAAGTTGTACAGTGGAGACTTGGCTTCTGCCATGACCCTACTTTCAGAATTTTAAGTTTTTATTACTTAAATTGTACTTTTTTAACAAAGTGCCATCAGTTTCGGGGGATATCTTTTTTCTGGCTCCATCACCACATTAACAGTTCATTTGCCTTGTTGAGATCATATCCTGAGCTACCAAAGGGTTTGCATAAAATGGATGTTTTCTCATATGCACTTCATCCCATTTGTGGAAATGGAGAAATCAGTGAGAAGCCTAGTTGCATTACTTTAAGAAATACAATGTATTTTCTGTCAAAGCTAATATTACATTTTCAACTAATTATAATTTTAAATAACAGAATAATAAATTAGAATTTAAACACATGTTGGAAAATAAGGCACCTCCATAAATCAGTAGCTCTGGGTGATTGGGAAAAGGACAGTTTTCACGGTATCAGTGAAATATTTTCTTTAGGGTGAAAACATAACAATTATGGAGTTATTGGAAACTGAAAAAAGCATAGGAATCTGGGCCACATGCAGATCAGTGAATGCTTTTGCTTGTTTATCTGGCATAGGCTTGCTGTGTTACTATCTCTTAGTAACGTAAGAAAGTGAGAAGAGCCAGAGAGTGAAATGAAATGTCAGGCTGCTGCTGCTAAAGACAGCAGATACCTGGGAGGAATATAGGAAACAGGTCAAGCATAGAGTGGCCCTTGCATTGGTACACATGCTTATCTTCTGACAGGTTGTGAGTCTGGTATTTCTGGAGCTTGTTTTCGCATCTGGTTTCACAGTGCTCATTAGCTACCAATGGATATACACTCCACAAATTTATGTAATAGTTTCTAAAGCCATCGATATTTTTAGTTTCTGTAATAGAAATGATTTCCAGTTTGACTTAATTTGTAAATGACTGATTTTCTAACTTAGTGCTCTGTTTCTTTCATTTTAGAAATGACAAATAATAATTTCCAACACACATTCCAACTCCAGCTCCTAATTCTATACCTTTATTGTATCTGTCAGGGAAGAAGGATTCTGTTGTATTTTGGGAGAAACTACAAGCAAGTTCTTGGCTTGAAGTGAAGCAGTTCAATTCCTCTTGTTATCTTTGTCACCTTTCTTTACACCTCTTCCACTAATTTATTCTTTCTTAGGTAGTCAAGATGTGGCCATACCATCTATGCATACAGCAGGACAATGTTGTTCTCTTCTGAATTTTAGTTTTCTTCGCTTATTATCATTGCTTATTTTTATTTTCATATTACAATAATTTTTAACATTAATACTAACTAAGAGTTTGTTCTCTTTGAAGAACTAACCACAATAGCATCAAAATTTTCAGGAGAGGGGGGAGGAATTAATAGAAACTTAGAATCCATTTTTATATATATGCAATTGCATTTTGTTTTCCCAATGTGCATTATTTTACACTTACAGAAGTGATGGTCACTCCTCCCTAAGTATACCATATTTACCCACCTGTCCTTCAGTATTGCATCTGTAATAGTTTCTACCAATAGTTTTTACCATTAATTTTCCCAATATGGAGGTCAGTCTCGGTCGCTTAGTGTTCCCAGGATCATCTTGGGAGCCCTTACGGAAGGGTCATGTTTCTCACATTTAGTTTCCCTGGTACTGAGATTTTAGAACTATCAGGTCTAGTATTGTCACATTTTGGAGCAGTGACTTGGAATTTGGCAGCAGAAGCTCTCTGACACTAGTGATGTGAATTTGCTATTTTTATGACTGCCATCAAATTTTGGCCAAATAAGCCCTGGAAAAACAATTCCCATCTGTTCAGTAAATACTAATACATCTATCTTACCTATAAACTAGTCAATTTCATTGTTTTTACTTCTACATGCAAATGGTATGGTTTATAATTTTCAGAAAGATTGTGGCTATATGTAGAGTCCTCCATTGCCACACAGCTCCTATATATTAATTAGACTTTTATTCTGCTGCATCTTGTAGGTAGTGTGGTCATCGAACCCTTACAGCTGTTGCTATAGCCCTGTCTCCCTGCTAGCTAACAAAGAGGTAGCTTAGTTTGAGGACTCCAGAGCTCAGCAGAACATCTAAAATTTCTGTTATGGTACTGAAAGTTATTGTGGTGCTAAAACTAAGACTGTGGATAACGTCTGAGGCTTTCCTTGTTCAACCACTAACGTGGAGAACTACAGATGCAGTCTGACTAGAATACAAGTCTCCTGGGCAGCAGCATATTAAAGAAGACAAAGAGAACTTGCTTAGGAGGAGAAAACAAAAGTAGAATGGCTGAGGAAGAAGGAGACACCTCTGAGAGCCTGGAGTTAATCCCTGGAGCCAATGTGTGCATCTGCCATCATCAAATAGCTTTGGAAACAATGGAAAGATCTGTGACCTCTCTTCTGAGTTCTCTGTGTAGAAGTTACTGGGCAGTTGTCTGTGCTGCCAGTCTGAATGGTCCAGTATTGTTCAGACCCTGTGTGGGGTAAATGTATTTCCACATGATGAACTTTCTGGAGAGGCAGGGCAGAAAAGGTATGTATGCATCTTCCTATATTTTTTTAAATGTTTAAGAAGTTATGCTCCTATTAAAGCAAAAAAAAAACCCCAAACCCAAAACCCACCCCCAGCCCAACCCAAACCAAAAAGCAGCACAGAAGGCCTAATTTTAAAGGCATAATAAAGTTGCAAGTTTTTTATTCTAGAAAGTGCTATGTGTGCAATCTTCATTTGGAGAACTTTTTTAAGCGTGATGAAGTATGGGCCTTCAATAGTGGTCACTTAGTACTTTTTTTATATGATCACTGCTTCCTTCAGTGTATGAAACATGATCCTCAGTGAATGAAGTTGTCTCTGATTTTCCCACATAATTTGTTTTCAGAATATGCAAACTGAATGTGCAGTGAATGAGGCAGAAAAATGCCTCACAAAAAGAAAGGATTCAGGCAGCTGCACAATCCCCAAATACAATTGAATTTCTGTCTTCCTGTATTATCCTGTCCCAGTTACTCCAATAAAATACAGAAAAGTGGTGGAAGGTACAATTTGGAAATGTTACAATGTGCAGTGGGATTTGCCACTCGTATGTGTAGGTGAAGTCAGTGGGATCCCTGATCAGAACACACGAAGTGCTAACACCGGAAAAATCAAAGCTCACCTTGGTCTTTCCAAATAGGTTGACACTACTGACTTTGCTCTCTTTGTACTCCTGTATAAAATTACACCATCACCTCATCCATTATACCAAGTGGCCCTGAAAATTCATGAATTGATGTTTATAAAGTACTCACAGTGGTGACCTGTGTTGTAAAGGAAGAGGAAAAAGCCATAAGGAAATAATAATCTATTTCCAAAACATGATTTGAAAGTTGTGTAATGTATATCAACAATTTGAATGAAATTATCGATAGCTACTTGTTTGGGGATTCCCATTGTGTAAAGTGAAGATGTTTCAGGTACATGATAAATTATCATTTTTTTCCATGAGATCTTAAGGCATGTAAAGCACAAAGATGCAGGAATTGGTATGTGCAAACTTAGTTATGGCAGCTCCTAACCTGCAAGTACCTGACCACGCAACAATCAATATTTAAATACAGTTTATATACAAGTTCAATACTTGTATTATAGTCTAGTCTAGTAATCTGCTCAGGATTACGCTCTTTGTTGTATTAATTATGAAATATGAATACCTAGTCCATGGGTTTTTACAAGATGTCTGGCAACTACCATTTTTAAAGTGAGTCATCACATTAATTTTTTAGCCTGGTGTCTTAGCCAAGATACGGTATAAGGATGACAGAATAGATAAACACGCAGTTGCAAAGGTTACATATTTTTTTTATTTTAAAATCATTAGCTACTCTTATTTGCTCTTGCTTTACCCAATTTATTGTGTAAATGCTACTCTGTTTTATTATGGACATTATGACAGGAATGGGGTTTCTGTTTGTTTATTCAGGGACGATTTCTCTCTCGCTGGAACTGAGCAGTCTTAATGAAAATGACATGTGCATGTCAAGGAGTGCTATTTAAATTTTCAGTTAATAAATTCATTGCACTATATTGTTGCATCTTAAGCTTCACCTTGAATTTATATTTCATTTAAGCAGGTTGGTTTCAATCAGAGAATTTCCCATGACAAAAATTCCCTTGTGCGCTTAGCATCCTCCCTTTCCTCCACATCTTAAAACAGAATTCTCTCTGGGGCTTTATGTATTTATTCGGGTTCTAGATATTGAAAAACCCCCTCCTTTTTCTCACAGGATGAGAAGTATATTCCCCTTTCCCCCATCTGAGAAGACCACTTCTGGTTTGTATGCAGTATTAATACACTGCCTGTTGCCTGGCTGGAAAGTGGTAGTATTTACATTAGAAGCAACATACAGTCGTGCTTTGATCATCGATTATTGTAATTAAAGCCTGAAGCTGCAGTAACAATAAGAACTTTAAATTACTCGGTAACTTTTTGACACCCTACATTATTAATTTCTTAATTGCCAGAAGCCCCCATGGCCCCACTGCTGCCTGAGTGCACAAGGTACAGGCAGCACTGGACGCCCAGCCAGAGCTCCGTGAGGCCTGGGCGACCTGCATTTCGTGACACCACACGAACTAAACAAAAGTGCAGCAGCCATCAAGTATCATTTATTTTAGCTTTGCTTCGTTAAAAGCTGGTTTGTTGTACTAAATGAATAGGCATATCCTCCGGGAAGGAGACCCCTTTTTCAGGTTCACTCCCCATCCGATGTAGCCTTGTGGTGCTTTCTGTCAGTGACGCCCTTTCTAGCCGTTACAGACGACGCGGGAGGCCGGGCTGAGGTGCGGGCGTGGAGGCGAGGGGCGGGCGCTGAGAGAGCGGGGGGGGGGGCGCTGAGGAGAGCGGGAGGGCGCTGAGGAGAGCGGGAGGGCGCTGAGGAGAGCGGGCGGGAGGGCGCTGAGAGAGCGGGAGGGCGCTGAGAGAGCGGGCGGGCGCTGAGAGAGCGGGCAGCTGCGAGGGGCGGCCGTCTCTTCCTCCTCTCCCCCCGGTTTTACCACTTCAGAAAAGACGATCATCCCGCGGCACTTCGTCTCTGTTCTTGTGGAACTGTGTATTGGTTTCTAATTTTTGACTTGGCTATGAAGATTTGTATGTATCCTGACATGTACCAGACACTTTTATTGTTGTCATAGTATTTCTTTTTTACATAGTGCTGTGGAAGATTTTGCTTTTAAACATGCTAAAAGTTATTTTGAGCCTACATAAAAAGTATACAGTATTCTGAATTCTGTGCTTTTTAAATACATACAAAAATGTTTTATGTTTTATTTTGGTTTTGTATTCAAATATTGCAGATATATTGCTGCTACAAAAACAGTAATACATACTCTTAAAAGTAAACACTAAATTTTGTTGCTTATCTGTTTTCTTTGTATTTTTGTGTTGTTTAAAAATAATACCACAGTGTCACACTGCTCACAATAATTTGATTTCTTTAATACTGTATCAGAGAGCTGGGTTTAATTTCTCAGCATAAATCTGACCAGGCAGTGGTGAAAAAGATAAAAAAGAGGTCAGTTTGTATTGTGTACATAATGAAATGTCCTTTTGTTAGATTATTCCCATTTAATCTCTATCTAAAGTTCCCGTACAATTCAGACTAAAAATATGCCAACTAATTGTAAGGATATGTACCAAATAGATCTCTTTCCATTAATTTTATAGGGAACCTTGAAAGTTAATTCATGTGACTAAATGTAGGTGTGGTTTCTAGTGGAGGTGGACTTCTGTGCACTGACTGTACTGGCTGAGTTTCTGTTGATGGAAAAGGAAGACCAGTGTCACTAGCTCAGGTGTAACTTGCCACGTGGACACCCACACTTAGCCAGTCTCATTTAGTTTGCCTCACATGGAGCACCAGTAGCTAGGTGGGGTGGCATGTGTTGGAGGACAGGTCTATGCGTTGCCATTGAACACAGTGGTCTTGGTACAACTTTTGGTTTAGGTTTGCTAGGAGGTGGAGATATGAGTCAGAATAAATGCTATATGTACGAATTTTGTACTCTTCCTCAGCTGTTTGCTGCTAGCTGTTATTGAAAACCTAGCATAGCAGTGTTTACATACAGTATAGCAGTTACGATCTCACTTTGGCCAGCTCAGTTGATTTGAAATCTTCTATTTATCTTCCTACTCCACTCTAAATTCTGTTACTTCCATTCCACTCCTTCCTATTCCATTACTTCCTATTCCACTTACTATTGTGGTCTAAATTCCTACCCCACTCTCACTGATATGTATTGTATTTTTTGTCCATGCAAATTGCACTTCAGAAGCAGTTTTTAATGGTAATGGCCTATAGCTTTTCACAGGTTGTTTTATTCAGGTGAGAAACTACACGGTGGCGTTAATGTTATCCTCCATCTTAGCCAAACAGGAAAAGCTTTGGAAAATGCCGTAAGTTACTTTGCCTGTCTTCCTCATACCAGAAGTGAACCGGGATATCAGATGGTTCTGCATCATTTAGGGAGCCCTAAGGCAAGAGAAGAACATGCTGAGTGTTGCTAAGAAAAACGAGCTTGAAAGAATTAGGGTTTTCTCATTTGTGGGCAGTACATGCATGTACCCTGAAACTAATCTTCAGTATCTGAGCACTGCTTTTGTATTGATCTGGTGTACTGATATTAACTGGGTCTATTAGTGCAGTACAAGGCTATTCTTACTTGCTTGTTACCAGAAATAGGCAATATCACATTGACATTTTTCAGGGAATAAGAGAATTCACATAATTACCTGTCTTTCCCAGCCTCAATAGCATATGCAGAGATAAAAGTTTCTTAGTTTTCCACAGCCCCCAGGCACATCTGGGACAGCTTTGAATGAAAGTAAAGTAAAAAGGAAGAGTTTTGTCCCCAAATTGACAAAAGCTGCAGTTTACACTAATGGCATAGATTAGAAATAGTTCTGTTGTATTTGCCTGTGGAACTTTCAAGCTGCATTAAGCATTTCAGCCAGTTGCAGCACTTACCCTTATATACCTGTGGTGCACCTTGGCAATGGCAGGAAACAGCTACTGTTACTGAAGTGTGATTGGAATCACATCTGTCCTTCACCTGTTCTCCTTCCCTTCTTACATAGCTTTCATTAACTGATGTGTGGATGTAAGGTTTTGTTTATTTGAAACATCTGCATTGGGCAATTCTTGCAGCACAGAATGAAAAATGTTACTGGCTGTGTGAGTCTGCTTTACCAAAGCACTTCTGGCTTCTGGTACTCCTCCAGGAACTGCTTACACACTGAAAATATTAAGAAAATTATTGACCTTTCCTCAGATTTTTCTGTCTTCTCTCAAACCAATACTACTAAGTTATAATTTCATTGTGATTTTTTTTTTTACAGAAAAATGTATTTCTGTTTCCCTAAACATAACATACACAATAACAAGAGATAACTTCTTTGTTTGTTTAAACTAGTGAGCTTTGCCCTTTTCTTTGATATCTAGCTTTCTGCCTTCAACACAAACTCTAAAATGACTATCCGAACCCTCACATTTTCAGTGAAGAGTAAGAACATTCTCCAGGTAGGTTAACTCAACTGAATCCTGACTATTGCAGCACAAATGAACTAGTAGGCTGTAACAAAGTTTTCACCGTCAGATTTTACTGTCCATGCTGTTTCTTCTTCCTCCAGAGTCAGACCACACTGCTCCTCCTCCAACCAACCTCTCCCACAATCCTCAGGGCTATTTAACTACTTAGCAGGAACAAGCTACAGCTGCACATCATGTCAACCAACCCACTGCCTTTGAGGCAAAGCTACAGCTGCATATTATCAATGCTAATCAACCCACTGCCTTCATACCTCTACAATTCCCCCTTTTTCTTTTTAACCGAACAGGCTGCGTTTATCATCCGCTGTAGGGCCCTTGGCAGGATATATGGAAAGGTTGTTCAGGTTGAGTTAAGAAGGCACAAAGCTGCGTTTGATTTAGGCTCCGCATCAGGGTCACCCAGATGTTGTGACTCCCCTCTCAAGGGTTCTATGGAACAGCTGGTATCTGATGTCCTCTTGTCAATTCTAGGATCTAAAACAGGCTTAACACACCTAGCGGGAAGCCAGTGCGGCCCTGCATCTGTGGAGACACAGGCATACCCTTGTCCCCAGGTAATTAAATCCCACGGGCCTGTCCATTTTCCCCTTTGTAGGTCTTGCATTAAGACCTTTGCTCGGATAGGAGGATCTCCTCCCTGCAAAGACAAGAAATGTGAGATAGTCACAGGACACTTTCCCAGCCGACACAGTCAAATAATGCAATGTATACACAGCTTTCCATAGACGAGCATGTGGAGTCTCAGAACCCATTCCCCCTTTTTGTTTTTCAAGAAGTAGCTTTAAAGTATGATGAATACGTTCCACAATGGCTTGGCCAGCTGGGGAATGCGGGATGCCAGTAACATGTTCCACCCCCTAAGAGGCAAGGAACTTGGCCACGTGTGCAGATGAATATGCTGGTCCACTGTCTGTCTTAAGATGCTTTGGAACCCTCAGAGCAGCCCAAGCCTGTTGAAGATGTGAAATGGTGTCCAGAGCCTTCTCCCCAGTATGGGCTGATGCCCATACAACTTTTGAGAAGGTATCAACAGAGACATGAACATACTGTAAGTGACCGAAAGAAGGCACACGTGTGACAGGAGTTTGCCACAGAACCAAGGACTGATATCCACGTGGATTGACCCCTCATAGAAATGTCAGTCCGGGACCCAATCACTGACACTCTGGACAAGTGGCGATGATGGATTTTGCATCTGCAAAAGATATTTTAAATTGATGGACCAGCGCCCGAGCCCCCTGATGAAAAAACTGATGAGACATGAGGGCCTGTCGTAACAGATCCGGCACTGGAGGGGTCCAAGCAGGACCTGCAAGAGCATCAGCACCGGCATTTCCTTCACAGATGAATCCTGGCAATCCAGTGTGACTGCAGACGTGCAGGATGTAATATCTATGTGTATGTTGGCTCACTATTACCCATAATGCTTTTAATAAAAAAGTAGTTATTCTGAATTTACCTCCTTAAGCAGCACGCAACCATGCATCGCGCAATATCCGCAACATAAGCAGAGTCTGTAACAATGTTTACAGCACATCGAGAAAACATTTTAAAGGCAACAATGACAGCACCAAGTTCAACCAATTGGGGTGATCCCTGTGTCAAGTGTATCAATTCTTGCCATTGCTTTCCATCATACCAAGTGACCACTGCCTTTCCTGATTTCCCAGAACCATCTGTAAAGACCATAGGGCCTTGCACTGGGCTATCTGCTGCCAGTGGCTTTTGAAGTATTTGTATGTCTGAATAAGTCTGTAACAATTTATGACTGGGAAGATGATAGGATATTTGTCCCTTAAATCCTTCCAGAGCCAACTGAAAATGGTAAACTGTTTGCCAAACACCAGGTTCCATTGCATTCAATGGAAGTTATCAGGTAATTGGGATCTTGGCCTGTGAGCTGAATGCACCATGTATGTCCTTTGGTGATGATTTTTGATACTAGGTCAATCCGAGTGCTTACTGTCTTCCTTGGTTGTACAGGAAAGAAATAACCATTCCTAAGACATGTAGTGGATCTCGCCAGCACTCATTCCATTGACCCAACAATCCCATGGGATGATAGTTAGCAATGACAATATATACACTTACCAGAGTTTCTAAGTCCACATGGTGTACCCTTTTTTGTTGCAGACCATTGGCCATCCTCTCTACAGCTAAGCTGGCTTCTTTAGTTAGTGATCGGGGAAGACATTAAACCAGTGTCACCCTTCAACAGATCAAAGAGTGGTTTCAATTGTTCTGTTGTAAGGCCCAAGTATGGCCTTACCCAATTTATGGTCCCTAATAATTTTTGCAAATCATTTAGGGTTCTGACACTTGGAGCTGGGTAGACTGCGGCTCAAGTGTTTGATCTAGCACTTTAACTCCTAAGTATTTCCACAGGGCTTGTTGTTGAATCTTTTCTGGTGCTATACGCGGCCCAAAGGTGGCCAACAACTGCTGTAAAACCGGATACGCTTGTTGAAATTCAGCCTTATTTGCAGCTGATACAAGAATATCACCTGTTGCAGCACTCTCCAAACCAGCCAGCTGCAACAAGGCTTTTACCACTCCATAGCAGGTTAACTTCAATAAGTAGTTAGCACACCTTGCCCCGGCAGGACCACCAATCCCCTACAAGGTCTCAAAGATCCATCTACTGTTCATGCTGTTTCTTCACACTCTTCAGGCCAGTCCCTCTGCTTCTTGCCTCTGCTGCCTTCGCCTTATCTCTCCTCCTCTAGGGCACTCTCTCCTCCCTTCTCTTCTTCCTGATCTCTCTTCATTGGCTGCTCCTCTTCCATACCCCTTAGAGCTATTTAACTACTTAGCAGGAACCAGCTGCAGCTGCACCTTAACCACATCAGCCAACCCTGAAGCCAGCCCACAGCTGTATATTATCTAATATTAATTAACCCAGCTTCATTCCTTTACAGTCATCCATATAATGATAACAATACACTTGTGGAAATTGTTTTTGTACAGGTGACAATGCCTTTGCTACATACCATTGACATATAGTAGGACTGTTTTTCATACTCTGTGGCAACACTGTCCATTGGTATCGCTTACAAGGAGTCATATTGTTTCTGCTAGGTATTGAAAAGGAAATTTACATTTGTCAGCCACATGTAAAGGAATACTGAAAAAACAATCTTTTAAATCAGTTACCAAAATGTTCCAGTTTAGCAGGATCATCATCGGGGAAGACATGCCCGATTGCAGGGCTCCCATTGCCTCCCTCCCATCCATCATTTACTTTCCTTAAATCTTGTAACAAATGCCATTTGCCTGATTTCTTTTTTATCACAAACACAGGAGTATTCCAAGGACTATGGGAAGGTTCTAGGCATCCTTGTGCTAATTGTTCTTTGACTAATTGTTGGAGAGCTACACATTTTTCCTCAGGAAGGGGCCACTGTTCCACCCAAACAGGGGTATCTGTCTTCCAAGTCAAAGGCAGAGTAGGTCTTTGTACGCCATCCATCACAGTAGCCCCTATTAAAAATCCTTCTGGGTACCAATGATAACTCCCCATTGTCCCAAAACATCCCATCCCTGCAAATTCAAGGGACATAAGCACATAGGGACAGGTTGCTGCTGCCTGGCCCTCAGGGTTTCAAACTTGCACCATATACAGACTTTGGACACTCTGTCACACCAACCACTCCCACTGACAGAGAACCTGCTGAACAGACAGACCAAGAGTGAGGCCAAATGAAGGCAGATATATTAGTTACGTCTGCTCCCATGTCAATCAACCTGGTCACCCATATTGCAGGAGTCCCTTTGGCAAAGGTGATTTTACAGGTTAGAGTTGGTCAAGCATTTTATACACTCCAAGTGCAGAAAACTTGTGGTGTTCCTGTTAAACCAAAGCCTTCTTTGCCCTGGACTTTGTCAGGGACATAATTAACTTGCACCCAGAAAGGAAATAATTGTGCAATCCAGCTACTTTCAGGAATTGTCACAGGGTAGGGGTTCACATCATTGCTTGAATCTGACCCATATAATCAGCATCAACGACTCCTCTCACAGTGGCTATTATGGGTCGCAGGCTCTCCCATTTGTCTCTGCTACGTTGGGCACCAGTTGTCATAGCCAGAGTCCAACCCGGCTAGCCTCACATGGGGCACCAAGTGTTGCAGCGCAATCAAACTAGTAGGCTGCAACAAAGCTTTCACCTTCACTCAGATTTTACTGTCCATGCTGTTTCACCTTCCTCCAGAGATCAGACCACACTACTTTTCCTCCAACCAACCTCTCCTGTAATCCTCAGGCCTATTTAACTATTTAGCAGGACCGAGCTACAGCTGCACATCATCCATGTCTATCAACCCGCTGCCTTCGAGGCAAGGCCCCAGCTGCATATTATCAATGCTAACCAACCCACTGCCTTCATTCCTCTACACCTGAGCATGTATTTTTTATTGCCCCCGTGGTAGCTGAGAACTGTCTTTTATATAGATGGATATAGAGGCCTAATTATTTCATGACTTGACCATGAAAGAGTATAGTTGGCATATTTGTAACTTACACTGCATCTATTGTAATTGTCTTTTGAATCAAAGGCAGCCGACAATGGACATTGGCTACTTTCAGGTTAATATTTCACTTGCCAATAGCAAAAAATGCCACCTTTACAATTCACAGGCAATTTTTTGCAGTGGTTTTTTTTTTTCTTCCATTGAAAAACTTCCTATCCTTTTATTGCTAGATCAACAGAAATTACTTTCACGTTTATATTTTTGAGTTTGAGCTAAAGAGCTCCTTTCATTTTGGTTACACAGATGCAAAGATTTAGGAAAGGCATTTTTGTTAACAGCAGAACACTGGATGATCAAACCATAATAATGCCAGTTAAAGGAAATATGTGCCTTTAAATTATATTGGAAAAAAAAAAGATTAATTTGATTTGAACAATAATAATTTTATACTTGGGAAAATTCCCTGAAGTTCAGCAGAATTTCAGGAGTCTCTTTGTTGACCCAGTTAAAATGTGATGACCCAGATTACACAAGCCTTTGATTGATAATCAGTTTTGATCAGTGTTTTGTCAGAACATTTTATCATAACTGCTCTAAAAGCAATTATTGTGTGTTGCTTAATGTATCATTTTTAGCATTCTTCAGCAACAGCCTTGGATTCTTGTCCGCTAGCTTTTTACTAGAACAGCAAATTATATAGTAAATGTAATTATATGCTTATTCCTAGATCAACAATCAGATATGTTGAATGTCATGTGCAATTTTTATTTGCTGTAAATAAACTATTTGCCTGTAAACTAAATTATATTTTTTTAGAAATAACTATTTATCAATTGAGTCCTAATTAATAATTATATATATTTTCTGTATATGATTCTGTTCTTTAGCTTAGAGGGTCACATCAGGCTTCTGTCACCTTGTTTTCAGAGGTGCCACAAACTCCTCTGATTTGGCTCAGCTTTGGCCTGCAGTGATCCTGTTGTGGAGCCAGCTGGAATGAGCTGTGTCCAGCACAGAGCATATGCCTCTAGCAACACCTTGCAATTTATGCACAGTGCAAAGAGATTTTTCTCTTAATATAGTTACTAATTAATATTAACTTTCTTATAGATTATAAACAAAATGGAAAATATATATATAAAAAGTTTAAGTGGAACAAAAAGGGGCATTTGAAGACTCAAGTGTATATATAGTAACCTTTTGATAAACTAAAGATTTTAAAATTCATATTACTTAGAAGCTCTTGTGGAGCTTCTCCTGCAGCTATGAGAACTGAAAATGGTAGTGATTGCTATCTAAATTGTTTGGCTGTCAGTCTTCCTGCCAAATCAAGCTGATGGGCAACAGAAGAAAGAATGTTCTGTTTGTTCTGAATTATCATCAGCTTGTAAATGATTGTTGTGATTCTGTTCTCAGCACACTTCTGCCGCTCCTGAAAAACTCTTGTAACTTCCCCCAGTAAGTAAAGGGTAACCTCAGCACAAATTTCTGGCAGTTTCTTGCCTTGATATTGTCCTTTCACTGATAATGCTTTTACATTTGAAATGTGACCTTCTGCACTTAGTTTTTACTTGTCGGCTAGTCCCTGTGGCCTTTTTTGTAAAAAAAAAAAAAAAAAAAAAAAAAAAAAGATTAAAAATGGACCTGCTTTTTCCCCATTTCCAACCTCACATACAGCTATCTCTTTCCAGCCTAGTTCTCTCTCCACACACCCTGCCTGGCTGGTGGCAGGTAAGTATAGAAGCATTATAGAGGACTGTATGAAAAGTTTATTTGTAAAAAGGTTGTGAGGACTGTTAAAAACATAAGGTATGAAATGTTAAGAAGGAAAAACAAAAAAAGGGAGGAATTGTAGAAGAATGAAGCCGGGTTAATTAACATTGATAGTATATAGCCGTGAGCTTGTTTCAGGGGCAGTGGGTTGGCTGATGTGGATAAGGTGCAGCTGTGGCTGGTTCCTGCTAACTTGTTAAATAGTTGTAAGGGGTATGGAAAAGAAGCAGCTGATGAAGAAAGATCAGGAAGAAGCAGAAGGAGGAGAGTGCCCTGGAGGAGCAGAAGCAAAGAGAAGATGTAGTAAAGGCAAGAAGCAGGGTGGACTGGTTGAAGAGTGTGAAGAAACAGCATGAACAGTAGATGAACTGTTGAAACCTTGTAAGGAATTGGTGGCCATGCCAGGGCAAGGTGCAGGAGTTACTGAAGTTAACCTGCTGTGGCGTGGTAAAAGCCTTATTGCAGCTGGCTAGTTTGCTAGTGCTGTGATAGTTGGTGTCCTGTGTGAGGCTTGACCTCAGGATTTTCAGATTATGAGACTGAATTTAATGAGTGGTGACAGTAATAATGGCTGTGCTAAGGGACATTTGAAGTTTTGAACAGCGATGGCAGTTCAAACAGGTGGGGATAGCCTGCAATCCAGATCACATTGAGATATAGGTAGGAAGAGCCTGGGGATCTGGATCAGACACTGGTAAAGGTGAGCTGTTGAGATCAAAGAGAAGGAAGCCTAACTGCCATGGAGCTAGTAGACTGAGGGTAATGAGCAGTAGCGATGGAGTACACGGCCAGATATGGCAGCAGCCCGTGGTGGCGGTGGGTCCAGAGTGGGTCTGGCTAGACAGTGGTGATGGCTGTAGCAGGGGAAGGCATAGGAGCAGTGCGATGCCGTGGGCGGCTCCCACCATTGCTGCTGCTGCTCGGCCTGGCGGTGTTCTTGCTGGTGTTTATATGCTTGTTGAAGGTGTCTCCAGTCATAGAAGAAATGAGCGACCACAAGGATGCAGAGAAGCTTGTTGGGACACAGAATAATGTATTAGTGCTGTATTCTAGGTCTGCTGCAGTTGAAAGCTCCTTCAGGTTACTGTCCAGTGTGACCCAGGAGGTGAAAGGAGAACATACTTTAAGCTCATTAGAACTTCTCTCTGAAGAAAACAAAATCCCAATTTCAAGAAAGCAGATGAGAAGAAAGGTGATCAGCCCCCAGAAGCTGAAAAGCCCAAGATAAAATTGAAGAAGGGGTATGTGTATGAGTTCAGAGACAAGTTATTTGGACTGTATGAAAACTTCATTTGTAAAAAGGTTGTGATGACTGTTAAAAACAGAAGACATGAAATGTTAAGAAGAAGAAGAAAAAAAGGAAGGAATTGTAGAGGAATGAAGCTGGGTTAATTAACATTGATAATACACAGCTGTGGGCTGGCTTCAGGGCGGTGGGTTGGCTGATGTGGATAAGGTGCAGCTGTGGCTGGTCCCTGCTAAGTAGCTAAATAGCTCTAAGGGGTATGAAGGGTAGCCAACGAAGAGAGTCCTGGAAGAAGCAGAGGGAGGAGAAGGATGCAGCAGAGGGACTGGCCTGAAGAGTATGAAGGAACAGCACAAACAGTAGATGGACCTTTGAGACCTTGTGGGGGATTGGTGGCCCTGCTGGGGCAAGGCATGCTAACTACTTATTGAAGTTAACTTGGTATGTGATGGTAACAACTTTGTTGCAGCCAGCTGGTTTGCTAGTGTTGCGACAGGTAAGTAGGCAATCTCTCTTGTTTAGTCCTGCACACACATGCAGTGGAATGTCAGTACTGGTCAACTTACCAAAGCCATGCACTTAGCAAAGATTTGGAAATACTTTTTTGAGGTATGGTGAGTTATTCTTCCCTTTTCTACATTTTCTGTTTGACAGCTGTTACATGTGATGCTGCCGCCTCACATGTAGCGTTGAGTGAGCATGGTGAACAGATGGATCTGTAGTAGGCTGCTCTCCTTGGTGTTTGCTGTTCAACTACCCAGTATAACAGAGGTGTGCCTACATTCCCCAAGGCCAAGTGTGTGTGTCGATCTGCTTGTGATCAGTCTTCAGTAGACAGCAGACAATGTGGGCAACCCGAGTGGTGGTTAGTAGTACCGTTGCTGATAGCTACCTGTTCATGTTGCCCTATTCTGATTTTGCTCTGTGCATGCAGTACCTCTATGCGATCACTCGGATCATGCCCAGAATACTTCCATCTCCTGCCAGATGCTCAGAATGCTTCTTTTGCTCATCAAGTATGCCCTCCAGGCAAACAACTGCCAAAGCCTCAGTGATTCCTCTGTCCTTGACTCTAAGGAAACGAGAAATTTGGGTCAGTCAAAGCTCTACTCATTGAGATTTTTGAAAGCCATAACTGAAGTTAGCAAGTAGAATATTGTTGTAAAGGCTTGCTGCTTATATTTTTCCTAGGAATTTGAGCCCTTCTTTCTGGTAACATGCATGTATTGTGAAGGTGGTACTTGAAATAATCTGCATTGTTAATAAGCATATGGACAGTCATTTGGAGAAAACCGATGTCTAGATATGTTGTCCACATATATGCAGACAACCTTCATAATTTGCTTTCATGTAGCACTTTTTGACAATAAATAGTAATATTTTGCTCAAAGAAGGGAATCCTAAGGTAGGAATAAATGAAAAATGTGATGTGCTCCCCAATATACTATATATATCACACAGAGAATGAGGAAAAATGGATAATAGTATCTGATTCCTTCTGTGGTTAGGACATGTATAACTTTTTTCGCTTAGACATTCACTGTTTCATTGTAGACAGAAGCAGAACAGCTTGAATATGCTTCAGGTCCTGGTAAGTTCTTTCCAGGATCACTTCTCTTCCATGAGAAAAGTGTTTTCACACAGGTAGTGTGTCATCTCTTGTTCTGTTTGTTGATTTTTTTAATGTAATTCTATATATATCCTAAATATGCTTTTAATTAGCGTCACTTATGTTTATCATTGTGATTTATGTGCACAGCAGTATGCTTGTGTTACTTCTCTATAATAGCATAAATGGTTTTGCATAGGGAGCTTGTAAAGACACCATTCACTGTTGCTTGTTCTTTTTCTGTGGATGCGTTTTTCATTAGCATCCTCAATGTACGAACATAACAATGTTAAACTAGAAAATAGTCTATCTATGGCTTGTGTAGTATTTGAGTATCCTAAGAATACTAATTGAATGTTGCCACATTTCTGTGAAGTTGAAGACTATTATATTCACTTTACAGATGGGGAAACTGAGGCATAGAGAGCTTATGTGAATTACCTGAAGTCACTTAGCAGATCTAAGACAGTACAGGTCATTAATATAGGATTACTTCTAATCTCTGCAACAGCATAGCTGTTATTGTTACATGAAAATGGTTGTAGATTAGTGTCAGTGTATGTTCAGATATTAATCTCTACAGATCCATTTACCTACAAAACTGTTTCAAGCCAAATTTAAAATGCGTCTCTACTTCAGGCAAAGCTGTTGCTTTCTTTGCAGTAAAACCTAATCTAGATGTTTCAAAGTAAACTTGTTTGCCAAGGCATTGCTGTAATTAGTACATCTACACTATGATTTTCACTTACCAAAGGAGCATCGTATTGGATTTAAATACTTTTTTTAACTTATGTTTGCTCACTCTGAAACAATTACAAGGTGGGCTTAGATTCCAAAGGTACACATGAAAAAATCACAGTATCTGATAGATTGTTTTTACCTATCAAATCAATATTTGCAAGCAAGAGAGAAAAAATATCCTTGAGGAAGAGTTGGAAGAGCATTACAAGTACATATATCCACAAAAATATATTTCCTAAATCAGTATTTTTTACTTTCCTATTATGTTGGGAAAATAATTGGTTTGTAATGTCAGTTTTAGAAGAAAAATTAGTTATTCATGTCTATCTAAAAAGGTCTTTTCTCTGCACTTCATTATTCTCAGTAGTATGAAACACATCTTACTTAATTTTAAGAGCATTTGTTAACAGATTCTAAAAGAAACTTAACTGCCATTTCAGTTTATATCATTCCTGTGGTAATCTGGTATCCTTGAAAAATTATAACAATACCAGATGTTTCCAGGAAAGAAAAAAGGATTTTCCCCAAAATATCCTGCAGTCAGGTGTGAGTATGTCTGGGATAAGGCAATGAAAGAAATATCTGAGTTTTGGAAAGATGTAATTGAAGAAGGGAAATTAACCTTTATTTTCCTCTTAATTTGTCTTATTTTTGGCTTGTATTTCTTAATACATTTCTTACAAGGATCAACACTTTTTAAATTTGGGGAATGAAAAGGAGAAGTTCCTAGAGGGTGGTAATATCACTGTAGTAGACTTTTTTTTAGTCCCCTTTCAAAGAAAAGGGAAACCTAATATGAGATAAATCTCACTTAACGTTAGAGGTCAGTCACACAGACATTTGTATTTGAGCTGCTCTACTAAACTTTTTATAGTTAACAGATAAATCATTTATTAGAAAAGCCTGATTATCTGAACTGTTTCAAGTATTTGTTTTGGGGTAGAGATGAATGGTGTTCTAGAAATACTAATTTCTTTCCACTCACTAAAAGAACAAACAAATTTAATTGGAGACTAATTCAAATGTAGACATGGAAGCTGGATGAGATTAATCTTACAGATTCTCTATAATCTTATACAAGATTGCAACTTGCCAATTAAAAATATAGGAACATTGAAAAATACGTCCTGTATACTGAAAACATTAACAAACTGCTAAAATATAGCAGCTTAAAAAAAAGGCAGGAAATGGAAGTTTGATCAGTCTGTCCCCTCTGTACTAAGTGCTATAAATTTTACAATATAAATATTTTAAAAGAATTGCAAAATTATCTGCTGGAACATTAATTTGTCTTTCCTAGCTTTTATTTTGTAACTTGTAGAATTCTTTTTAGGGAAGGGGCTATATTTTAATGTATTAAGCGAGCTTTAACTTAAAAGTTGGGGATCTTTAAACTCTTGGGGAAATTTTTCAGTAACTTCTTATAAAAGCTTAATTCAACTCTTCTATATTCAGTTCATTGCTATTTGAAAAGCTTTGAATAATGGTTTAACTGCTTGTTATATATTACTTTTATATTTAAAGATGCTTTGCTGTAGCTGTGCTACAGATATTAAAGTGCATATTTGACTTGAAGCTTAAGCAATCTTTAGATTTAAAGTACTTGAGAACATACTTCAATTGAAAAGGGCATAAGGAAGTATTTAAATACATTGAAGTAAACCCAAACAACAACATAATTTTAATGCCAATATCTTACAACAAGTACTTTAATAGGAAGCTACAAATGCTAACAAGCAACTTAAACTTAGCAAAATCTATTTGTATTCAATACACAAGTTGTTCAGGATACAAACATTAGTTACAAAAATGCAGAAGAGGATCGTATTGATGTTTTTAACACTGCTGTGAAAAAGATGCTGAAAATTCAGCTAAGAAAGGCCAAAAAAATAACTTAAAGTGAAGGCAATGGAGAAGGCTGTACAGTATTACTATCGAGTCTATTAATGAAGCTGATGAATTAGTAAAGAAATTGGCAGTAGTCAATCGAGGGAAACCAGCAATAAACAAAAGAAGTCCTGCAGAAATGGAAGAAACTGAAGAAGCTGCAGCACCATCTCAAAAAAAAGATCTTAAACTATGAAGAAAAGGATTAGCAGAGAGAAAGAAGTGTAATGGTTATGGGGTTTCAGCAAGCAAGTTAAAAGAAAAAGATCTCATTCAGGAGCAAGGGGAGTTGGATAAACCTAAGGAATTAGTTCTTACAATTGAAAAGACTCCAAGACTTGCAACTTGTCCATCTGAACACACAAATATGCAGTATTCTAAACATACTAGTGAGGCGCCAACATCACTGTTATTTGGTAAAATGCTGCAAAGGTCAACAGCAGCAAGAACAAACAGAAAATAAGTTTTTGTGTGTTCCTTTTTTTTTTACATTTGTTTGTGGTATTTTAAGGCAGGAGGAATTGATGGAAAATCCAACTATTTCCAGTTAAGATTTATTTTTCAGGAACAATCATTATAAATTGCAATATCACTATTAAGCATATTCATTATCCTTGGAGACCTGTCTGTTGGTTGATGGGCAGAAATAGCCCCGAACTGGAGGGGGAACACAGACATTATGCTCTTATCTGCTTGTGCAGAAGCCTGGGGTGCTTGTAATAACAGCAATACCCCACTGTGCAGAGATCCCATTCTGAAATTGTTGGCTCACATGAACCAGTCAGGCAGACTGAAGTGTTCCACACTTATAATATCATGTTTACCTTTGTTTATCCTTGGTGACTTTTCTACTTGCCTGTCAGTTAATTAAATTCCAGCTCAGTCTTGACCCTGAGGAAATTCAGGATTGAAATGAACTGTGAGCATGTTTCTCAGTGGGACGCAGGAACCAGACTTTAGGAAGGTCTGAATGTGACTGTTTTTCTGCATTTGACCCAAGTCTCACAGAGAAGTGGCCCATACAATGTAACTGGTGTTGGTAATGAATGCAGATTTGGACATTCTGAGGGTTTGGGAAATCACCAGATAGCCCACAGTGGTCTTGCCCCAGTTGGCACCACTGCCTGCTGGTGAAAGTCAAGGACTGTGGAAGCTTCATGGGATTTTCCTTCCCAGTGTGCAAGTATTCTCCCTATCCAAATTACACTTGCTGCTGAGTCATTTGAGATATAGCAAGCTATAATGAGTCTTCTGGGACTCAAAACCTCAGAACAGAAGGAAGCTTACTGTAGTGTTCATGACTCAGCCCGATGCCAGAAACTTAGGGTTAGGCCACCGGTAAGTATCTCTTCCTATTACTGCAGTTTTAGTAGCGCTGGTTCTTCCAGGATGTCCCTAACTGTCCTCATAGTAGTGGCTTAGATGGCCCTTTCTGGAGGTTTAGTCTGGCCCAGAGGTAGGAGGTGATGAACTAGGACATGTACTCGTAAGTGAGCAACAGTCACCGAGGACACGTCAAGCAAAACCCCCTGGCATGAAGACTACTGGCATGTTCATGTGTTGTGCATGAGGCAAACGAGTGGTGAACGTGGTGCATATTTATGTGTATGGGGACAGGGTGTATTCCCTTTCCTAGGAAGTATGAACACAGCCAGCGTACTGTGAAGGATTCTAGTCTTAAATGTAGTCTCCTCAGTTGGCCCAGGGACCACAGTTTGTTCTTCACTGTGAATGACAAAGATAGTACCAATATAATTTAAATTACCATGGCCATGCTCTTACCGACTCTTTCATTACCAGTATGGCTTCATTTTAGGTAATACTCCAGTTAAAAAATATAATTTCTTTCAAAATTGTTCAGTGTTGCTAAGAAAAGTTATACTGGAAGCAGACTATTTTTTCTCAACTTTATCACATTTCTCCTTAAAACATCAAGAGAAGTTACTACCCAAGTTTTTAAATATACAAGAATTTCACCCAAACTAATCTCAGAAAGACAAGAGAAAACTGCTGCATCTGCATGCTAGTTCTTTGGCTTTTATGGGACTGATCCATACAATAATTTCAATCTCATGTATAAAGATGGATAAATGTTATTATCCACTTGCTGCAGATGAAATGTGATAAAAAGAGGTGATGATTTTGCCAGGATCTCATAGGTAGCACTTTAGGTTCTGCCAGGAAAGTACATTATGTCAGTATAATTTACAGCATCGCTAATGATTGTTCTGAGTTATGTCAGCATTCAGCAGCTCTTTTCTTTCTTCCATCTCTGAATAGAAAGCCTTGTATTTCAGTCATGTAAATTCTAAATCCATCCAGCTTTCTAGCAGGTTTCCCTCATAGTCTTGAAAAAAATAGTGCTTTTAAAGGAGAATGGGAGGACATACTTGTGCTTGTCGTTTTCTGAAGAGCAATCATACATTTCTAAGACTCCCTTTTTTTTTTTTTGGCTAATACAGTTTCAAGAATCAACCATGATAACTCCCTTTGTTTTACAGTAAATAGAAACTCAGTACAGGAAAAACTGATCAAATTAGTCCAGCTACAGCAAGGAGGATGTATTTTTCTGGTGTTTTTTTAGTCGGAAGGAGCTAGATGGTAAGGTTTTTCAGTGTGCCTTGGAGACTAGTCAGAGTTCAGTGCAGTAGTAAAAAGCAGAACCAGCAAAGTTTTCTTTTTTTAAAATATAGGTCACTTCAGACCATAGCCTTACAAATCATTTGAGTAGTACAACTGAGAAGGCAGGGAACTGTGATGCGCCGGAGGGAATACTGGCTGGAAGTGTATGATATGTTAGAACTTTTGCAATCAGTTTTGATGCTAAATGAAATATATAAGTGAACCTCAGTCCAAATAACAATAAATAATTTTTAGAAGAAATAACTTTAAACTCTGAAGTACTTATTTTCCAAGATGTTGGTGGCCATAGTACCTGATAATTTATACTGCATTTCTTCCCTTCCGATCTTAAAGTCTGTTTTGTGAACTTAATATAGTAATAAAATATTTTGGAAGAAGACATGGAGGCAAATGAGGACAGAGTTTTTTTCAATTCTGTTATACACTGGACAGATTAATTTAGTATTTTTTTATTACTGGACTATTGCTGTGTCAGTGTTCTCTATCTGTTAACAATTAACACTGAGCAGAGCTTCATTCATTGTGAAAACTGTCTTGTTTGTAACCTGAACTGTAGCTGTTTAAACTTGGAGAAATTGATTGCAGTAGAAGGGATTCTTTTGTGCTCTTATCTGTCCTATTCTTATTTCAGTTTTGTCAAATTGCCGAAATTGTAAAATGTTTCACTTCAACATTTCTCATTGTTTAGGGGAATGAAAATACAAACATAAAGGAACTGAATCAAGATAAAAAGATGAACCAAAGTGTTTCTTATATTTCTAAAATAATCTATATGGCTCTTGGGTACTTCTATTTCCCACGTTGGAATATATTAATGAGTTTTGCTTCCCTAAACTATAGTGAAGCAGATAACCCTTTCATAAATTAAAGTTCAGCAGTTGAACACAACATGTTTGACTTTTGGGGACTTGTGCATCAAAAGACTTTCTGTCTTGGACATCAGTTCTTCTGCATGACAGTAGCACAAAGTAGCACAAGGAGTAGTGGAATGTATTTGAGTGTTATATTATTACATTACAGTATTTTGACTTGAGAGCAGTCTACAAGAATCTCGTGAGGCAAGCAAATAAAAACCTAACACAGAACTTGGAATATATAAGATTATCTTGTAAAAGTGTTAAAATATAATCAATAACATATTTTTGGAGTAAAATGCTTTCATGGATGCTAGCTATATGGAAATGATGAATATGATTCTAGAGGGTTTTATGGCAGCAGCCTTATGCTACAGCAAACCTCTAGCATCTCTGGTTTTCTTTGTACAGTGGGATACGACATACTCTCTCCAGCACTGCTGTATGAGAGGTCTCTTTTTTTGTCCAGCACTGCTCCCGTAGTTCAAAACACGCACCTTCTAAGTCCCCACACAAAGATTATATATATTCTGTAATTTTCAAGATATTAAAGATCTTTTTTTTAAATTATCAACTGTCAGCATTTCACTGGTTTGATATTTTTCAGTCTTGAAAAATTTGATGGAAAAAAGTGAAGATGGAACTTAATTTCTGTATTAGGTTCTGTGAATTTGGGGAGTAAATCAAAATGAGAAAAAAGGGGACTATTATTCCATCATGTGTTTAGAAATTAGTTTTAGTAAATTAAATAATTACTTCTGAGCTCTTTAAAAATAGCTCATTAATTTATAGTTTGAATGAGTTTATTCAGGACTTAGGTATGTTAAAATAAGAATATTTAACAATCGATTAATATTGTAATAGTACCAAAAAATATAAGGTAATGCTACTATTTTTCATTTTAGAATGTAACTTTGAAAACCATCTTACTTGAAGAAGAAAGTCTTCCATGGACTTTAAAAAGAAGTAGTGGATGTCAAAGGAAAACCTTAACATTTCTTTTGAGAGAAGGGTGTCTGATTGTAACTAGTACCATTGCACCAAGATTGCCAGAGACCTTGGAATACACTTCCCAAATCCAGTATTTTAATGGTACTGAGCAACATTTCTCTGGGAATTTGTTATACCAATGAACATATTTCTGATGGAGCTGATTATATGAAAATACATTCAGTCACGCTGACACGCAGAAAATGTGAATTTAAAATAACTGTTAAATATAATAGAAGATTAATATTTATGTGTATTAATGTGTTCTGCTATTTAAAATTTTTTGCTGCGTGGGGAATATTTACACAAGTAAAGCTTATATTTTTGCAACAGTTATCAGGTGAGGAGCCTATGCCACAAGTAGAGAATACCCATAGTTTACTTAGATCTAGAAAAACAATAATGTAGGATCCCTGTAATAGAAATTACTATTTTCAAAGTGACTTCACAAAACATTATGGGCTATTTTCTGTAGCAGTCAGTTTCCCTTGAATAACTAGATCACGTTGTCTTATATCATCAATACTGGAACTTTCAGGGTTATTAGAAATAAGACACACCTGACCCGGGTGAGGTTTGTGATGCAATTGGTGAAATGACTGTCAGCCTTATGTGCTTATTGTTTATGCACTAAACCATATGGCAACATAAACAAATTTTTTAAATTCTACAAGTTAATGAAATCATCTTCTTTGATATTTAGCCAGGAGAACTGGAGTTCATCCATGTGTGTTTACAGTCTTTTTAGACAGAAAAGGACATTGTTCACTGCTGCACTGATATTTCCATATTGGCAACTAATTTACTTCTTAACCTTTTGCAAACTTGTTCATCCCTGTCCCCTCAGACTTCAGGTTTTGCTTCTGTAAAAAGAGATAATGATTCTGCTGTCTTCAGATACCTTTCCTTGGTTGTGTACCTATTCTCATCTTGCAAATAAGTTTGCTGTAAAGTAATAAAACTTAGTCTTGGTTTTAGGTAAATAAACAACAGAAATATGATATGTATTAATCCTTTTTTGATCTTCAGATTAGCAATAAACATAAACTTGAATGTGTTTTATACTAGTGTTGCTTCAGCTATTTTAAAGCTCCATTACATTAACAGGAGAGAGTGCAGGGGCTTTAATATAAATGATAATAAAAGTTGTAATATGTATTTATATATAAGATACTATCATCCAAAAATAATACTATTAAATATAAAAATAAATTAAATATAGAACATAGTTCAAAGTAAAATATGTTACTCTTTTTCTGTATCCTAGATTAAGGCCTATGTGTTTTCCTGAAGTAACTTTTTGCTTTTGTCACATTCCCAATGAGATAAAACTTCTCTTAAATGGTGAAAGACTTCCTTTAATAAGTCAAGTAAAATGCAACAGGCACCAACACTTTCACCAGCAAAACCTGACCTGAAAACTGGTAAGTGGAAAGCTAATTGTGTAGGGGCCTGGTAAGAGAACATTAAACATTTCCTGAGGATGTTGAGAGTTTGCCCTCAGTGAAGGTGGGTTTTTTTTGGTTCCCCCCCGCCCCCCCCCCCGCAGTCTTTACTGGAACTTGGCCAACTCCATAAAACCATAAGTTTGTGCCAGTTCCTCATCTATCTGTATAAAATGGCTAATAAAGATGATATAATAAAGGATGAGGTAAGGATATTCTACAGCAAAATCTAAAATCTTAATGTGGGGACAAAACTACTACATCCGTGCTATGCATGCGCTTTCCAAAATGGGCCAAAATGCTGGTACATATTCGTTGCTGAATGAAACTATGGAATGCACGTGCCTGCAGCAAGAAATGCAATAAAGTCTAATTCTGAAGAGTTACAGAAAGTTCACTTCACTCTTTTTAGAAAATACCACGTGCCAGTTTCTAGAGGAAAAGCATTGGGCATTATTTAGATGTTGTCTCTATTGAACGCCTTTCTGAGTAGCTTTTATCTTTACGAAGAGAACAGTTGAGCTTTTGCACAGCATGGCTGCTAAGCTGTCATTAGGTATAGAAGATGTGAAAGACAAAGAAGCTTTTGAAGATAATGAAATGGGTAGAAGTACTGGTAAATGCAGCATAAATGTAGAGATCTGTATTCTATTATTTAGATCCCTGTTTATTTTACTCTAACACCTCATATGAACTTATTCAAGAAGTGTTACTGCTTTAGCAACTCCCAGTCTCAAGATGAAGAAACAGATGTAAGTGAAAGTTACTGGAGACGCCATGAAACACAGAATTATTTTAAGAGGAACTTAAACGCACGTAGGCTAAAAGACTTTACATTATTTGATATATAGATGACAGACTGTCAAACAAATTAAACAAGACTGGGAATACTGGCAGAATGTACAAAATATAAATAAGCATGAAGCTTAACGAAAGAATATGTTATGATGGAACTGTAGAGCTATACAGAAGAACAGGAAGAATATTTATCCACAAACCCATGAAGTTGTGCATGAGCTGGCAAGAAGCTCAGTATTGCTGTTGCTGGTGGTATTTCACTGCTGCTAATTGACTACTGTACATATCTGGCTAATTTAAAACTAGCACAGTTATTTCTTCAACTTGTTAATTATAGTTTATCTAATGTAAGATTTTTTTTTTTCAAGGTGTAGATTTATAGATCACATGGATGTCAAATGTGATGTCAAAGAGAACTGGAAGCTGGCGGAAGAATTCAGATGGGATGGTGCTGAGGCAAGGTTGTTATATGAGCAAACTGAAAGTGTATTTATAAGGAGGTTTATAACATTTTATAAGGATTGGAAGGAGGCCGCTTCTGTTTGGACAAATGGGAAGAGGATTTTGAGTAGAGCAGGATCCCAAAATGGCATGTGTGGGTTTTTTTATTAGGAGCAATGTGAAGGAAAACTTTGAAAGTGTCCTGAGATTATGCACCTGAGGATCCAGAAAGTTAGTTTTTGGAAAGAAAGATATTAGCTCTTTTTCACAAGTTTAGTTGAAGCTGTTAAAACCTTGAAATGACATAACTAAAGAGAAGGACAGATGGAGAATATTACTAGAAGAACAATTAATGATGCTGAGCTTGTCTTGTTAGTCATCAGCAGAGAGACAGCTGAAGATGTGTCAGCTGATGAAATTGCTTGGAGAGAGAACATTAAGATGAGCAAAAGGCTATAAACACTGCTCTGGGGAATGAGAGAGTGGGGAAAGAGTAAAAAGGCTCACAAAGAGATGAACTGAAAGAACAGTCTTGAAAATAACTGGAGCAAAACAACCAATCTTCAAAGCCTAGCAAGTGTAAAATGCCAGGAAGGCAAGAATGATCAATGGTATCAAAAACAGGAAGAAGGCAAAAAAGAAAGAAAAGGTGGGAGGAGAGTGAGATGATGTATGTCAGGGAGCGGCATGACTAGGCTGCTCCACGAGGGAAGGCCATCTAGGAGGTGATGATGACAACAACATGATTGGGGGTGGTATCTTCACTAAGGGCACAATCCCACCGTAGCTGGGCCAGGCAAGCAGAGGGTTATTTTAATTAGGATCATATAACAGTATAGGTCACAAGAGAAGTCCAAAATGATGAGACATGATCTGAAGTCAAGTCAGCATGTCAGGGTCAGAAACAGGGGTGGTAAATGCAACCAGGTTCAGTCAACAGTCCAGTGACTGTCACTCAAATCTATAATGACAAGACAAGTCCAAAGTCAAGCCAGCAGGTCAAGATCAGTGAGGTTATGGCCAGGCAAAGTCATGCCTATAACATAGCTCTGGCAAGGGCCTGAAAGCTCCCACAGCTCCCAAGGCAAGGAGAAGAGACCCTCCTCTCACAACTTACTCACACAGCTCTTCTCACGGCAGTCTGCTCCCCAGGTTACCAAGCTGCATCAAACCAGAGCTGCCCTTGACCACAGGCAGCTGAGCCCCTGAGGGGGGCAACAAGTTGCACTCGGGAGCCAGGTGATTCATACTATTGTATGATTTACGGTGGACTCTGCTGCAGTTAATGAGAATTTTGTGACTGGTTCAATTAGGGTCAGGAAGCCACCCCCAGTCCTATGTCTGACCATAATTCCTTCCATTGTAACGTGCAAGATGGGAAAATAGGATATTATGACCTAGAGGCTGGAATGAGAATCACAGTTACACTGTGATACAAACAAGAAGATAATCTTTGTTTTGAAGAGCTTAGATCTAAGATATAACACGTTCAGGAGAGCAGGGTTAAGATAATAAAAATGCCACTGTTTTTCATTACCTATGCACTTTTTAATTTTTGTATTATTTAATGTGAGCAAAGGACAGCATTTTCTTTTCAAGGCTTAGCCATTTCTTTTAAAGATTACTCACATATAGGCTAATAATTTATTATATTGTGGATGTTGTTTCCAATATAAAGTAAATTTTAAGCTCAACATCAATCTAGTAAGATGCGGTTTTTAAAAGAAATATATGAATGTAGTTTTCCAACTAATATTTCAGTTGGAAAAAACTGATAGTTGGATAAATCTGATATTTTGTATCTACTGCAGATACTAGACTAAATGAGCTACCAAATCAGAGAAGACTTCTTGCAATTTTGGAATCAAATCCGAAAGACCCGCAGGAAACGCTGGCTTTGGCAGCTAGCCAAGCAGGCAGCACTAATGGTAAGTACACAGCTGAAGTCTGATACTGTATTATTTATTCACTAACAGTTTTGTGTGTCTGTAGAGTAGAATCACTGAGACATGCATATCTTTCAGGTTTAACAGTACAGGACTAGCTTTTTATAATCATGGAAATTATTTTAGCAAATTTAAATGTTTAGAATTCCTTTGCTTGGGACTTAGGTAAAAAAAAGTAAGAAGGTGAAGGGAATATCTATTATTGCATAGGTGAAAATGGTCATTGACTGAAGTTCTGACACTGGGGAGCTGTACTTTAGTTTGACTGAGTGCTACTTAGGCATTTTTAAAGAAAAGATATTTGAAATAACTCATAAGTTAGGGGTATAATAGTTGAATGTGCATAAAAATATATTTCTAAGCTATGTCTGCAACACTAGATCATCACGATAATCGGAAAATTCTATCAAAGTTGTAAGTCTCAGCAGGCAGGAATTACTTGCTTTTATTCCTTCAGCTGTACAGAGAGCATGTGTTACATAACTGCATTATATCTTATGTGATAATACATAACAGTTTACAGAATGGTTTTGTCCTTCAGTTTACATACTTTTAAAACAACTGTGAGTAATTACCGTGTCTAATATTTAGTATAATGTATTTACTGTGAATATGCAAAAGCAGTTTTTCAACAATCAACACCGTAGCTTAAAATCTTCTATTATAAGAGCTTGTAAAACTTTACATTGAATACTCTATTATTTTCTATAGAGAGGAAGGGATATGAGCTAAAAATGGTTTTAGCTGCAAGTCTGGAAGTGAAATTGAAAGACCTGCAGCAAGTGGAGACTTCTGTGGCAGATCAGCTAAGCATATGTGGCTCAGAGGGTGAGGCCCTGTATGTACATTCATTTATATGTATAAAAATTCTGGCTTTGGTAGACAGTCCTAGGATGGACGCCTAAATATCTACTTTTAAAATGAAAATATTATTATAATTTGTGTCTGACTTGAAATATGTTAGATGATTATGTTTCTTAGTCATAGAAGAAGCATGAGCTAATATTCTGAACTGATCTACACACTATAGAAGATAATTAGACTCAAGAGTCTTCTGCCCTATCAAGATAGGCAAACAAATCAGGAGACTGTAAATTCTTTTTTGATAGATCCCTCAATCTTTTTCTTCCCAATTCAGTACTTAATTAATAAACCTGAAATACAATAGTTAATGATCCAAATATGTATTTAAGTAATTTTAACATTAATCAAATTTACCATAAAGTTCTTAATTAGGTTTTAAAATTTGATTTTGGGATGTTGCAGCCAAGTTCCTTGAAGATCTGTGTTCTAAAGCACAGAAGGCAGAGCTAATTTAGGTAGCCTTTTCTTCTGTGTTCCTTTTGCTGTAGCCATTGCTGTGTTATGCTCTTGTGGTTCTACTGAAGCTGCAGAATATTGCTTGTGGGCTGTATTCGTCTTCTCTATTCAGCTGCAGCTATCTTGTTTTTACAAGCCTCCAAAAAACCAGTGTTATGGTTCAAGGTGTCAGCTGCAATATGTTTTATATTTAAGTACAATTCTTAATAACTACCTGCATTGCTACGTGACTAGTGAAATTGTAATATATAAACTTACTATGGAAATTTGATGATAAAATATTGTAGTTGTAAGAAACCATTTTGGTATAAAATTGTGATAGACTTAAATTCTGAGAATATCTTTGGAAATGATTTAAACTTTGAAAGATTTTCTGAGAGCAGGAAAAACTTGGTTCAGAAAGTTTTTTGTACTAATTTCTATCAGATTTCCAGGTTTTATTAAACTCTAATGGAACTAATGGAATATTTCAGAAAATGGGAAAGAAAGATTAAACTTGTAGATTGAAAATTTTGTACTACAATGGCATAGTTAGTGTCCTAGTCTGCATATGCATTAGCTGATTGAAGGGTGTCTCATAAAGATACTGAATAAATGAGCTTGATCAAGGAGCTGTTTGGACAGTTAATATTAATTTATAGTAATCCTTGAAACAGTGAGAAATGTCCAGAAAGCTGTAATGGAGCTATTGTTGTGCTAGTGCTTTAAAAGGATATATGGGATACATCAGCTTAACATTGGATAGAATAATTTAGCAGGGCAATATTAATAGAAAACTAAGGGAAGGAAACATCACTGATGTCATTCATTATTGGTTTATGGAAGATAACATGCAAACTGACATTCTTTTTTGAGTGGTGTTGAAGTTACCCTATTTATTAATAGCAGTTATGGGGTTGGCATAGCTGAGATCTACAAGTCACTAGAGTTTTGCAGAAAGATGTTTTTGTCACAAAATTAGATAAATATGGAATTAACTGTTCTGTCAAATGTATTCCAGCTGAATACTTGTCAGCTTTGTGATGTGTTCTTTACCAATGTAAAATGAAAACAGGTTGTTACCTTAATTTTAATTTTCTACCTCAAAAGGAATTAATTGAGGAAATTCTGATGGCCAGCGTTATATAGAAGATTGAATTCTGTGCAAAAGTCAGACCTTACCTACTTTGGCACTTAAGATGTTTCATGAAGAACTGAGGTGCCTAAGCCAAAGACAGCAGCTCAGCAGAAGCTGAATGTGTTAAATTACCTTGTTATAGAGTATCATGCCTTCCTCGGTTTTCAACTGTCCAAAAGATTTCTAGGTTTCTGACTGCACAGTGATCCAGTTTCAACAAGGAATGGGGTCCAATAAAACCCTGTTATTTGTTGGTATCCTTCAACTGCTGAACTGTGTTATACTTGCCCACACACAGGGAGGGCTCTGTGCTCTGGATCCTGTATGGATGAAGATGCTACTGAAAGGCAATAATCGACATAAAACTTTATTTTTACTATTTCTTATTTGCTGACTGCATATAATGCTTCAGACAGGAGCATAATCACATTTTAGTTTGGGGATTAAACTGATTGGCACTTGGTTCATTTCACTAAAACACCAGTTCTTATAGAAAGTTACATGTATTTGGATGCTTCCAAATTATAAGTGGTTTACAAAATCCCAGCGTCTATAAACTACATCTAAATGGCGAGATTTTCTGTTCTGGCAATCAAATTCACATGAAAGAACAGAATATGAAGGAGTGGACTGGCAGTGTTTTCCTAGTCATGTACTAGTACTGCTAAGTGCGAGCATATTTTTTTCTGATGTATTAGACTAAAGTGAAGTGTCTCGTTCTGCCAGGTCTCTCCTGCAACAGCTCCCAGAACTCTTGACATACACGGATTTCCTATTGCTGTTTGAGAGATTTATGGAAAAGCGGTCTAGGTTCTACATCAGTGGAGAGTCCTGAAATAAAAAGAATTTGTTACTCCCTGTTCTGGGTGGAATGATGTTTTGCTGTGCCTGTTAGAGCAACACAAAGTAGCAGGCCAGACAATCTTACTGAAATAAGTCTTTTTTTTTGAATCAGATTTTGAAATAGTAATGTAATTTACTTCTAATTATTGCTACAAAGTATTTCTCTTGTGATAGAAGAGAAAATGCAGGAGGTAACAGAAGAAAGCTTTTGCTTACCAACTTGGAATCAAACTGGAAAGGTCTGCAACAAGCTCAGGCACTTGCAGCTAGCCAATTTTGTGGCATGAATAGTAAATACAAAAAAATTATAAAGGTTTCTAACCTTTCTGGATCCGATTGAAGGTTTACATAATTCAGTGCCCTCTCTCCATCTGTGTTTAAAAACAGATGTGTAGAGAAGAGTTTATCATTCTTCCCAGAATAATCTCCAATTTCAAGCTAAGCCATAGTTGCTATGTTCTGTAGCTAATATCCCATGATGAATTCTTTTTTGAATTTATCTATTAGTTTTAAATCCGTGGTATCCACAGCATGTCAAAGTATTCCACAACTTAATTGTGGGTTATGGGAAGAAGTACCTTATGTTTGTTTTGAGCATGAAACTATCTTTGTCCGATCACTCTGGTCTTCCCCTATTCACTTTCTCCATTGTCTCTCATGACAGGTCACTATGGTATCCTCACTAAGTTGTCTTTTCCAGGCTGAAAACCCCTTTGTATTTAATCATTCCCTGTACAGAAACTGGTATGCAACTTTTGTTATCTTTGTCATCCTCCTCAGTGTCTTTTCCAGTTTTATTGTATCTTTGCTGAGAAGGCTGAGACTGAAGTGATATTCAAGATTTAGTCACACCACTCTTTTTTTTTTTTTTTTTTTTTGACAGTGTATTCTGTTTTGCTTTTTACTCTTTTTCTAGTAATCCCTAGTTATTCTGTATGTTTTGCTGAACTGTTCCTGAGCATTAAGGTGATGGTCTGTACCTTATTTCCTGAGTATACAACAGGTAGTTTGTCACAAACAGAACTTGTCACTGAATATATACAGGTATGGTTGATTTTTACCGTTTCCCTTGGTTTAAATGCATGAATGTGATTTTCTGAGGGGAGAGCAGTGGATGTTATCTTGACTTTAGTAAGGCTTTTGACACTGTTTCCCGTTTCTTCATTGCAGACAAGGTGATGAAGTGTATGTTTGATAATTGGACAGTGAGGTGGATTGAAAACTGGCTGAAGGGCCAGGCTGAGAAGGTTGTGATCAGCAGCACAACGTCTAGTTGGAGGCCAATCACTGATGGCGTATCCCACGTTTGATATTGGGCCCTTTACAGTTTAACATCTTCTATAATGACCTGGATGATGGGTCAGAGTGCATCCTCAGCAAGTTTGCAGATGATACAAAACTGGCAGGAGCAGCTGGCACACCATGTGGTCGTGCTGCAATTCAGAGGGACCCAGGCAGACTGGCAACTGGGCAGAGAGGAGCCTTGTGACATTCGGTGAAGTGCCAAGACCTGCACCTGGGGAGGGATAACCCCAGGCAGCAGCACACACTGGGGTGCAACCATCTGGAAAGCAGCTCTGCAGAGGAGGACCTTGTTGGTCCTGGTGGACAGCAAGCCAGCTATGAGCCCCCATGGCAAAGGCGGCTAATGGTATCCTGTACTGCGTTGCGAGGAGTGTGGCCAGCAGGTCAAAGACTCTGTCAATGACATCTCTCAAATTAGAAAACTGGTAATTAATTCCTAAGCTGTGTTTTCTATCTTCTGTCTTTAATAGTTACGTGTTCTTTTGAAGATTTTCTTCACATGCCCTGGAAATTTCTTTAAGGGTCTTTGATGAAAAGCATTGCTGAAAGGCTTTGGAAATCCAGCTGTATGAAACGATCTCTCCTTGTCTGCATGTTACTGACTTCCTCAAAGAAGTCTAGATTTGTGAGAGATGACCTCCCTCTGTCTGTGTTGACTCTTCCACAATATGTCATGTGTCCACATATTAGAAACATCTGGATAACTCTTCTGTATTTTTTTTTTTTAACTCCCAGAGGGCCTCTTAAAAATTGAGACAGTATGTTAGCCATTTTCCATTCATATGGCAGTAAGATCCGGCACTCGACTTTGAGTTCCTTAAGCCTTCTTAAATGATTAACATTGACTCTTGGCAGTTTGCTGCTACTCCTTTTGTTGATTTATCTCTAAAATATTTTGTTGGCACTTCAGTTTGAATAATTTCACTGGTATTTGTCCCACGATGGGGAATTTCAGGTTGGATATCTCATGGAATATAGAAACAAAGAATGAGTTATATATTCTGTTATTTCTCTATTCCAATTGTCCTTATTATATCTCAGTGTCAGGTTTCTTGTTCCGATGTATTTATTAGTTTTTATGCCTTCTGTGAGGCACTAAATCCCCTTTAGCATACTTCTAATGTTTCTATTCTTTTTTATTTTCTTCATTTAAATGCAATTCAGCTTTTCCAAGGACATCTTTCTTTGATCAGCTTCTTTCACTGGCTGTTTACAGTCCTTCTGTTTGTGTGATCTTTCAAAAGTCTTTCTTGAACAGGTTCTGTGCTGCCCAAATAATTTGGTGCCTCCCTCCAAATATGTTTATAGCTACTCCTTTGAGTTTATTTTCTATACTTTCCCTCTTTGAAATTAGGCACTAATGTAGCAGATGGTTTGGTTTTTATCAGTCTTGCAATTATAATCTCTTATCAGCTATCATCCGTTCAGAGTTCCTGATACATCTACTGTGGTATGTCAGCACCCTCATTAAAAACCCAGGAATTCTATCCCTCACCCCATCTTACTTCTTAGACTACCACTTGTTTAGAAGAATGGGTGCATTTGATCTGCCTTGCCGTCTGCTGACGCCTTTTTTTTAATAAAGGACTCTGAAGTAGGCCTTGATTCTGAGTCTGTGCTACTTACACAGAAAAAAACATGACTGGGTGACTGATTGTCCTTAGGGCTGTGCTTTGGTTAGGAAATACTTCTCGAATAAAATCTATGGCACTTCAGACACACACTTTTTGTTGTTGGTTTTTTTTTAACTTGTCTTTGCCCTGTGCTAACAGTAAAGGTAAATAAAATAAGAAAAAATACATAGTTCATTCATCTTCAGTTTTTTTAACAACATAGTCACTTTTTCTAATGAAATGCAATGATTTGATTAATCTATATTGAGTGTTCTGTATTGTCATGATAGTGTCGTCGAGGAAGTACAAACATTTCCATGTTCTGTATCCCAGTTTTCATTTTATAGAGCTTGTCTGTAATTATTTTTTTTTTTTTAAGATATACACAAATATCATCCACTTTCTATAAGAAAGCTCATATTGAGGTCATCGGGAAGGGATAAATTTTGATTGCTGAAAAGAAGAACATCTGAAGAGCTTGTGAAAGTTGAGAATAGGACAACAAACCAGTTAGTCACAGACAGATTCACTGGTAATTACAAAGTAACATAGTAAAAGGATATGAAAGCAAATGTGTAGATGGAAGAGCATGGGTGACTTAAGGAAAACAGACGGATTTCCCTTTCTTTCGTATGTGCTCCAGCTCCTCCTTGGCCTGTCTACCCTTCCTCTGTGCATGTCTTCCATACCTCAGGTGTTCCCCTGATCACTCGCATTCATTCCTTGCTCTGAAACTTTGCTTCTCCACAGTCACCCTGTTACACACTGGCCAGCACACCTTGCTGCCAGCAGCGCCGTGTACTAGTTCTGTTCTCTCCTTTGGTTCACAGTGTCCTCAGGAAGCAGAGAGCAAAAGAAAAAAACAGGCTGTGCTCAACAGATGTATTCTAAGCTGATTCACGATCCCTTTTATATAAGAAGAATCATCTATGCTTTCATCTGCATGTTGACTCATTCTTTGCAGTGAGACATCTTTAACTGGTAAGGAATATCTTGGTAAGAAGATGCAGCTTGGAACATTCAAATAGCAAAAAAAGATATGCATGTAAAAGAATATTCAAGTTTGCTGTGCAAGATGTTGATAATGGAAGTCTTACTCTTTAAATGACTTAAAAGTGAGATTAAATTTTAAGTGTGTATCAGTGTCTGCTTTGGAAATCCTAATTGAGTATGTAAAATTAGGCAAGGAACCAAGAGTGAGATTTCACATAGCAAAGAATCTACAATATCTTAATATTAATTAATTACTACAAAATCTTAAATCTCTTGTGGATAAAAATACTTGGTTTATGTTTTGTGTAATGGAGTGTTAACGCAAGGTGAGAAAGTTGGTACAGCTATCCTATGAAGAATAAACAAATACAATATTTATGATAATTTTCCATTGACAAGAGTATTTGACGTTTAGTTCTCTGTATTTTAGAAGCTATTTCTTACATTTATCTGTATGAATTTCATAGTTTACTGTTATGTTCTTTTAAAAAATTCTGCTTTCAAAATTAATTTAAAATTAATGATCAGCCCAAATGTCCTCAAGTTATTTAAAATTATACCCTACAGTGTTTTTTCTAGCCGCAATTTACCCCTTTTAATGAGATCGAGGCTAATGTATTTATTATCGTTAATGAGCATTCGCTTTAGTTACTTTGCAGCGCTCTGTCTTCTGGTACTTGTGTTCAGTTGCTTATAAATATTTTCCTTCTGCTAGATAACTGCTTTGGCAGCAATTCTGATTTTTCAGAAAGAAGAACAGAAGTGCTTGGAAAACACCCTCTAAATAGTAGAGCTTCATAGCTAGAGCATACTCCTTCACTGCTTCTACTTGATCAATGCCAAAACTTCAGTAAATGAGTGTTTTACTTAAAAAAAGTTGGGGTCCCCCCCCCTTCATGTTCTGTGCTTCTCTTAGAATAAAGTTGTATTTGTTATGGAAAAGAAAAAAATGGTCATATTGTGCAATTGTGCTGAAAAGGAAAGAAAAACATCAGAATCCCAAGGGAAGTATATATTTATCAGCCTAGCTTCCCTTCTGTGTAGGTGCTCAAGACTGCTAAGAGGCTGTTTCAGTTTGTGCTCTGGACTAGGCTTCAAGCAGCCTCACGGTAGTTTAAGGCAAGAGGCTGAACACACCGCAGTGAAGCTATTCATGGATGTTAAACTACGTGATTACAGAGAATTATTTTCTTTAGCTGACTTGTACTTTTGCTGTTATAGTTTCAATTCAGGAAAGAAACTTTGTTTTATTAACAACTGCCATAAAGAAATAATCAGGGAAATTGATGGATTAAGGATAACTAGACTATGGTTATATTCTGTATATTAACTGTAATTCTTTTAAAACAGATATACTATTGGGATCTTATACCTGGCTTGTGTGGGATCGGAGTCTTTTGAGTCTGTGCATCTGTTGGTATTTGTGTAAGAGTTCACTGCTTCACCAACTTGCAGAACTCAGGGTAAGTAGCTGAGGTCAGTATTTATAAGCCAGGAAGGATTCATAACTAATTCTGTTTTCCAGCACTTAAATTTTACCATCTTTGAACTACACCATCTCTCTTAGATAGAGCATCCAATCCTGCTTTGAAGCAAATCATACATTCTGTGACACTTGTAGTATCTTGAATCTGATACTGTAGGATGCCAGCTGTTCTCTCTCATTTAAGCAACTGCTCGCTTAGAGATATTAAGCAGCTTCCATCTGGCTGGAAGTGGCTACTGGAAACCCAGTTTAAACAAGGGTTTGGAAAAAAAAAAAAAAGCTCTCCTTAACAGGCCAGTTGAATTCAAGACCTTCAGGAACATCTCTGTGAAAAGCCACAAAAGCATTTTGAAACCAGACTCACTAAGGAAACTATAGAACATGTAACATAGATGAGTGGACAGAACCAGGTTAATGCACATGTAATTAAAAATATGCTGGATTCAGGACTGGTTATGCTGTATCGGGATCAGGGTTCCCAAAGGTCAGCATCCTGCCATGTGTGACATGAATTCCAGTTAGTTCAGGATTCCAGTGTTCTGTGCAGTCTGGGAAAGACTGATCTGAAAGGGACCGATACAATCTGAAACAGAAATTTGGGATTAATCTTTCTAGAATATTGAAAAACTAACAGCCATAAAATTCAGAAATTATCCTGTTTAAGCTGCCTTTTCTCTGATGAAGACAGTTTGCATGGACAAGCAATACAGAATGTGTTTAGGGAAATTTCTGAATCTTTTCTTATGGAGCAATTGAAAATCCTCAGCAGCGCTGGGGAATTGACCAAAGCAGTAGGAAGGGAGGCAAGTACTCAAGAGTCCAAAACAGAGTTGCCTCCTTCACGGCCACAGTCACGTTGCAGTTCTGTTAAGTCGGTATCAGAAGGAACAATGAACTGTACATACAGGTGCGGCTCTTACGGTTTCTTATGTTGTGATCGGGTTTGGCAGCATTCTCAGGCTGTTGTGGTTCCTCCAGTTGGAAAGGCAGTACAAGAAAGAGCATTCGTGATGCAAGGACTAATCCAGAGCAGTACTGCGGACTTTGTTATGAAGGACAGCAGGCTAAATTATTGCACAGCTTCTTCCCCTCTGTAAGCTTGCTCTCATTTGCACCAACTGCTGCTAGATCCCATAGCCCAAGAGCAGCAAGGATGCAGCAGCTCAGTGTCCCCAGGCCCAGCCCCCAGTTACCTTCCTCCCAGTAAGCTTCCTCCCAGCAAGCATGCGCAGACAGCCCCTGTCTCCCCGAACACGTACACAGTACCTACACGCACACAGAGATATGAACAGGAGCAAAGGCCTCCTCCCCTTTACCTTTCCAGCTGATCTGAATGAAGGTCCATCAGTGGGAAACAGACACCTCTACAGTGCCCACCAAGCCCGCAGCTGGGCTGACGCTCAGGGTATCCAGCAGCTGCCCCTGGATCTCCACGCTCCCGTGCTGCCCCCTGCATCTACCCAGCGGCTGCTGCACCACCCCCTTGCACACACACAGACCCCCACCCCACCCGACGGTGGGCCCTCCAGCAAGTGGCCTTAGACAAGCAAGTTCACCTCATAGCTGCCCCTTGGATCCCTTTGTCTCCGGTTGCTTCCCTCAGAGAGATGGAGAGCCCAGGCTCTCTGTCAATGCCCCCACCCCACCCCACCCCGGAAACCAGGCTCCTTCTGCCCTCAGATGAAGGTTGAAAGGGACTTTTGGAACAGATCCCCGTAGCTTCTCAGTATAACCTGATACACCAACAGTTAGAGAGAAAAAAAGAAAAGACTCATACAGATTCCATGAATATACTTCAGGAATGTATTTAATTACAAGGTGGGTTTGATAATCTATCCAGAACATTATACACTTAAAAAAATGTGGAAGACTTTATTTTGCTACAAAATGCAGTAATATTTCCAATTTGTTTTGTGTTGTGAAACAACATTAACCGAAGGAACAGTTGTTGAACTACGTACTACTTTAGCACACGTGCCAACAAAAGCCTGGGGGCTTTACACCAGCGGGCAACGTACGCAACACGGAGCGTTGTGCTGCACCCTGGCCTTTGTGAATTTTATACAACAGCCAACATTTGTTACCCAAGCTCGCTTCTGCTTAACTTTTCTCAGACTTGACCTAAAGGACATACTTGGCATTATTAAAATGTCTATTACCTCTTGCCCAAACAGACACAGTTCTCAGATTTTTGGATAGTATCAACTTCTATAAGATAAAGAGACGAGATTTAAGTATTTTAAGGTACTTTTATTTAATAAATAACTTCAGTAATAGCACTGTAAAAAGTGAACATCTGTTAAAATAAAAAGGCACTTAAAACAAGAATATGACTATGATGCAGTTTGAATGGTCAGAGGCAAATATACATGGCACATGTCAAGAATGATGTGCGACTCATGTCACATGACAAACTATGCAATCTTAGCTACAGGGTAAAGGCAAATTTACAGCTAAGACTGCTCAAAAAGAGAGAGAGAAAAAAGCTCATGTTGATACAAAAATATTACAAAAAGAATTGCAACCAAATATGTTAAAAAGATTAGAAGGGTGACAAAGCACCAGGCTTTAAACCAAGGAAACATTACAGAATAAAGACACAGTATCACGTAAGGCCCTTATGTGTTCTGAGGACGTCCTGGTAAGGTACTTATGCATGATACCGCCACCCAGGGCTTGAATTTACAAAGAAAAACCAAGCAAAGTTACCAGTCAGCAACTTCTTCAGTAATGGCACATGTTTTAAAGCTATTTTTCCCTTCTTAACATTCTTCTCAAACCCTTTCATTTTAACCATAACCTGGCAATAAGCAACTTACAAATTAAAAATAAGTATGCGCACACATTTCAGTCTTTTACACTGCTCGCTTCCAACTTACTCAACTTACCATATACTTAATCATAGGTCTAGCAAATAGAAGACTGATTAACCACCAGCTCCATGCTACATGAGTTTAATTATATCTGCAAACTCAAGCCCTGATTTCCCTGTAAAGCTAAAAAGTTTAATACTAAATGGCTAGGCAGAGCCCTCATGCTGATTGTTTTAACCATTTCCCTCCCAGTCATGCCACAGCAGTATCGCACCTTGCAGAAGACCTAGATTCACAGCACGGGAGTGGAAAAGGTCAAAAAGGCACCAAGTGACCTTAGCTGACTAGGCTACACAGTCTCAAGGTTTTTTTTTTTTTGTCAGACCTCTGGCACCGATTACTTTTATTTGAAAAAAAAAAAAAAATTACATATGGTATATTTTCACACAGGAAAACAAACCTATATGTAATGAATTAGTAAAATCACTGCAGTTTGCCCTAAATCTATTTTACTGTGACTACAAAATCGCTATGCTGCATACAGTGTGTGAAGTTATACAAGCAGTGTTCATTTTCCCTCATATTTAGGATTGACCACAGTTGTCACTGCACTCTTGTAAATAGGATTTTCACCCTAGAAAGAGAAGAATAATTGTATTAATATTTAAAGAGATGAAAAAAGCACTGTGTTTGTGAGAAGTGTAAAAGTAGCTTAAGAATTACCCATTAATGTTTTGTTTGTACACACAAACAGCTTAAGTCAAACTAGTTTTCCCTCTAGCAACTTGAGCATGCTCACAGCTAATAAAGCAAAGGGTTAGGGCACGATCCTGTTCAGTTTACACCACAGATTTCCTTCACGGGAACTGAACCTTGTGTGGTCTGAACCATCAAATCAGGGGTCTGCAGCCCATGATACTTTTTTTTAAAGAACGGAATTGTAAACATTGTTTGAAACTGACCACGGAGCACATTCTGCTATAATAAACATTTAAACAGCTCATCTTGTATTATAATTTACTTATAAATTAACAAAGTGGAAAGGCTTGTACTATTCTGATAATACACATTGAATGTTTATACTGAACATTCAGTACTCATCATTCTCATTTTATTCCTGCAGGTTCACCCCCAAACCCCGTATATATAAAATACACATATAAAATGAAGAGCCTTCTTCTGTACTGGTGCAAATGCTGTAATAAAAACATTTTTTCTACTGATACGAGAAATGACTACAGAACAACTGCTTACATCTCTCCTGTTGAGATCTGAAAAACTTTAAAGCTTATTTTAAGCTTCCTTTGTTCCCAGATTTTCTTTTATCTCAGTAAATCTTACTCCATTTATGGCATCTGTGCACATCTAAGATAAACAGCTTGAACTCAAAAATAGTATTTTATGCTATTATAATTAATATTGATACTATTAACATTAATTCAGAATTAATAGATACATCTTAGTAGGAAAAAAAGACTACCCACTAGGACTCTACCAATACAGCCTGGATCTGCAGTACCGTGCTCTTATCATGTGATGAACTTGAACATAAGTAAACCTAAATAAAATGTTGTTTACCAATATAAAGCTTTCCTGCGCACACACAAATAATTCCTGAGGAAATTCAGTACAGTGCAGATGTCAGCCTGAATGCAGTTCTGGCCAGAACTCTATCTGGCCTTCAATAGCAGTAAGGGAATCTCTCTCCCTTTGAAGTTCCCCCCAGTCTGAGATGGCCTATATAAACATCCTATATAACCATATTAATTTAATTCTACTTATTAAATTTCACAGCATTTAAAATTTTTCAGGTTAAACCGATTTTTTTTCTACAGTCAATTAAAGGAAAACTTCCCCCTAAACACACGAACACCAGGTGTGTCTGTTTTTAGCATCATAAACCTGGAAAATCAACCGCAAGTACCACAGAGCATGCCAAAAGGTGCCAAGGCAAGCAAGAAACCAACTTGGTGTGAGACTTCAGTCACAGTTCCTGGGAAGTTTGGTTCCTTCTGTTTGCAAGACCTGGTACAGGGCAGGTAACTGGTCTACCCCAACAACAAGAGCTGCTGCTAAGGGAGACCATACTTAGCTGTCGTACTGCCTTTCTGTCACAGTCCCTTTCACAGAAAAAGGGTGTTTGTCCTTAAAGCCAGCTTCTCTACACGCAAAGAGCAATGAGGCATGTCAATCCTGCCTAGACCCGGGAGGCTCCAGCTGAGTCTCCGAAGTCCAGCCAGAACCTGGATTGCTGGACAACGGAAGTCAAGGTTCTCTGTTCACTCTTCTCAAGATCTCAGTCAACGTCATCTGACTTGAGGTGAAGGAGGAACCAGGTGTCCATTGCTGGCTGCACTTCACAATTACATTTTTAACAGCAAAAGACTCTTTACCAGTTCCCAGGCAAACTTTGTCTTGATAAAAAGGTGTATCAGCTACTAGTTTGGAAAGGGATGGGGAGTTAAGGTTTTGTTGTTTTTTTTAAAATCATGGAAATACAGTGCGGTGGTTAGTTCTCAGCCAAATTAATCACTGCACAATTACTCCCTCTCCCAATCTTTTTAATAAAAAGCTTTGCAACAGAAAGACGTAAATGAAACTGGAAAAAGATCCAGGGATGAGGGATTTAATCTGTAACTGAAGTATCTCGTTATGCCTCAGAGTTCTTAGCAACGTATGTTGTTTCCTTGACAAGCTTTAATGAAATAGAAATATAAATCAGTAAAGTTCATGATGCAAAGAGTCTGTAAACTTAACAGGCTATATCACATTCAGACTAGAAGATACTGCATAGCTCTTCAATGGCGAGGCATTATGTAATATTTGCTATACTGTGCTTTTAACCTTCAGTGTTTTACAAACCATACTGCCCCCAGCACATGCAGGGAGGTATATATTTACTTTTTTCTAGTTTGTAAAAGAGAGATAACTTCTGTCAGATAGTGTAGGAATTGGTCTAAAGGTTAGGACTATAACTTGGAAATTTACAGTGTGCTGCTCATACAATTAATTTGAACTTGGAATCATGATCAAAATGCAATTTTCATAATAAGTGTCAATTTCTCATGATAATGCTTTTTCTAGAGGAAATCAGAACTTTATATTTACATGCTCTTTATCTCACATAAGCCCTATTTACAAAGAAATTGAAATGCTGTACTGTCGCTCTTCGTACTTGTACTTTATGTTCCTAAGAGCTCTCAGAAGCACACAGTGGGATTTATGTCTCTGAATAAGGTGCTTAACTAGGTGTCTCCCTGTGTCAGTGGAGCGTCTCATTTCCCATTACAAACAATGGAGATTTACTCCACGCACACATAACTATTCAGCTTAACCCAACCTTACGTTTCATCAGCTCAACAGCTCTTGAGGCTCTACTGCCTATAACTGCAACACAGGTGCCCAATGGATTTGCAATTCCTTCCCTGCTATCTCCTGTTAGGCAGGCAGCGACGGCCTGGCCTTCCCAGCCATGCTTGATCCCTGTGTCTCAGTCCTGGCTTGGCGAGGTCTTCTACAGATAGCTTATAGTTAAAACTAACGTGGAAGTAGTAAATAAATGTCCACTAGTCCAGTGACTCCCACCTCACTTAGGGCCCCTCAGAGCTGGCACATGGTATAAACTTTCAGAGATAAGCAGCATTCCAGATTTTTAACTGGCCACTAAAACATGGTATTCCAAACCTGCTGTCTTAGACATTACTACTGTTTTTAAATAAACCCATTTTCTTTACACCACTGCAGAGAATACACTGGTTTAAGCATGCAAAGTTAGGAAAAACATTTGCCACATGCCCCATAAATGGTAACACCATGCACACTTAAACCAAAATAAAAAGCAAAACCCAGTAACTATACACAAGACCTTGTGAAACACATTAAAATAAAGATGGAGGTATTTTTTAAAAGTACCTTCAAGCAGAGAATATGCTCTTGCAACAGTATTAATTTTCAACTAGATCGGGCTGTTCAGAGGGTAACAGTTCAGTCTAGTGTTGCATAAAGATGAACCATTATACAGGATGTTTGATTAACCTTCTTATTCCTTTTTTCTCCATGGACTTACTGTTTCAACAGTCACATAAACCCACTCTAAAGGTAGCTTAAGTCCTAAGTCACTGCAAGGAACTGCACTCTAGAATATTTAAACTCATCCACATACATTGCTCAAGAGCCGGTTCTTACTATTTTCAGCTTTCTTGAATATCCATCATCATTTTACAGTAATACAAAACGAGTCATCTGTCCACCTGTAATGCAGCAGTTGCATCAGAGGATGAAGCAGAGGCCAAGGTTAAGGGCAATGCAGAAGACGGAGGGCGTCACCTCCCAGACTGGACACTAGAGGAAAGCAGCCAGCCTGTTGTGAAGGAAATACTCTGACGGCACAAATCTAAACCAGACAGGCAGCGAAGACAGTAAGGCTCAACAGCGGCAAAAGGACACTACGATAGCAGCAACGCTGCAGGCCAAGGACGAACTGAGCTCAGCTCAACCCAGCTGGCTTGAGCACCAGCTGCGGGGAGGCTGTGGTGACAAGTCATTCACAACATCACAGACCAGGACTAGTGACGTATTTGGACACCGGGTCCATGACAAGCCTCGTGGTGCTGCAGTTTACTCACTGCAGTAACAAAGCCCACGAGCGTGTGAAGCTGCTGTGGGAGAGGGGGAAGGGTCAGACAAACTGCACACAGTTGATTTTATTGTGTATGTATACACCTGGAGGGGACCTACTGCAGTGTAGTTTTCTTGTAATGGGATTTTAGATTCCTTTCTTGCCTTGGCAATACAAGACAACTCTTTCTTCACCTAAATGAAAGGTTATTTCAACAATCTAAAAACCCTAGAAAATCTTAAGTTATAGGAGAAAGGAGGATTTTCTTCTTTTACTTCCTGTGGGTCACCTATTCTGCCAGTACTGATCTCCTCCTTTTCGGAGGCCAATAAAGCTAAACACACCTCTCTCTCTTCCCAAAGTTCTGTTATTTCTATTAATATCAAAAACGATAAAGTAATGTTTAAAAAAAAAATCACACTGTTTCATACTTTCAGTCTTTGCAGTGAGTGAAGCAAAAAGGCAGAAGTCAATCCTTCCATTTACACGAGAGGAATGCTTTCTGCAAGGAGTACGTTTTGAGGAGAAATGGCAGCACTAAGGACGTGAGATCCTGAAAAAGTCAGGGGGTAGAGAACACGAGCAAAGAATGGAAGTTACACACTGTATGGTTTGTTAGATGCTTGCCCTGCATGCGACAGAAAGTACACAATTATGTGAATAGCAGAAGAGAAGGTAACAGGCTTAACCAGATGGATTATGTGGGATGTTAGAAAGGAACAAGAACCTCATTTCCTTCCCAATAATTGGCTCTGAGAGAAAAAAAAAGGGAAAGGAGGTGAACATGGTGGGTGTGGCAAGCAGAATTAACATTTTTACAACCAGTTTTGGATATGCTGAGAAGTGGAACAGTTGCAGAGAAAAGGAAAGTATATTTCATCATGTAGCTCAGAATGCTAGACAAAGTATTTGGATTTGTTGTCACAGCAAGGACAGATAAGAGCTTAAATACTCGTAACTCTTGCTTCCTCCTCTCATTTTGCCTTTACAAAATCTTTTGAGTACAACACAGAAAGGGAGACAGCAGGCAATAAAATTAGAGATACAGATCCTTCCCTTCCACTGGATCCTGAAAAGTGCCCTTGGATAAAGTGATGTGCTGCCTTCCCTACTTCTTCATTCCCTTCCCTCTAATCTGATCTCTGTAGCTTTTATCTCTCAGCACTCTTCTGACATCCATTCCCCATATCATCCTCCCCTTCTCATCCTTCCCCAGCAGCTGGGGATCCCAGGGAAGGAGGGGAACACCTAAAACATTTAAGAAAGCGCAGCCTTAAAGTCGACAGAAGACACCTGTCCATCACTCCTGGTTTACTGACTCGCTCTTCTGGATACTGCTGTTTTCTCCTTGCGTGTTGGGTGTGAAGAGAACTGAAGTCAGCATTTCCAAATGGACATGAGGTGTGCCGGCAGAATTTAGGAGGGACTAAGAAACTGGGAAAAACTGCATCTAGACAGGACAAGAACATCTCCTCCTCTCACATGAACATTTTTTTCCATGGCGACACCCAAGCTAGCTGGGCTATAAGGACTGTGGATACTACCAGTTTCAATAGAAATAAGGATGGAAAAAATAAGAAGCGTATTCAATTATAAAATCAGTGGAATATATGCATTTCACACTTTAAGTACAGGCTAGTTATACACTAGGTTAATAAGCCAAAGCAGTTACAATGAAAAATCCATAAGGCTACTCTGAATGTTCCCAGTTATTCTAATAAAAACAGTGATATTTATAGGCTGGGATATCTTAGGAGTACCTAAACTAGCTTTGCAAACATATCAACTTTAAGCCGAGTGACTGCTGATTTGAGGAAACAGAAGGCAATCCCTTCCCTGAACATTGTCTCTCTCTACAATCCAAAGAGCTTCTTCAATCCTAACAGCTGTTCTATTCTATATCCACACATTTAGCTGCAAAACCAACCCAACTCCCCCCCCCCCCCCAAATCACTTGCAGAATAGTTTAAGCCAGTATTGGTAGTATTAGTAAGTAGGCAATCTTGCTGTCAAAACAAGTTAAAATTTTTCAAGCTTCATTCTTTAAAACCCCAGAATCAAAGCAACAGTAAATAAAACTGAGCAAGACTCAAACTGTGATTAACTGAGTGTGACACACAGTGAGTTTGAAGTGACATGCAAAGGGAAAAACAAAAGGAAGAAAATGAAAGAAGATACAAACTGAGACTTAGAGACCAGCTTTACGTCCATAGTTTGGATTCTTGAAATTGTTAATAGGGCTCTTGTATATTGGATTTTCTTGCTGAAGTAAAAGAAATGGTCAATGTCGAATAATTCAACAGGAAAAAAAAAAAAAGAGAAGAACATTCTCAGCTATCACTGAAAAAAAAAATTATACTATATATAAAGAAAAGTGTTAGTAGGGTTTTTTTCCCAGCATAGAATTAATTAGCTTTCTTAAATAAAACCAAAAAGCTTCCTAGGAGATTTTTTTTAAAGTATTCTCTTACCAAGCATACGTGGGTATTAACTTCTACAGAACTGTAGTAAAGGGTTTTTGATGAGCAGATTCCTAAAATTTCCCAGAGGCAGCAACCCTATAGCCTATGTAAGCCTGTGGACCATAGGCTTGTTTTTCTTGCACACTCTTCTGTTGACAACGGGCTGGGAAGATTTCAACAAACCAGTACCAGCCATGATCCTGTGACCAGTAATTGAAATCTCCCAACTAAACCTGTAGGAGTATTTACAAGATCTCTTTCGCAAGCATAAATTCTTCTTCATTTTATACAAAAGTGACTCATCTTCTGATAAACATTTTTACAATATGTTGTAAAAAGTGTGGTAGAACTGCAAAGCTGAACTGTTCTGTCACCATCACATTTTCTCTCTGAAATTTTCTTTCAAGCTGGAGCTACTACTCACTTTTCTAACCCAGGAGGTACTTCCCAAAGAGGGCTGGGTTTGAGGTGGGTTGTTTTTTGGTTTTTTTTTGTAATGGTGGTAACATAGAACTTGTTTTAAAGTCAGCTTAAAATAAGGATATTTCTGCTCCTCCGTAGGCCACAAGGCAGAAATACAATCTGAAACATTTAAGATACATGAATAAAATTCTTCTTTCATAGCTTTTATACAGATAAAAGTCTCTTGACTTACCGTATCCCACTTGGCATTCATCTTCTCCTTTTCAAATTTAGCAAATTCTCTTCTGTCATGAATGATCATTAGTAGTTTCCAAATCAATAATAATGCAAGTCCAATAAGAACAATTCCAGCAACCACACCAGCTACGATGGGAATGATGTCAGGGCCACTGGGACATTCTAGGGAACAAAGCAAGGGAAGCATGACTTTACAAAATGGTAAAGGTGGTGCACATCCAGATGCTTTTAAAATTTTATTTTGTATTGAAGCCAGTATTTTGAGTATCAGAGAAATACCAATATTGTTGTCCTTTCAAATAAAGGAATTTCTGGCATGTACATCATGTAACATCCCAGCTTAATTTTATCCTTAGTACTGGAGTTAAATAACTAGCAGCTGCATTTTAAACACACTAGAGCTCCAAGTCAAAGATGGTGCTGGAGTGATTAAACCAGCTAGAGTACAGATGCAGATGAGCATAACAGTTCCCACATACTCTGTCAACAGCATTACAGAAAAAGGGTGTTCCTCATTTTACCTCAGATGACTTATTGTTAGTAGCCAATATACAGAGATAAGTAACAACTTTGCTTCTGAGACAGATTTTTCAGATATATATGTTTTTTTTAGGTTATTTCCTCATCTTTGGAATTGATCTCTGCTGAAATAGAACATTTTCTTTGGATAAAATTATCATGTACTTTCAAAATAAGCAAATTATGTATTTGAAAAGAGTAATATAGATGCAAAATGATTTACGGTGACTGACATAGAAATAATAATCCTCCAAAATAAACCCCAACTCTTCTATTAATATAAGATTCTCAATGATCACAAATTTAACAAAGGCTTTTGCAGAGCTCAATGCACAGACTGGAAAAGGTAGAAGCAAATCAATGCAATTCCTGTGCTGTCAATAGGAACACTGCTTCCCCCCAGTCTTGGCAGCGGCCTCTGCAGGAGTGAGGGAAGCGGGAAGGGACGCAACAGGAATTCCTCGGGGACCAGTAAGGAACAAGTGTCTGCTTCACCGAATACAACTCTACTGAACAGAGCTTGCTCCTTCAGCACCTGTATGGCACCAAATTAAGGTGCCTCCTGGCGTCTGAAGGCTTGATTGTGCTCTTAACGAAAACAACAGAAGCTCATCCACGAAGAAAAGGTCAGATGCCAAACGTGTATGGCATGTGTTACCGCATCTTAAAAGACGACAGGGCTCAAGGCCCTCCACTATACTTTGAACTACATTTTTACAGAATTTAAAACATTCTGACTTAAAGTGATATTTATTTCTAAGAGCCGCTAGCCACTGATCTGTACTATGTGATGATCACCCAAATGATCAGTTCTGAAAATTCCTTGAGTAGAATACAAGGCTAAACCTTTCAACACACACGTAAGGTGTGTATTTTGTGTCAGGCTTATAAAAAAAAATCACGAGACCACACACTGCTAATGTACAAGACCAGAATTTTTGCAGTGTTAGATGCAACATCCTGTGATTCCAACTAAAATACTTTTGGTAGATAAACAGTAAATTACTGATTGAGCTATAGAATTGTTCTCTCTTTTCTATCAGAAGACTGAACAAAATCAAGAACTGTTGACTATGAAGGACTAACTAAGCAAAAGCCTTTTTGGATCTATTCTCGAAGTTACCTCAGTTAAGTAAAAGTAAAATTTTATGCTGCCAGCATGAAATAATTTAAAGTTTGCAGCACAATACACAGTTTTGCGGTGGTGGTTTTTTTTGCCTAAGTCTGGCCTCACATTATTCGGAAAAGGAAAATAGAAAAGCAACAACCCCCTCCAGACATCATTGTTTCTAGCCTGTAGCACAAGCCTGGTCAAAAAGAGTTATCAAAATTGAAGTATCTAGGACTTGCTATAGGACATGTAAAACAAGCCTGCGAAGTATGTCAAGTGGAAATACTTTAACAAATTTAAGTATCTGATTGACTTTTTGTTTTTAAAACACAAAACCTGCTTCTGTCAGCCTGAAGGTTAGAAAAAATCTAGATCTAGAGAGACTTCGGGTTTTTAAAAGCCACTCAAGTTCCAGAGATCCACAGCTCTCACTCGGAACAGGTACCCATTTCCAAATGTATCTAATTCACACAAAGCAACCAGTGCTACTTTGTGGTACACAACTGCATGAATTAACAATGAAGATGAAAGGAGAGCGAGTAGGCAACACCATGTTCATACCTGGGGTCTCTACCACGTGGACGTTGGCTTCACCATTGGAGTTGACAGAATATGTGAAGTAGAACCAGCAGTCGTCAACATCCTTCTCTTTACAATGTGACAATGGATCAGGCTGTCCAGGCTGCGGTAACTTGTCTCGACTTTCTACCCGTGTCATGTTGAAATGCATACATTCCTGAGAACATGTTTCCTTCTTTTCTCCCTTATCGAAAGCTCTGCATTGAACGCAGTCCCTGTGGAAGTATAAATCAGAAGCAATAATGTTTAATACGTTCAGAAAGGATTTCTAGCATTTAATCTGAAGAAACATAAAGGAGAGAGAAGCTAATCTTTTTGTCATAAAGGCCAGGAAAAAAATAAAGCAAGATATGGCTTTTTACTGGCTAGAACATTAATGCACCTTGTCATTAACAAAAGCCCCCTTTAATAAATTCCTCTTTCCCTGGATGACCCACAAGTTTCAAACACAGAAAGAAAAAAAAAAAAAAAAAAAAAAAAGAAAAAAATGTACCTAAATCTCTAAAAGGAAATAAGGCTAAAACTTCTTTAACACCTCCACCTGAAAAAAGAATACTCTCAGGGAATGCAGTGTAGGAACAGAATATTTACAGTGAAACAGGATCTGAGATACAAGACAGATTAGAAAAAACAGATAGGTTTTACAGTAGGGTATCACTCCGAGTAGCTCATCAAAGCAGACTGAGCAGGATTTTTATACTGAAAAGACTGCACTGAGACCTGCATAAAAAAAACCCAGGAATCAGCCCAGCCACTAATCATAAATTTCAAAGTTTCTGTGCAGAAAACGCTTGTTTCTAAAAACTTGGATCTCCAAAGACAGGGATGCAAATTTCACTGGTCCACACAGTTCTAGTTTAGTTTTTGACTGTCAGGATAATCTGACTTTTTCAATAGTATCTTGGAATAAAAGTTTTAAGCAAAAAGCTTAGCTGAAGTTTTAAAGTATTCTAGAAATTGCACAGTATACATATATTTTTGTTACATTAATTTCAAAAGGTCAAGATGATGGGACTGTTCCCTCCAGCTCTGCGGAAGATTGGCTGTCAATAATTACACACAAAACGGGGGAAAGCTGTAACCTGCCCAAGTGAGTCTGAATGGTTAAAACTGATTCAGCATAACATACACGTTTGTATGCCTAATAAAAAATGGCAAAGAAAAAAACTTAAGAAATAATTAGCCTACCTGGAAGCAATCAAAATACTGTATTAATGTTTTTCTTGTTAATTTTTGATTCTCACCCAACAACTCTTACTGTCTAAAGGAATGATACAATATGCCTTCCCTATATTTCAGGGTAGAATAAAGCACAGTATCAAAGCCCTTGTTTTAAAAATTCTGCACACGTAAGTATCACAAACTCAAATCCACAGAAGCTAGGGCTCTGTTTTTTAGGTACTTACTTATGCTCTGCACAGACGCCAAGGCAAGTCTGACACATTTCACATGTAGGGCCTTGGAATTTGGGATCTGTACAGTTACAGGTGCCACACTCGCAGGTTCCTCTTCCATTGCAAATCTGCCCATTAGACGCCATACACGGAGAAGTATCCAAAGAACAATCACAGGCGCTGCCAGTGAAGTTGGGGAAACATTCACATACTCTGCATTTGCAGATACCATTTCCTGTGCATTGAAAAGGTATTTCAGCGAAATGAAGTCTAAACATAAAACTAAACCTCTGACAGTAAGAAATAAATGTTCACCATCTCAGGATAAGATACAGGGAAGCAAAAACCCTACTGGAGAGATAATGAATTAAAAGCTACAAAATAAATTTTACCTTCTTGAAAAACTTACAGGTGTTTCTCCCCTTTATAAACAGAACAACAGGACTAGGGAAAGCTGATCAAGAACAGCATAAATGTGATGGCCATATCTCCTGGGTGGAGAGCATCACAGCACTGCTTCAGGTCAGAATTTTATATGTATATAGATGCATTGATCACTCCTGTCTTCGTATCTATCTCTATGCAAATTTATAAAGTGAAACCTAAAAAGATGAGCAATGCACTTAGGCTTCACAACACAGAAAAATGAAACACCTTTGGCTCCCCAGAACGTGACCATTCAGCTGCTGTACTTCTGACCTCACCCACCCAAACTTTATGCTCCTTATGCTCCTCACTCAGGAAACAACAGACCTGTATCTCCCGAAGGGAGATCTTTGGCTACACTATATTGAGAATAAAGCATTTAAGTCAATACTTATCGTCACCAGATATTCTGGAACGCTACCACCACTGCTCTTGTCCTTTGTGGAACTGGCGAGCAATAGTATATTCTGAGAAAATCAGATGAGGTGTTCTCATAATTCAGTTAAAAGTTTAGTGGTTTCTCTATTTTATTTATGTATCACAATCAAAATTGAGGTGGTAGTTACACTCCTACCAGGTTACTTCCATGTGCAAAGCAGCCTAGGGAAGTTATAGGACAAAAATACATACAACAAAGTAATTTAAACACTGTCTGCTAAAGATTTTTCTAAATTGCTTTTGATTTTGGGAATTAAGTTCCATCAGTCTTGCTTCCTGCATTTAAACTGTTTTCCTGCATCTTGCCCATTCTAGTCTTCACTTACCTTTTAGAATAGTCTCAAGACAGCACCTCCCTGGTATCCTGTCAAGTACCAGGTCAAGCCCTTACTATTACAAGTAAGCTGAGGTCATTATCTCTTTTGATTAACATGGTGGTTAAACTGAGCCAGCATAACATTATAATTTCAAGCCAGTTGTCTCAGCTTTCTTCACTATAACACCTGAGAGTAATTCCGTAATAAAAAGAAGTAGTCAACTTCACTTTACATCTTTCTTGGAGCTGTGATTCAAGGAAGGTAAAATGTGTATTAATACACTCTACGTTCATGATCACAGAGAGCTGTTTTATTAATAGGCAAGTGTTTTCAATCACTAAACCCACGGTTATTCTCATATCTGCTATCACGTGGCTATGACCTTTAAGCTAAGTATCACTACTCTACAGGGTTGAGTTGACAGACTTGTAAACTGCTGGGCAGTTTTGCCTGCAGAAAACTCTGAAGTAGTTTCTCACCTCCACAAATCAAACCATTTGATCGATCACAGTTGAAGTTATCACATTCACAATATTTGCCAGAATACACTTCATTGGTGTTTTCTCTTTTCTTGCATACACATTGTCCACAAATGCATTCTCCATTGTTACTGCATATTTCTGTACTGTTCTCTCTCCTGCAGTAAGCATCCATATCCTCACTATTTACTTCATCTGTACTACATTCACATAGTCTTCCAATACGTCCTTCATTACATCTGCAAGGTAAAGACACAACTAAAAATGTAAGCTTAATTAAGTCATACAATAAAGAGACTGCAAAAATAGCACAAAGAACAGGAGTAAAAGTGACTACTCTTCTCAAGGGATATTCCAAGTTAAACTTCAAATGAGATTTCTAGCTGACATCTATGTACCCGTTCTTGAAGCCGCTGGAGCAAATTAGACGAAGTTGCTCATATGCAGACTACTCGTTCCAGGTGGGAATCTGTGTCACCACCTCTAACTACATTGCCACATAACCACTATTAATCCCTCTCTCATGCGACAGACCAGTAATTATTGAGTGACTGTTCACTGTAGATGCTGTCATCTTTCATTGACAAGACTGCCCAAGAACAGCAATTAGGCAGGACAGTAGATGATCCTCAGAGCTGCTGATCTGAGATCTTTGGAAATCAGCACTTCTCATTATCAAAGTTAAAACACTGATGACCAAATGGGAGGTTGTTCTTGTTCCCAGCAGTGATTGACAACCTGTTGTAAGGTGACGATCAGAGACAATGGTTCTGTCAGGAAACTGCTACTGTCGCAAATGCAGAAGGCTGTTCTTACCCACAGGTCTGTTCAACCTCATCAGAAACTACAAGGACACCAGCAACAGTGATACCAAGTTTAAGTCTTTCTACACAAAGATGGGAAAAATCTATTCTCCTTATTTAAAGGGACCATCAAAAACTGACTGCAAAATGGCACAACGGACCACTAAACACTGGATACAAAGTGACTTACTCCTCAACTTACAGAATACTAGGCAGTTAGGGGACCACACCTCAGTATTTTAAACAACCTATTAACTACCAACAACAACTTCACCAGGCAGATGTTAGTCCATTCTACACCAGAAATCCTCTGAGTAAATCAGTATTTTTTGCTTCATTTTAAAAAAGTCACATATTAAACCATGAGGAATGAGAATTCTGCATTTCATTTCAGTCACAGTTCACTGGGCAGAAACCAATACTGCTTTCAAAAGTCCTGGATTTTATTTTCCTAGAGAAGATCTTAATTCCATTCTGCTCTTACCATTTTCCTCTCAAGGTTTCCAAGAAGAAACAGTTTTCATTTTTGCTGTAGAGTTGGGGTTTTTTTGGATTTGTTGGTTTTTGGTTTTTGTTTTTTTTTTTTTTGTTTTTTGTTTGGGGAGGGGGGGGCGAGGGGCTTGAACCTTGACCTATTAGGTTGATCTTCAACCAGTCTCCACTGAAACCCCGAGATTTTGCACTACTCTCATTGTGTGTCATGCCAGAAAATCCAATATAATTTAACTTAATTTTCAAATGTGTAATAAGGAATGCATGTGTAATATAATCGCTGTGACTGGCAATGATGGACATTTCAAAAGCAAAACTATACAAAAAAAATCACATATATTCTGAAAGATTTATAGATATAGGCAATTAGAAGATACACTGTAATAAGACCCCAAAAGGTTAGAAATAAAGTAGGGAGAACAGACTGGGATGTCATCCAAAATAAAAAGGTGGTTCTTTCATGACTTTTTACTGTTTCCTGCTATGAAACAATTGGTGCCCATATGGGTAGAAGCTCCTACCAAAAACCTAGAAAGCCTTTGAATTTCTTGAAATCAACAGATCTCACATTAGAAGGATATAATTAGATCAGTATGAATACTTGCAAAACCATCACGTTTTGTCCCATAAATCCATAATTTTGCCAAATTACATGGTCTTCAAAATTAAATGAAAACGCAGAAAGACCTATACCCTTTAAAGCACTGGCTCAAGGCCAAACATGAATTCTGACTTATACAATACTGCCAAACCAATGAGCAATACTATGAATTCCAGTCTAGGGATTATTTGCAGAGATAAGGCAGTATGTCAAAATATCCTAAAAGAAATAGGTCTGTAGCAGTAATTCTTGTCCTTTCACTAGAAAAAATTAGTAAGGCCAAGTAAACCCTAACTGAGGAAACAAAGGTCTTGCTCATATTTCTCGTTTGCAAAAATAAAATGCCTACTTATTTACCTGCAGGCACCACATTCGAATGTGCCATTTCCTTCGTGGCAGGCTGGACTGTTAGGCTCTCCTTCACTTTGACACTGACATTCACAGATGAACTGGAGATTAATTTCCACTTCTTCGGTGAATCCCAGTGGTTTAATTTTAATTGTTTCATTTTGTCCTTTCTTTGGGCATTCATTAGCTGTCACATTAATCTCAAAAATAACCTGCAAAGAAAAACAAATGGAGTGCCACATTACTAAAAGGAGTTTTGCCTTAACTGTTAAAAAAAAAATACTGAGTGTTGGACACTTTAAATAAACCTTATATTTGAGTAGCAGCACATATAGTGTAAGTTACCTCATCTCCGATTGAAATGTTAGAACATTTCCTTCCATCTTCTTGTGTGCCATTCACTCCATTCTTGCAGAAAGACTTGTAACTGATTGTCACTCCTTTTGGTAGTTTACTGTTTTCCAGGATAACCTCTGATGAAAGGGACTAAAACAAGTTGTTAGCTAACTTTGAATTGAGTTGTACAAGCATTTTGCTGAAGAAAAGACTTTATACAACTGCGCACAGTCTAAGCACCAATCTTATGAGCACACTGAAATCGTGCAAGTTCCCACATGCCAAGGAACACCAGCCCAGGGCTGCCCATAGTCACACTATGGTGACCCCTTCCTCAAGGCTGAACCCTGGTCAGGGCAGGTCTCCGCAGATGCTGGAGGCATTTGTTTGTCCAATGTACCCCAAAGGAGGAATCAGGCTCATTTACACAAACACAGCTATGACGAAAATATTTTGGGGCCAAACCCAGGGGTCCCTGAGGTTGATGTTGACATTGTCTTTGGGGTCAAGAGGCTGTAAAATGGCCCTTTTTGTTTCCACATGGGAGAAAGGCAAGAACTGAAGACACTGAAGAAACTTGTGGTTTTTTTGTTGTGGATTTTATTTTTTAAAAGGGAAAACACTGATGATAACTTCTTCTTTGTAATGTTGTTTTAAGTGGCTTTAAGAGTGTATCTTTCTCGTCATCTAACCTTCTATTGCCATAGTGTCTCAACGTCTAATGTGGTTTTACTGCAACGGCAGTGTATTTATAGTTTACTATATTAACTTCCTATTTCGTAGGAAAAACTAAAATCCATCTTGGAGTACCTGCCTGAAAAACTCATAGTAACTCAGAAGCAAGAAAAACTGATACAATCCAAATAAAATCTGAACTTACGTTGTATGCATCAATGATCAGCTGAATCACATTGCTGGAGTTTGAAGACAATGTTCCCACTGCTGATTTTGGTATTAGATTTTTCAATTCCTTTCAGTATTTACAAAAGTAGAAGGAAAATTACAGTTTTACTAACAAACAAAGTATAATTTGTACTATAAATATCTGTATGGTGATATAATGCTTTAGTGGATTAACCAGTTAAGATAAAGTACTTCAAAAAAGAAGGCTATAGCATTGACCCTCACGATTTTTGAGGTTATATGCAGCACAACACAAATATACAGCCTCTTCTTCTCCTTTGCATTTTCATGTTAAATTTAGTTTCTCTTGTACAAGTTAACCACATACAACATATCTTCAAGATCTTTAAGAACCAGGCTTCTAGCAGGTTCAAGATAGACAGATAAAATATGATTTCCAATGAAAAAGGAAAAACTTACAATTTCAATATTGTTTCAAATTTTTTAAAAAGTTTAAAAAAACCCCTAAACCTCCACCTTGTTATGTTAAAAGAAGGAAAAATATCCATGCCCTTTACACAGTTATTTCCTATTTCACAATCACATCCAGTAGTTTAGTTGATTTTAAACATCAGGAATATAAATAGACCACGAAGGACAAAATATGTTCTTTCGTATGTGTGTCTCTTGATTCAGTGTCCACACCCAGCCTCATCTACTTTACTGTTAAAATGTTCAAGAAAATCAGCACTGCAAATATGTTCTCTACTCCCTGCCTATGAAGTATAAAGAGAGGCAAGGAGGAGGGGCACCTTCTCCTTGGGAATTACACACAAACTCTGTATCAATCTGAACAAGCAAAAAAAGAATAATAATAAAAACACGAGTAGCAAAATATTACTTCTGTGATCACTTCCATAGCTATTTTAATTTCAAATCAAGCAATTTTAATGATTCCAGAGCAAACCTGAGTCAGTCTTAGTGCTTGATGGAAAAAAGTACAGAGACCAGAAACACGTCATATATCTTTACCTTATAAACTGCCTGAAACTCTTCAGTAACTGCAAAGATTGTCTGAATATTGTTCTCACTAAGCTTCTGTACCAGATGAGCAATAGAGGGATAATCCTGTAAAAATTAAGCAAAAAATGCAATCCAAATTTGTAACACATTGCTAGAAAACGATCAGAAAGACTTTGACATCATAAATACAAACCACCTTTAGAAACGTATGTAAGACTTCTAACTAGCCAGCTTATGTCACAGTTCTAAAGCAAAACAACCTCTGAAGACAAACATGCCTTGAACAGATTCCATATATGCCCCATGAAGGCAGGTGGTTTTTTCACATTAACATTACCATACTCCTTGCCATTTAAAGTCTCCAGGTTAAATCCTTAATCTCAATGTTCTCAGAAAATTACCTTTGGTAGTTTTCCATATTATTTGTTTCAGTGCAAACCACTAGCTTTTGCACTGTTTCATAAAGAAAAGGTGAAATAAAACTGAATTAATTTTAGGTTGTTATTGAACAATATTCATTTAACTTTAGGAATAGATGAATATGCGAACTTTGCAAAGTTTGAGTCTACCCCATCCAGTTAATGCTTTTCTTCTCGCCTTTTCTCTGATCTACCTATCAATAAACCATGAAGGCAGTGTTTTTAAGCATACTTCTACCATAAACTTTGAACCATATGATTTCAAGCAGTCTTAAAAAAACCTGGCCAAGCAGCTCTTTATTTTACAGTAGTAAACTACTTCTGAACACAAAGACTAGTGAAATGAACCACCAGTCTGCCAATGGACATGCAGTATTATTAATTATTACAAAGGTTAAAATCACAAACCAGAAATCATAGTGCGAAAGTTGCCATTTCTTGAAATTTTTCAGTTAAGACTGGATTAATTCTTGCACATTTGCTTTAGTGAAGCTAAAATCACTTGATGTAATACAAAGGTAAGTGGGGGAAGTTCACAAAATGCAGAGGTCTAAAACTATACCAGATGACCTAATGAGCTTTTTTGAGCTTAAGCATCACAAAACATTAGTTTCTCTAGAAGATGATGTGAAGACTTACATAATAGTGGCTCATTGTGTACATATTATTTTCCAGATGACATTTCCCATCATTTGGTAAAACAATTCCACCAAGTTTACCATCTCCTGCAAAGTGAAATCCAGCATCCGTGGAAAACACTAGTAGTCTTGTAACATTTCTCCAGCCAATTTGTTCCTTGGGAAACAAACAAAGGCATTTTGGTATTTTTTACTGATTTCATTTATAGCATTGGGGACCAACACTTGAGAGAGAGAAACACAAGAAAAAGTAGACAGACTTAGGAGAAGCCATACTGCAAAAGTGTAACCCTGAAATCATGTGATTTACTCAAACCTTAAAAGCACTTGCATTTAATTAACTGTCTGCTCCAAAACATCTGCTGCAGGTTTTTCAATAAAGGCAAGAAGAATTCTTTTTGACACATACTTTGGTCTCTCCAGTTCTCACTGGAGTATATGAAGAGCAACAGGATTTTAGCAATTGGGCACATCAATCCAGCTCTTTAATGCCAAATCCATTTCTATGTGACTACCACACAGCCAGAGCACGGAGGACAACGTTAGTATGTAGAGTGCTGCTGCACTCTTGAATTGGATAATTACAGCTTGCCCGGCATTAGGCTCCGAAGAATCATCAGGCTTTGCCAATCTACCCCAGATTTGCACCCAACATACTGCTTGCTAGAGGACTGCCTTTTTTCACTGTCATGTGACCATCCTGCCCCACAACTGCAGAGCCTAATTCTGTAACCTGCCCCTTCCTACTTTTATTATTTTTTAAAAAAATTCTTCCGTCAAGCTAAAGCCCTAGTTAATTCAAGGAGAGAAGGCCATATAAAAATGACACATAAATAGCACCAAAAATAAACAACAAATAAATGCTAGAAAGCTTGTGATTAACACTGCAATTTTGCAATACGACTCCAGATTGTTTCAGAAAGTCCTGACTCCATTGATCAACAGCAAAAATAATACAGTAATAAAGCAATAAACTTGGATATCACTTTTTGGGGAGTCCATGGTTTACAGGTGCATAGAATGGTCTGCCAGACTATGGAAACACCAAAGAAGAATGCAGTGATCTAGATCAGGTCTTCAAAAATAAACAAAAATCAGGTTTCGAACTACTGTGTGAGAAGCTAGTAGAAGTTACAATTCACCACACTATTCCGGAAAAATAACCACAAGGAGCACAAAAAGCTTTAAAATAAGTTGAGAGTACTTGCTTACTCAGGATTTCATACACTTTTGAGCAGAAATTGACTCTTCTAAAGCAGGCTTTACACACTTTGCCTTTGGAGGCACCTCTCTGCTGTGAACATGACCTCCCATTGCCACTAACACTTCCTGGTTTCATTCACTCACTAGAGGTCTCTATAAAAGTAGACAAATGCATGTATCCATGCAGTCTGCATAGCCTATCTTGTCTTGTTATCATGAGACAACATGTTCAAATGTCAGCCAACATAAAACACTAAGGCTGTATTCAAACAATTTAATCTAATAGAGCAATAAAGAAAACTAGTATACACTTACCCCACAAACTGCAACCTGCATTATTGCATCAAATCCACCTTCAGGAGAATCTAAATTTCCAGAAATGTGCTGTTTACCTACAAGTTCATTAAATTTATTGCCTTCACTGGTAAGGCTGAGCACATTTTTATAGCTAAATGGACTTGTACAGTTCTGGTCACCTGTACAAGGATTTCTGAGTTTGGCTGGTGTTGTACTTATATATGGCATCACAGTTTTCTCCACAAAAGAGCCAAAGCCTAAAAAAGAACAATAAAAACTCTGTAAGCTGGAGAATGGAAGTCTCATTTGTATTATGACACAACAGAATGCAAATACATTATAGCTGAACTGATGTCAGAAATAGCTCCCATACTTATTAATGTTCCGGTTTCTCCACCAACACCAGGTACTACTCTTATGTTCCTCAACAGGTTCCATGTATTAGAGTACCAGCCATAATAGTGCTAATTTACAAAAAAATTACTCTTCATACATAGTTATGTGAAAAACATCAGGAAGGAAAGTTTATTTTGTTTTAGCTTTTTTAAGAATAGGCAAATCTTTCTTACCAATTCGAAAGTCTGAAGTTATTTTTTCCATTTCTACCATCAGAGCTGTTCCAAGATTTTTCACATTCTCTAAATCATCTTTCATAGAATAGGAGAGGTCCATAAGATAATAAAGGTCAATGGGGTAGTCTTCAGCTCTCTTAAATTTTAATGAAAAGTTTTGGGGTTCCCCTGTTTCAGATATTAAACAACAAATACAAAATGTTAAAAATGTACAACTGCGCTGACAAGAAAAATGCCTTTTTAAAGAAAAGCTCTGAAATACTGATGGAGGTTTTGAACTAGAGGAGTGTGATGTTTTTTCTCCTGTTACTTGAAATGCTTAACATCAAATCACGATGAAAAAAATTTCAAGTATTTCTTTCAAATATCCAACCTCGTATTTCAAGGTATTTTTCTCCCCAAATACTCGCCTGCCTAAAATCAAGCCTCTCATAGTTGCTCCAATTTCTCATCTTCACACGTGCAATAATTTTAACAAGGTTCCTATAAGATCTAATAGCACAAATTTTCAATATCTATTTGCATCCCAGCAGACTCCAAAATTCTCAGGTTTCAGTTCTAGCAAAAAAAAAAAAAATCAACCAAAAAAACCCCCCAAAACCCAACCAAAAAAACCTCCAACCAACAAACCAAAACCCTACCACATTGTTTAAATAGGCTTATAAAAGAAAAAGTTGGTTCTGGATGGAACGTTTCAAGTTACTTTGCATGAAATACAGGCCGAGAGCACAGAAATGGCAGTAAGATAATGGCACGTTATTATTTGCTGCAAGTGTAAGACCAGATCCTTAGTTTTGCCAGCAGAAGCATTTATAGTCTTACTTTGATATTGAGAGTGCAAAACAAATACACCACTGCCACGACTTCCTGAAAATGGGAAAGTATTCTTTTCCGTATTATATATGAAAGGAGGAATAGAATTAGAAGTTTCTTCCCCCATCCTCCTCAGTCACTGAAGTTACAGGGTGATACTGCTGCTGCTTAAGTCTGCTTAATAATCAGCAAACACCTGCTTATATGTGAGCAAAATCAGAAAACTGGGGAAACCTTTAGCTAGGCAAAGTGAATAGTGTATGACACACAGCTGTGCAGCAGTCTTCATTAAAAAAAAGGGCCCAAAAAACCCTCAAAGACAAAAAAACCCCAACCACCAAATCCTAAAAGCTTTAGATTTTCCTTAGCTACTGTTTAAAAATGCCTGCACAGAAAGCAAGCACCCCTCTCTGCAAGCACACATTCCCTCAGAGAACTTATGACCAAGGTAAGTGCTTATAAACAGAGTAATAATCTTTTGGGTGATTAGGTTCTGATTGCCTAGGTCCCTCATATATCCTGATGGAGAAACTTCTGTGTCAACAAAGCAACAATAATTTGGTTTGAAGCTAAGAGGGTAACATTAGAAATAAATAGATGTAATACCAAAACTGCAAAATTCCTTTCCTTTCCTCCCATCATGCTAAGTTTCTGCAGATCATCTTGCATTTATTACAGCAATCACCAAGCAGCTGATGCCACATACAGGCTCTTACTCCAGGTAAATACAAGGTAGCTGTTGAATGTGTCTGCAGTGCTTAGGAACTCCAAAGGACAGTCTTCGTTATGCTCAAGTACTGTGTGAGCTACTAGCCCTGTTTCCCCAGCCCCCCGCCCCCATTTGAAAGAAACAAAGTTCTCTTTAAGGGCTGGAAATGGTGCACAACTACTTTGTTCTCATTCGTGCAGCCTTGTATCCACACCTTTAACCTCTGTAAAGTATTTTACGTAGCAATCCAAAAATCTTGCTGCATAACAACAAAACCATTTAGTTCACTTCAGGCATGCAGACTTGAGGCAACAGCAGTACTTCCAGGAAAAGGAAATGCTCTCATAACTTCTCCTTTTTGCTCACTCCTCTATTTCCATTCTAAGAAGCCGCACTGTACAAAATCAACTACAAAATACTGAAAACAATAATTTTACCTTTCTGATATATGTATCAATCCATGCTGTATCTATTTTCTCCTAAGTTCTATTGGAAACAAGTGGTAATATCTAACCTTTTTATAAAATGAGACAGTACTTGGAGTGTCTAAACACTTGGGGCTGACCTGAATAGCTCTCTTATGATTACCTAGTTACTTGAACAACAGTAGTTTCTGTAACAAAATGGTTACACATTGAAAACAAAAAATGCAGGTGACGCGGTGACAGAAAAATTGTCGCAAGACTAGAACGAAACTGTCCTTACCAACTCTCAGTTTCAGTAGTAATTTTTGTGGCTGGATCTGTGTAATGGCCTCTGGTTTCAGCTTCTCTGCAGCACCTATTTTACGGTTCGTTACTTCTCTATCTTCAAGCAACAGTTTGTCACCTCTGGGATTTTCTATATCTTCTGCAGGACAGCCTTTACTCTTTAGTGCTGCCAAGTCATCACATCGGGCAGATGTTGGTTCTCCTTCTTGCAAAAAGTCCTAGAAAACACAGGCAAAAGAGTATCAAGTTTACACCTATATGCAATTTGTTATACTCTACCCATGATAACACTTATTACGATGACTCCATATTATTTTTTTTTTTTTAAGTTCAGTAACAAAATACACAGTCCTGAAATGCATTACATTATACTAAATACGTCAGTGACTACTATTTAGTCCAGGAGTCTGCATCTACTTATACTTATCCGTGTATAAGATGGACGCAAGATGAAACTACAACAAAAAAAACCAACAATGTCACTTCTGACAGAAGGAGGACATCCTTTTAAACCAGCTACTCTGAAAGTGACAGCAGGTGGAAAAAGCTCTCATCTCAATGTAGTCTTAATAATATGAACCTATTTGTACCGCCTACTTGGCAACTTACCTTCTCTTTCAACTTTAAAAGGCTTTAATTAAAGATTATGTAAGTGTACCTTGGTACTCCACAACAAAATAATAGCAATATGCTGACAGAGCAGGGGAAAGACAGATGACAACCCTTTCCTTCTGAGGAAATTAAATCCAAAAGTAAGATCCATAAGAAAAAACATGTAGCTTTGTTCTGAACAATAAGTTACCATTACCTCAAACCTCAAATATAAACAAAAAGGCTTCTAATTGAGAAATTTGGCAATTCTGTTTTACCCCCCCCCCAAAAAATATGCATATACATAAAAATATCTTAAAGTTTGTCAGTTCTTGATGACTAGGACCTACAATGAATCTGACAGCTCAAGGCCAAATTTTAAAGTTAATCAGTTTAATTAAATGTTTAAAGTTTATAAGCTGGTTTGGGGGACATCAAATAGGTACTATATGGAAATAAATATACATTATCATCTTCTAGTGAGAAACAGGAAAATTTCCCAGTTTTCAATAACAAACCAAAGAAGAGCTGTAGAACACATTTTCTTCTGTTTCTAACCTGAAGACGAGACTTTGGCATGTAGTGATTAAGTCATACAATTTAAGATTATCTTACATTTTGTATTTACTTAATTCAATTTTTAATTACATAAGAAAGCACTCTCTTTCATCCTGTAACAAACCACCCACCCACCCACACCAATCTCCTAACCCCCAAGTCTACCAATAACAGAAAACTAAAATCTTAACATCTTTCTTTTATAAAAGAAAACCTTCAATCTCTTCCCCTACTCCACCTATGTCTGCCTAAAACTACCTCCTACTCTGATGTCACTGGAAGAATGTAATTAAGCATACACAGATTCCATGCTGGAATGATTTTAAATTAACTATGAGATAGCTTGTAGGGTCTGTATACACTTAAGATTTAGGAAAGGAGAAGTAAACACATTGTAAACAGCAATTATACTCAAATCGGGACATGAGAAAAAGTTGTAGTATCTAAATTTTTAAGTACAAGTAAGTATATCAAATTGAAGAGCGACATGAAACTATTATTAATGAAAACAAAAATGTCTATACATTTAAAGTATTTTTACTAGAATTTGAAGCCAAGGGGAAAAAAAACAAACCATAAAAGGAATTCTGCAATACTTACGTTTTTTTTACACCAACCACAGTTTGGTCCTGCTTGTATACATTCACCACATGATTTTGCGTTAGCTTTTATGCAGTCACTTCCACCTAGCAAAGAACACTATCAGTCAATTTATAAAAAGGTGCTAACCACAAAAGAGTTTTAATTTATTTCATTCTGGCTTTGTAAACTGAGTTGTAACTACAAACAGGTTATTAACATGAGATAGGATTGACACATTGCACTCCTCTAACAATGATATATTTATCAACATAAAAAACTGCTAAACGTATATAGTTGTTCTAAAGCAACATTAAACTACTGCAATGAAATCAAGTGACTTACCTTGCTGAGCAAATCCATTCCATATCAAGCAACAGAGGATACCAGCCCACGTGAGCAATTTTAAATTAGTCTGAAAAACAAAACCAGAAGCCCAAATTGTATGATTTATCACAACAAGTAAGTGAACAACAAAAAAAAGGTTACATGAAACTGCAGACATGTAACTGTGCTTCAAAGGAGACAAGTAACTAGAGGAGAAGCAAACAAATGATCTTATTTGTATCAGCTGGACAGTTTTGCTCTAGGACAACCGTGTTTGCAGGCTATACTGTATTTAGAAGACATCAGAGTAGCTTTAAATTGTTTTGAAATACTTTTATGCTAGGTAAACCAGGCAAACATTGCTCAGTCTGAGGGGGAAGAACCCAAACCAATCTTTTAACACCTTATTTATTTTTTTTTAAAAAAAGTTACACTCTGAAGCTTAGAGGGAGACTTCTAAATAACAATACCACAGAAATACAAGTCTGAAATGGAGCTTCTCTGTTCAAGTCTCTGTTTTAAGATAAACATCAAGGCCTTTTCCAAAATATTTTCTTTGCTATCTCCAAAGGGCATTTTACAGCCCAACTTGTCAGCTTATACTCCTAACTAGAAATTTCCTCTCACAATATACAATATAAAGCATCCTTGATATAAACTCAGCTCCTTTTCTTCTTTAGATAACAGAGAATTAATGGGTACCATCCTTAAGAAAGAAAAGACACTCTACCCTTTGATCAGTTCTATAAAGCTTAATGAAGGCCTGGCAAAAAAAAAAAATACATACATACAAAGTATATAATCTATATGCTTTGATTTGAGACAAGATTTGAATGGTGATGAACCACAATTTAGGGTTACTGTCTTGTCATTTTCCTTAAATAGTGGCAAGACTTCATTTAGTACTCCAGAGCTAGGATTACATTCTAAAAATGTTTCAAATAGACCATTTTAAAATAAATTTTCTTCTATTTAATAGCAGGTAGTCACGTCAGGGTCAGTTGTCACATCCTTGAAATTTTGGTACTATTTTAAATTCCATTTCTCTTTTATTCATTATAAGAATTCTGAGGGCTTGGACCATGGCTGCCAATTTCCTTGGTCATCCTAAAATGTTATTGCTAATTAAAGCCTTTCCAGTCATCCTGGAAACATCAATATTCTTAATACTTTTTTGTTCTAAAAAATACCTTGAATGTAGCCAAAGAAAAGCAAATTTGGCAGAGTCTTTTAAAATGAGCATGTCATTTTCCAAAAGAAGTACTATTCTAGAAGACATAACATAAATTAGCAGCAAAGTGAGCTACACTTAAACTAGCACCACAGCTGAGCTTTGGTTTTCTCACGCTGATTTAGGGTCATTCATAACTGTTACTTTGCACATCCAGGCAGACCTAACGGAGGAGGGATAGCTGCTCTAAAATCTGGTGGAGAACATTTCAAACAGAAGCCAACCACTTGCTAACAAACTGTATTCAACAACATTAGATGGTATTAGATGGTTCATATTTTTCTAATAAATTATTTTGGCCCACTCTTCACCAGATGCTGTAGCCAGAGGACCAGGAAGAGTTTAGATATAGGAGAATTAAGATAATTTGCTGTGGAATTATTTTGCTAGATGTTACGCATAGACACATAAGAAATCACTGATAAAAAAGCCGAAGAAAAATTGGACTGTAAATTATACCTTAACTTCTTTTATTTTGATATTTTATTGTAATATATATTACAATGAGCATTACTTATTGCACACATCTAACTCCAGTTTTCCCCTCTTGCCCACTGCTGCAGAGGTGATCAGTCCTTCATTTGCAAAAAACCTCTCTCTCATGAACACTCTTTTATTAAGTCCCCTCTCTAAACAATCATCTAAATCAAACCTGTGCAGCCATGAACCCTGATCAGAGGGGAACCACAACCCAACAGATGTGAGTAGGTGGAAGACAAATGAATGAACTGAATCAAGGTTAGCGAGAGCGAGCTGTTACACTGTGTAGCATAGCTGTGTAGGAGCACACCTATCGGACAAGGAGTCTGGAAGGGAAAGCCTTACTACGTTCTCAGCTTCTAGGTTCTTTCTTCTCTGTTTTATGGTATGTATGTTCTATCTTTAGCAAACCTTACTTCCCTCAAGTGAAAGGATATTTTGTTACTTGAAAAGCAGTTTTGCTTTGGGTACAGCCCAGAACGGGGTGGGCTTTTCAGTAAGAAAAAACTTAAGCTGCTGGCATCGGTTTAGTACTGTCTTTTCTGTTAGCCAAAACGAGAAAATTATAAACAGTTCACCTTTTTAGGGCAGACTAGCAGCGGATGCAGAGCAAGCCCATGCAGACCATATAAATAAGTCAGCAAAGATGTGACACAGTGCTAAAACTATGATTAAGATCACTTGGAAGAGAAATGTTCCTGTGGAAACGCATCCGCATGATGGATGTCGTTCTGGGCACAGACTCCCCGTAAAGTTAACAAGGAAAACGTCCTCTTCCATATATGGCTGCGGCAATGGCTCTCCCGGAGCAAGCTGCCTGCCTTCCGACACACACTAGCTCGCTTCCTTTACCTCCACTGCTTCATAGCGTTTCCATCTGCTGAGTTTCGGAAAATCTCCAGTACAGATTTGCTAATTTCCATTAAATTCTGGTTATTCTTTAATGCAAGCAAAGCAATGTACATCCTCAGCCTCCATACCTCCTCCTAGCCACTGCAACAGCCTGGTCACAACAGTGTCAAACACGTTCTCCTGCAGTCACTGGGCAGTACTGTGGATTGCCCTGTTAGAGATTTTTCTGTTAAGGGAATACACCAAAACAAATAATGCTTAACTACACTGAACAGTCAAAGGAAGCTTTAGGAAATCATTGGTAGAGCTGGAACTAAACCCTGTGTCAGTGTTCAACCACAGATGACGGGAACAGAAAAGAAGCCATTGTTACAAGAAATAAATGACATTTTTGGTGCAGCATTTACGTACTTCCTATTATACTTGTTCTCCCCATTTTAATTAAAACCTTGAAAAATATCCCCGAAATAATCCTCCTAAAAGTGATCCTTCTGCCCTCCAAAAAAACCCCAAACTAAACCGGTTCAAAGCTTACAAAAGGTAAGCTTGCCAAGAACTGAAATCTCTTTAACTGTATCATCAGTTGGATCCTTCTTAAAAGGCTGAAAATGGTATGCTGTTGAAAAACTTATTTTGAAATTATTTCTGCACATTTGTGAGCTGTGCTCTATTTTTGTTACATATTTTAGGAAGACAAACATAGACATAAGCTTGAACGTTTGGACTCGTCATTTTCCAAGTTTTTTTGCTGTCTCTACAAACTGTAATGCTTGAAGAGAATTTTTTCTTCATAAAACCAGCTTTGATGGAAACCTCTGGAGCTTCTAATTTGAAATGAGACACTCATTAAGTGACAATAGGAAAAAGGAAGGATTATTTCTCCATAATGAGACTAACTTTGAATTTGCATATCAAGTATTTGGCACCTTTGTAGTCTGCTAATCATCAAGATATTTAGAAATTAAGCTTACAATTCCACAGCACTAAAGCTTTTTAAAACTTTTTAAATTTATTTATTCCAACAGCAACAGCACCTCTGCAGAAAATTAACTGGGCAAATGGGATCAAGAAAAAAGCGTAAATTACAGAAAAATTAATTCCTTTGAAATGACATATTGAAGGCTGTGCTGATCTCCTCTCATCACCTAGCTCAGTGTTTCACCCCACCTGATGCAGGCTGCCATTTATACTGACAGTAAGAACGTTAACAACAAGCCGTTAGGCCACTGCAGTATTATTCCACTCAGACAAGCAGCTCCTCATCTGACCCTGTACTCCAGCATCCACCAAGGCAATGCCAAGCAAAGGAAAACACTACAACGGCATCTGCCCCTACTGCGTACTGAAGCATGCCTTGCTGCAAAGCTTTCTACTGAAATACTTAACAGTGCTTCAGACCACAGGGGAAATGAATATACAGTAAGAGTCAAGTTATCGTGCAGAAGTCACCTTTCTGAAGCAATAACCAGACAGCCTACTTATTCACATCTCGATACACCACTCTAATTACCCTTACAAACCCAGAAATGACTAAGCAACTCGTACTTTTGGACTAATGTTTGTGCTTCCTGCAGACTGACACCTTTTCATCAGCTGTGTTTCCATGGGTTTAAAGCTTGATTCAGAAACGCTGTATGGAATTGATCCCTCCTAGACCAGAGATCATGTTTACAGCCACTTTCATCTAGCGTAAGGATGGTAAAGTCACTCGAGAGAGCTGTCCCCCCTCCTCGTTGATTATTCACCCTTGTTAATCAGCCTCCTGGCCGATTATTCATACTACTTTCCTTTCTGACCAGTGCTAGCATTAGTGCAGCCACTGAGGAGTGCTGGAGCAAGGAAAAGATCTGGTGGCTGAAACACTAATCCAACAAAGAAAGTGGCTAGTTTAGGCCATCTTGGATACAAACGTGCTTGTCCTGGCATGGCAGAGGTAGTGAGATGGGGATGGAGAAAAAAAGAGAACTGGGTGAAAAAAAGCAAAGGATACAGTCTGTGGCTGGACCACACTGGTCACAAGCCAGCCTCCACCTCCAGCCATCAAAGTTCTGGTTAAAAAAAGAGCACGAATAGACATGTTTCTAAAATAAGCAGAATTAAATAGCCTCTGGAGACACCCATTACAGGACTTGATGGCTACCCTGCTAAAAAAGTTCCTTCTTCTCTCACTCCAGATGGTTTACTGGCTTTAGCTGGGGGCCACACTTTCCAGTGTGTCTTTTACAGACTGGTAAAATTAATCCCATTCACATTTCTGGTCTTCTGACTTTGCAGCACCCCAATCCAAATGGAAATGTTTGAAGTAAGCCTGCCTTCAACAGCCCATCTACCTGCAAGCCTACCAACAGCATGATTCATCAAGACCACGATGTTCTTTCTCTCCCAGCAACTTTGCAGACATTAATGGAGTGGATTTTGAACTGCTTGCAGCAATATGGAAAGAATGGGACATTAACCCAGATTAATGTGCAAAATAAGAAATTCTTTAGCACTGAAACAGCTTTTACACAAAAAATTAATCACATCAAGACTCTTAGTCAAATTGCGTCCTGAAAAAGCTTTAAGGCATAACCACTTCAGCTTACTGGGACACTACAGAATGAAAGAATCAGCAGTATTTCACATTGGACTTCATTTCTCTCTGTCAGTTATTACCTGTAAGTTAGTGGAATAAAACAAGCATAGTCACCAAAAACTCACGATAAGCACTTCCATAACAGCTCTGTTTTAGTGGGGCATCGTATGTTAAAATAATATATAATAAACCTGTTAGGACATAAATTTTAATTATAATTAGAGTTAAAATCTACAGGAAACCAGCTTTCTGCTCAAGTTAGGGATACCAGCTCCTGCAGGATCGTTATCTGACACCATCTATCACAATTAGTGTATGTCACTAGTTATTTCAGAAGATCCCCCTGCAGGGCTGAAAGCCCAAAAAAGATGAGAATACACATTTCTGCATGCTAGAACCACGGGGAAATATATCACAATTCTGCAGATTCTGCATGGAAACTACCTGCTCCCCTCCTATGCTTAGTAAGGCAGACAAACATACACAGTGACTCAACTGGTTTGTTAAGACTCTCAGTTATACTGTGTTACTACCCATAGTTTATTCATACTTACAGCTCTAAAAGATTCCTCAAGAGATCAAGTCATGTAAAATTCACCAAAAAGGACTGGATTCAATAGGAAAAAAAATCAGTAAGCATTAGGTTCTAAAATCAACTTGTGGGTATGAAACCACTACCGGAAATCCAGCATGGGCACCTGAATCATATCGCCTCTTCAGCTGAATACATGAAAATGTTCATGTCCAAGTACCAGCAGGCTGAGGCCACAGCTCACAAGAACATATTTGGGAAGCTGCTCATGGTATTGGCTTGTTTTCCCAGAGTATGGGGTGTTTGTTAGTTTATATAGGACACAGCTGCTTCCAGACAGAACACCTAAACGCACAAGCACTCACAGTTTGACCATATTATTCCTTTGTACCTGGATGTCACAGGAGCCCTCAACTTACTGACAGTTCTAAACAATGGAACAAAAAGCAATTAGGTATTTTTCTGAAATGTATTTTTTGCTCTTCATTTGAATTACTGAGTAGAAACAAATCTGCCCAAGTTAGATGCCTGGCTGCAGGGAAGGAGATTTTTCTTGATAGAACTCATAGACTTCCTCTACAATCAGAAAAAATAGAGGTACCAATTTCAGAACAACTGCAGATGATCAAGTTTTCTGATATTTGACATCTCTCCACCTTGAGAAAGGTAAAATGTGGTAGATCCAGCTGTGATACAGTTTGCATGACAGAAGGTGGTAATGGTTCCCAGATACTTTACAGCACTGAGGCATACCCAGGAAGTCAGGTAACTGGGCTCCAGTCCCTCCTCAGCCCCAAAGGGTTTGAATTCACGTTTCCTGGGAACGTTCTATCATCCTATATGATATACTGGTAAAAGCACTCTCTACCACTCTAATTAAACCAAGATGTGCTATGCAACGAAGAATGCAAGGCACAGAGACAGAGAACGAGCTGGTAAGAGTTTTAATCCTTGTTTATCTACTGAAACACTCAGATGGTGGGAGGTAGAAGAAAGATCTAAGTGGGGTTCAACAACCTGTTCCCTGTAACATATATATAGTTTTTACAGCATATTGCTAATTGATAGAAGTAAAAAGTATTGAGACCATGATTCAGAGTATGAGCTTTATTTCTTTCTCCCAAATGCCCTAACCTGTAGGAATGTGAAGGGAAACAGATGTATGTTCACACTCAGACAAGAAGAGAGCCTCGACTGCAAACCTCCTGTATCATGCATGAGTACTGTGACTAGTACACACTGAGCTGAAATCTCTAATTGCAGACCTACTAATCTGAACTATGTGGCCTTCTCTATAGACTTAAAGAAGTTGTAGTGAATATGTATCCTCCAACAAGCAACTGAAGGCAGCCAGGGAGCTGCTGGTAAAGCAAGGAGAGACCTACTGAATTTAGACCTCTATGGAACATAGCAAACCTATTTAGGCAGGATAGAATACATGCCATATTTTATTTAATGTATTACTACACATTTTTTCATTAGCAAAATCCATTGATATTTTCACTTAATGACAAACAAACTTCTGCAACTGGCTGCAAACCTAAATTACACCCATCACAAGCAAAACCAAGTTGCATAGTAAATTGTAAAGAACACTAGCGCTGCTAAAGCCTACTCAATTTGTCCTTTTATAACATCTTTCTTTTTCAGAAGTCACACAAGTCCAGATTTCATGCCGACAATAGTGACAAAGTAAAATGAGAGAAGATGCTCAGCGACAATGAGAAGATGCTGCAACTGACAAAGAGCCTTCACCTGTCAAGTCAGCAAACCCCAAGCCCAACCCTGATCTCTTCCCTTTGTTCTAATGTCTTTCAGAGAGCAATGTGGTGCAGGCAGGACTAACATTGGTTAGTCAGCACCAGTTTTGAAGGAAGGATCTTTTTCCAGTAGTCTACATACATACCACCATGCACAGAAGGTTTGTATTTCATGACTAGACCTCCTTAGTACTACCATACCATCAGTAATTTTTAATTTAAGAATACCTTGCTGTATTAACCATCCTCGTCCCTAGCTTGGTCCTAATGTGGACAAAGAGACTTTTTGTACAATGTTTTCTCGACCTGTTGGATTATAATTTGAAGCTAAGATTCCACAGTTTAGGAGTTACTTTGGAAATACTCATGAGAATATTATTTTTTCCACACAGGTTTATTTAGATATTTTTACCAGGCAATTATCCACAGACTGCAATTTATAGAGTAAACTCTGACAACTGTATTTTGGAAAACTAACAACCAGGTGTATTGTGCTTAATGTTCAACATTAAATTAGGAGAAAAATACAACCCTGCATATTCTCAAGCAGAGCTTGCAGAGGCCTGCAGCTACATCTAATTAAAACACCAGCAATATGCTTTTACTGTTTATTACCTACGGCTTATACTTAGTTTCAACTAAACATTTGCATCTTTTCCTCAAAAGCCAGTTTGTAACTACTTCTTGCTACTCTACACCTCTCAAACTATTGTGCTTACTAAAGAACAGAACAAAAAAAGCAGAATACCTCACCACCACACACCTGTGCTCCTCTCTCACCAAGAAATCCCGTGTCAGTGCGTCCTGCCCACAGAAAGCTGGGATTCCTACAAGGACATTATGAAGCTCCTTGAATTTTAAGCAGGGACAAAATAATGAGATCTATTCATGAGCTGCTTATGCTAGCATGAAAGCACACCACAAATACAACACCTCTCTAAGGCTAAACAGCTACCATCCCAAGCCCACAGCCGATACTGTGGTTAAAACTATTTTCTCTACCTACAGCAGCTTCAATACATGTGCAACTTGAAAGCCTCCTCTCTAAGGATAAATATATAATGAAGACATGTAAGTATTAAGAACCAACACCCCTAATTTTTTCCCCTTAAAACTGTCACTGACAAAAAAACCATTTTCCATACTTTTGCAAACAGAAGTTGCCAGTAGTTCAAGTCCATCACAGCCTTACTCAAAGCACGCTGTCTCCAAGAATTTGTAAAAATTCTCACTGTACACAATCTCACTGTTATCAGCAGACATTTTTCCACAACAAATATTTCAGGGGTTTCATTATTACAAGCACCTCTTTACACAATTGTGATAAAAACAGAGAAAAAAAAATCTCTGTTGTTCCATCACTTTTCAAATGCTTTTAGATCCATCAGTCATTTTTTCCAAAATAATTTAATTTCTCCTCTTGCTTAAGTATGACACTTCTTTTTGGTGGTGGAGAGCGTGAATTGAGTATTTCACTTGTTTACATAGGTCTTGCTAGTCTACAAGACTTTTTGGCTAAGTTTAGCATTTCCATCTCAGACAGATTACAATTAGGAATGCCACGTAATGATTTAAGCCATTCTAGTAGAAAACATGGGTGTCTGTTCCTTGTGGTAGTATTAAATTCCCACACACTCTGCACTACTTACTACTCACATAAAGAGACTATTTAATTTTGTGCAACTTAAACCTCACATTCATCCACACAGGGGGAAATGAAAAGTTTAGTTAAACATATAAATATAGCTCTTACACAGCTGACTGTAACTGATGCTTCTGAGGCCGTACTGCCTTAGTAATATCCACAACTGTCACATCATCTGGCTAAATTTATGTTAATCCAAGCTTTTATTTTAAAGGAAAAGCAGAACAGAGACATTCTTAGTAAAAAGCTAGAGAACTTCAGCTAATACAATGTCTTGCTTATCTCTTTCTTTAAGAGAAAAGTTGCAAATGTCTCGCTGGCTGTTGCTGCAGGTACTGCAGGAAGCCAGAAGCTGGCACACCGCAAAGGGCAAACTCAGCGGAAACTGTCATTACATGGCAGTGTTCACCCACCAGTAGCTATCATTAACACTCAGGGTAGTTTCAGCAACCAAAACCAAGATGAAAGCTAACTGCTGCTAAAAGGAACAGCAGTGCTACAACATATTCTGCCCCCCCCCCCAAAAAAAAAAGTAACCTCTGCCCCTGCACTCGTACTTGTAGACCTCCCCTGCCACCATCCTGAGCCAGTTTCCCTGGCTGGGCTGACAGAGGGGTACCTTGAGTCATCCCTCTCCCCTCGACACCGAAACCTGCTTTCTGAGCCTCAGCGAACTGAACCAGAGCTCCACGTGGACAGAGGAGTGCTCAAGAAACAACCTCTATAGAGTGGCAGGTGGCTGTCAGAGTGACTGACCTCCGAAATTACACCAGGCTCTTTGAGTACTGCTAAACCAACCTAATGCAAGTTTTTTAAAAGATTCAGGATTCTAACACAATTTAAAATGAGACTTGTACTGAAACAACTCTCATCCTCAACATACTTTCAACACTGGGTAAGCGGTCAGGAAAACGATCACGCAGAGCTAATAAAAACCTGGTCATCCCACAGAACTACGTACAGCCTTAAGAATCTGTATCTCTCTACGATTTATTTAATAAATATTTAATTTTACATATGCCCATTATATGCATTTTAAGATATATATAAAACTAGTACAATTATTAATTCAATGGCAATGATAACTGGCTAGGTATAAGCACACAGTGAAACAAACAGTGGACTTGATGCAGATTGTAATCCTGAAGTCTCAGCACTTACAAAAAGCTCACCAACCTCAGGAAAAAAATTATTTCAACCTTAAAAAAATGTCTTTTTTTATTATTGTTTTTTAAAAAACAGACCCATCTAGAGAAAACAGTCCTTATTTGAACAACCTGCCTACTTTTGCTACGTACGTTTGCTGCTTTCCACAGGAGGATTTGAAGCCTGGAGTCCACAGGCTGCTTCTAAGAGGACTGCAAGAGATAATAAAAATATGATGTTTCTTAAAGTAGCTAAGGAGATCTACCAGTTTGCCACTACTGAACAGAGACAGCTCAGCTTCTCCAGGCCCTAGAATTCCCCGCTTTGCACACCTTTCATCTATTTGATGCCAACTGCAGACAATACTTTCATCTCTCAACGCGACAGTAGAACAAGTGAAGCAGTAACTCCTTGCTGAGTTATTTCTCACCTGGTCTAGCAACCTAAGATAAGATTACTCAAATCAGAAAAGCACTGAAGCATGCATGAACAGATGCTGTGAGGCTCTGCAGCAGTTTACGCCAACTTATCTCTGGACAACCACAGTCCCACACTCATCTGTCTAGGAGCTGCACATTTTCCTTTCTTCCCCTTGATCTGAAGCATGTTGTTAGTAACATGTGGTCACCCGGTTGAAACCGCTGATCTAGCTGAAAATTAATTTTTTGCCAAGGTATTTTTCAACCAGATCAGCTACCTCAATGACTTACTGTACAGCCTCATGACTTCCACTGCTGACACAAGGAGGATGGCAAGACTGCACAAGTACAGGCAGGAGGGACAGCTAAGACCTACGTTGGTATAAATTGCTGCAGTCGTGTTCCTATGTAAATAAAACACATTTTTAGTTAAATTCATGGTTCAAGGGCCACTGGAAAATTTTCAAAGTAAGAAATTCAGGTTAATTTGAAAATCAATTGTCTACAACAGAGTTTTAAATTAATGCTGAGTGAGGTTTGGTTGTTTTTGGTTGTTTTTTTTTTTTAAAAAACAACTCTGCAGAGATGCAGTATTAAAATTGCTTCCAGCTACAAGCCAATGTTAATCACATTAAATACAGGCATCATTCATTTAGAAAGTGAAAGTGCATTTTGAATTATACACCAAAAAGAACCAGTAACTGGAAGCTTTTTTATCACTACCTAAACACTCTCCAGATTGGTCAGCTAGCAGTGATAAAAATGCTGGCAGCAATCTTACACACTATAGTTACTCTTTAATGCTAAAATTGAATTTTTCACTGAAACTGCTAGTATCGGCAACATGGCTATGTAGCATTTTAGTCTACCCTTTGAAAAGTTATGTAAACAACATCTGCAGTAGAAGGAGATAACATACATAGAAAAAAATATTTACCATTGTTTATCAATTTTATGATGCTATTTAAACAACCTATAGCTGGTACATATAGTATGTTCTTCCAAAAAAGGAAATTTGCTGTTTCCTTTTTTACATACAAGCCCACACCCAGGAAAAATTACACTGAAATTCTTGGTCACTTATTTCTCACACAGACTGGTATTTGCATAGAAGTGACAAAAACAGCACAAAAAAAGTTATTCCTTATTTTTCAATTGTACAGTAAAAGCAAAGAACAAATGTTATCCCCTAAAATGTTACACTTACAGATGTTTTGGAAACGCATGTAGGTTACATTCACACACACCTGAAACACAGATTTTTCACCTATTCTGACAAAAAACGAGCACACTGACATTTTGAAAACCATCAAGCCTTATATTTTATGCAGATGGGCTTCAGTATGCCTTTCCACATCAGGCCAAACTAGCTAGCCCCAGAAACCGAGCACGTTAACATATCTTGCAAAACCTTCTCTGAGGTTCCTTTTGTGGTAATTCCTGACTTTATCCTATGCCTGCTAATTTCCTAATACACCAGAAAATATAACATCAGTGTAATAAGAAAAAACAACAGCCAGAACACACCAGCAGCACATAATCAACCTTGCTTACTCTAGCCAATATTGTGGATGATGCTAGCAAAAATTTCCTCATTTCTCCTTTTTACTATCAGAAGGGGGAGCATTTCACTTGCTGACTGGACAAGCACAAAGTCTTCAGCCACTCCACTATCAAAGATAAGGTAATAATATGAGAGGTCAAATGCAAAATTTAATCCCAATTTAATGATAAACTACTACTAAAATGTGTAATTTTTTGATCCCGGGGAGAATGTTTTTTATTTAACATCAAGAAGGTTACATTCTTTTGTATTTATCTCCACTTCAGAAACAGGCTTTCCTTTTAGCTGTACTCATCTTCACACAAAACCTTTTTACCTAAGATCTGGAAAACCAGACAGCTGAGGGTCTAGGCCGAGCTTGGATGTTGTCCAATTTAATACTTGAGCAACTGAATCTGCAGAGGGTGCTGGCCAAGCTACTAGAATGCCAGGTCCTTCAAATGACCTATGGTCCCCGATACGCTCCTGACACTCCAGTTACCCCACAACTCAATGGGAGAGTTCTGTTTTATGGCAGTGCAAGGCCACAGATCGTTCCCCGTGCGTCCTGCCAGCCTACAAAGACACAGAACAGATGAGGACAGGTCAAACTGCTTCGTAGCCAGCTGCACAAGAGGCAGACATGACTCTCTGTGCCAATGTGCAAGGCTAGCACCATGTTAAGACACACTAAACTGCAATTCCACCAAAGAAAATTAACAAACCTTAGAACGACAGCTTGTCTTCCTTTTTCCTTTGAAAAGGGAACAGCTCCTGCATCTTTACGTCAATAATTACTTCAAGGTTATGCTAAACCAGACATCCCAGTGTAAGGTCTGTTTTTCAAAACCACAACCTCAGGGACGAAGTACACGTTAACATCTAAGATACTACCTTTGATTCACAGCATCACCATTTCCTAAGTGAAATACCGACTCTTTCTAAATTAATCTAACACACAATTATTTTTCTTGTCTTTTAAATAACCACAAATCAGTCATCTTTACATGAAGTTCAGTGTTTCAGTTTAGCCCAATATATAATTATTCTTTTTCATTCTACCACAAAGCCCAAGAAAAGAAGAAAGCTTTCACTTTTTGCGTTCACCTTCCACATCAAAAGTGCCTTTACTTGCACAGCTCTAAAGGTTAAAATTTTGTTAATAGCCATAACAGAAAATTAACTACATGTGAGTTACTTGTATGTGGCATATATACTACACATAAATTTATAGTTTGATACAATAAGAATCCATATAAACAATGGCTCTCCTTCCTGCTTATACACTAGAATGTTCCAAGAGCAGAACTTAAAAAAAAGCTAAGTCAAAACTAGGACTAAACTGAGCATAGGTGATCTTGCAGAAAACACAAATTCAAAATAAATGAACTGTAAATATTATGTTGATCTTTTGGGGTGAGAAAATACTGGCACTAGATATTGTGTATGTTACAGTTTATGAGTATTTTAAGAAGAATCTACACTTAAACGGTCTTACAAATTAGAAGTGTAAAGATGTCTATAAACAGAAAACTAATGATTTGTTGGCAGAACGTGAGAACTGCATTAATTTATCAAAGGTATGCAAGGCGTTCTTCTGTGGGAGAAAGGAAAAAGGATGGTGAAAAAACACTAGTATCTTCTTAGATCTTACTAGCCGTAACAACAAAGTTAAAATTCCAGCCTCGCAAAGCTTCCCCCTCTAATAAAAACCACAAGAATACTGATGATATTTTGCTGCTGCTGTTGGAAAAGAAAGAAAGCGCATGAAACTGCTTTTAAGACAGAAAGCATTATTTCATAACCCTTTTTGCAGATGACTGTAAAGAGAAATTGAGAAAGATAATAGACAAAAATGTCGCTCTTAAAGAGCCTTTTACTTAGTGACACTCCAAAGAGGTTTACAGGTCAGGTACGAATCTTTTATTAACTTTCCCAAAAGAAAACATTTTTTATTATAGTCTCATGAGGCTACTTTTCCTACCACGTGCTTGGTTATATGCAGATTTTATACTTAATTAGTGACTTTACCATCTATGTGAGCATCTTCAATCTATTAATGGGAGAATACAATAGCCTAGGCAGTCTACTAACCACTCTGAATAGTCTAAGAATACAAAAGTAAAAGAACGAGCTTATTACAAAAGTACAGGATGCTTAATAACAACATTCTGCTAAGAAGAGCACCCTTAGTACTGAAAACGACAACTGTACTATTTAGTGATGCATATGAGGTGCCCAGTGTCTCATTTTCCATTCACAGGAATCAGAATTTTCATTGTCTCTGGATGACATTCCCAATAGAAGCTATTTGGCAAGCCTACACATGCCTTAAGCTGGGCTAGAAACTCATACAGTCTGTTATGAACACAGCTAAAGCACATGACAATTTCTTACAATGAAACTACGCACTTTTTTACTGGTACTTACACTACTAATCCACATGGTGGGAGAGAAGAAAGTTTAGAGAAAGGTGTCATCATAAATTTATCCTGACTTACAGTTTTAACAGTTTAGGTTACTGGGCCACACCTATGCAGGACAAATTAAAAGAAAAGAAAAAAAAAAAAAACACGTAGAATTTGTCTTCCCATTTGTGGGTTATCACCAAAATTATGTACTCAGCTACCCAAGAAACTCCATAACCACGACAACTGACAGATACCGGTCAATATTGTGGTCCACTGTGGTTACTGCAAGGCAAGTAACATCATCCTTTTCAGAAAGTTGGCAACAGAATACACAACAGAACAGAGCAACACAGAACAAGGAGGAACTACACACGAAAAAAGGAGATGGTATTGGCCACCATAGATGACAACATTATTCAGCATTTGAACTAACCAACAGATTCTGATTTTTTGACACAAAAGGAGCCTTAAATCAGACCAAGATATTGCCAGTGTGTCCAGGAGACAGAGCCACAGAATTTGTTCATCTGTTCACAATTCTGTGACACTCTTGAAAAACAAAAAAACATCCTCTTCAGAAACAACAGCTAACCCCCCCTACACCAAAAACTCATTTTTCTGTAAGGCTCAGAGATGCACGTGTTTGTATAAAAAAAACCAACAACCCATGCACGCACACACAAAAGCAGAAACCTAAAAAATCTCAAGTCATCTAACCAGCAATGTCAAAACTGCTGATGGGAACGCTAACACTAGTTAAGTACCTTCAAAGCAAAGCAAGCAGAGCAAGTGGAAACAATCTGTAGAATCAGCAATATAAAGAGAGATGGGGCATGAGAGGTAGGAAAACATAGGCTTAACTCAGAGTTTGCTACTGCTGGGAGATGGGAAATTTTCTACAGGGCACAGAACGCAGCAGATGACTTAAAAATCTAGTCATAGGGGAATAGTACAAATACTGGCAAGTACTTTTTAATGACACTTCCAAAATAAATGTAACTACATATTGCCTTAATTACATTTTTAAGGATTATTTAATTTATGTAATTGCTTTATGAACTCTACCAATAGATCCCCAGAAGCTTAAAAAAGAAAGAAAAAAAAAAGGTACTTCCAACAAGGATTCCCTTTCAGAGGGGCTAACTGCAGCTCCTAAGAATCAAAAAGCTGCCAAGGGGATTGGTCACCCCCCAAAAAAAAACTTGGAATAAATAAATCACTTGAAGTTCCAGAAAAGCAATTGAGGGCAGAATAGGCTCCACTGCTGCCAAGCCTGGATTCCCTCTTTTCTGGATCTGTCTAATGTCTCTTCCAAGTGCCATGCAAGGAGGCATGAGCAATCTTAAAGCTAGCTAGCTTGTCACTGTTAATTCTGATTAGGAAAATCCCTGACTGCTTTAACTTCAGTTTTGCAATGTCTCACTGATTATACTAGTCTCTCTCACATGAAATGGGTACAAAATGTATTTGGAAAGGAATGGGGAGGAAGAGGAGGTTGAGTACACCAGTTACCAGCAATGCTCCATCCAGACTCTACTCTTCCCCCCAAAAAACCCACTCCCCATGCCATGTGGTGGGTCCAACTAACAGAGAACAGAAGGTAGTGCAGCTCACGCATCCACCTCCCTACGTGCAACAGTGACATGAGCAAAGGCCACAGCAGGCATCACAAGCAGGTCTGCACTGAAGCAGCCCAGGTCCCCTGGCCCCCAGGCAGGAGAGGAACAGCAGGAACTCTGCATGTCTGTCCACTAGAAGGAAAGGGAGTGGGGATGGAGCCTGTTTCAGAACTACACCTTCTGACGACAGCTTACAAGACAGTCCCATCAAGAGGAGATACTTCAACAGCCTGTTTAACAACAGTCTTGCCACAATCAGAACCATTTCTGAAGGCCAGTAACCAAGAGCCACGGACAGCCGGGAAGCCTGCAGTAGGCTGATCAGAGGGCTGGAAGAACCACAAGCTAAGTATGCATCACATCACTTGGCTAAATCAAGACTGGGTGGAAAGGTAGGCATGACAACTATTTGCAAACAACTGAAGAGCATTCATACCAGTGGCAGCAAGGGAATTATATTCAGGGTAACAGAGAACACAGCACATGCCCACCCCATGTTTGCATCACTCTTCCTGAGCTAGCCTTTCTGCTACCCAAGTGATCTACCTCCCAAGCTGCTTGCTATATCATATGAGCTCTTTTCAAAACTGCATCATAGTGGAGCTACCCTGAGAGGTATAGGGAGGATGGTTAAGAGCAGAGGAATGAAATCATGAATCAGGAAGAGAGAACAGCAGGAAAAGTTTCCGGACAGTTTGTTTTCAGCTGTGGGAATCACATCCCAAAGGAAGTGGTAGAAGATTAACCACTTGAGTCACTTAAGACATAACACTAAAATTCTGCACTCACATCAGAAACTCGCATCCCTCCAAATCAGTCCTTCACAAGGGTGGGCATAACTAGGAACATGATGCAGACTGGATGACTGAATGTACAGAGCAGAATGAGCTCCCTGGCCGCACACAAAAAGAACACCAGATTTTTAAGTGCTGACACTTCATTTTGAAGTAAGTCTGGTTCATTCATCAACATGGCTGGCAAACAGATACCTTAATCAAAGTTGGAGCTCATAAGTGCTGTTAAGATTTCATTCTGCATGCCTGTCAGGTTTGTACCTTTCAGCTGAAACATCTTTGAAAAGGACTAAAGTTGAAGGTGTTAACATCCAAAACTTGTCTTGTCTTGCCTACCCATTGCCAATGGCGCACTGTTTCTGCAGCCCTTACAAATATAGCCTTAGGCAGGCTTGCAAAATGCTACTTAACCATTTGCCAGAGGCAAGTGATATTTTGTGACAGAGAATGAATCATCAGTTTCATCACTGGGATGGATGTGGACAATGAATGTCTTCACTGCTTTTAAAGTCTTGTTTAATATAGTCCAATTTACATCTTTCTAGTAGTAAATTATTTCTTAAAAAAAAAGAAAGCTTCTACCAAGTCATTTCATAATAGAAAACAGATTTTTCTCACCCTACCATCACTTACCAAATGATTAATGTGCCAGGAGTATGGATTATCTAAATCTGTTTTCACATACATAAAGCCCTGCTCCATTTCAACAGCTAAGCGCACATGCAGCATTAGTCACAAGCGGTTCCACTAATCTGAATGGAGACAAGCCTTATTTCTAAGGTTTGTGTGTCTTGGCATGAACCGGACTGTAGCACCTATGGCAAACCTACCAGAAAAATCAACATTTTCACCTAACAGGTATGTGCACATGTGTTGGCATGAATGGACTGTTGTATTATACCAAGGACAAATGCAGAAGGAACCAAGAACACTGTTCACCTTTCTTTTCTTGAAGAAAAAAATAGTCACAAAGGCTACCTGATGAGTCTAACAGGCAGGCAGACACTTATTCCATAAGATAAAGACATTTGACATGGGCTAAACAGTGAGTCAGAAAATTTCCTACCACTTCATGTTTCCTTCCAACCATCGGTATAGGAAGTTAGTAACAGGAGACAAAACACTGTGCTCCCACTGCTGTAAGTTATTTCAAAAATATCCACGTGAAAACAGATTGCATACAGAGGCCTCACATTCCTGCTTGCACCCCGACACAAGCTTATAACAAGTTATAACGGCTCAGAGGCACAAATACGAATGCATCGAGCAGTCAGAACGCGGCACTACGGTCATTCAAACAGTGCACACATCCCGCTCTTAATGGTTACTTTTCGCAGAGATGTGCGGGTCGAAAGACTGGATACTCACGGTCCTACACCGCCTCGCTCCGCAGCGTTTCACCCCGGTAACTCTCCCCTCCCCGCGCCCGCCCCCGCGGAGGACAAGCCTGCCCCGAGGCCCCGGCCCCGACGCCGGCCCGGGCGCTGAGGGGGACCGCCCGCCCTCTCACGCACTCCCCGGGAAGCCGCCCGAAACTTTACCCCGTCTAGTGCTGCCGCTTCCCGGGCACCTCCGGGCGGGAGGCCGCGGGCGGCTCCGAGCTGGGCAGCGGTACGGGCTCCCACCCTGGTTGCGAGGGCAGGGTCGGGGCGGCCCGGCCGCGGGCGGACAAAGGCCCGGCCGGCCCCCGCGGGGACGGGAGGCCCCAGGCCGCCGTCCCGCCGCCACGGGAAGCCGCAGGCTGGGCCCGACACCTTCCAGCCCGCAGCGCCGGCCCGGGACGCGCACACCGCCCCGGGGCGGGCACGGGGAGGCGAGGCACCCCCCCTCCCCCCGTGACGGGCGCGGAGGGACCCGCGCCCCGGGGCGGCGGTGGCTGGCGGGTGCTGCCGGCGGTTCCCCTTGCGGGCGGGCGGCGGGAAGCCGCGCTCGGCGCCCTCTGCCCCGCACCGGCCGCCGGAGCCCGCCCGGATACCGGCGGGCGCGCCCGAGACGACGCGCCCCGGGCCGGGCGGGCACCGCTCAGCCCGCTCCCGGCCGGCTCCCACCCCCGCCCCGTCCGCCCGCTACCTCGGCCATGGCCGCGGCGCGCCTGGCTCCTGGCAGGGGGCGCGCTCCGGCCCGCCTGACTGACTGAGGCTCCCCCTGTGCCCCGGCGTCCTGGGCGCGGGCTGGGCTGGGCTGGGCGCGGCGGGACGGGACGGCCGGCCTCGCTGCTCGCTCCCCGTCCGGCTGCCCGCCGCCTCGCCTCCGAGCTGCTGAGGGGAGCCCGGTGCGGCGGGGGAGGGGAGGGGGAGGGGAGGGGAAGGTCCGCGCTTGGCCGCGCTTTCCCCGCCCCGGAAACACATTCCTCCCCGCTGCCGTCAAGCCCGGGCGGGGGAGGCGCTCTCCGGCGCGGCGGGACCGGCGGGGAGGGCACGGCTCTCCATGCCTGAGGCGGGGCTCGTCCCCTGCCTGTCCTGCACCCCCTGCGTGGCGGCTGCCAGCGCCTTATTTGGTGGGTTTCGTTGGCGCCCCGGCTGCCTGACCCCGCTCCGCAGCCCCCGGCGCGCCCGCGGTTCGGGCAGCGGGGACCGGGCTGCCCGCGCCGCCCTCGGCGCTGCCCGACAGGCTGCTCGTCCCCGGCGCTTCCTGCCGGGGCTGCGCCGTGCCCGGCCCCTGCGCTGCGTGGGGGCAGCGGGGCGGCTGGGGGGCGGTGGGCCGCCCGGCCCTCCCGGTGGCAACGGTGTCCAAAAGCGGTGGAAGCCGGTCAGTGATGGACGAGCTTGGCACGGCGCTGACACCGGCCGAGCTAGAAAGTGGAACTCCTTAAGTCCCTTGGCAAGAGCCTGCTGCTCTTCGGCGACGGCCCTTAGCGTTTTTCAGGGCTTCTAAGAGTAGGTTTTTGGACGACCTATTGTTAAAAAAAAACCCAACTGAAACAAAACCACATAAAATGTGGCATTGGACACTGTTTTGGAGGTAAGAAGTGATGGAAATGCAAGCTACGGGCTCACAGCCGTAGAAGCTGTGCCGTTCTGCGTGACCACTGCCGCCGCTGTCAGTTCTCATTCTGGTACGATTAAGCTGCAAACTGATAATAAGTTTTATCGCTTTTCCCCTGCTTTGTTTCTAGCTGCGCTTTAAAATGAAAAATCAACAACGTTTCTGCCTTCCTGGCGCACAGGCTGTGATTCAGCCCTGTGCTCCATTTGGGCAGTGTGGTTGTTTGGGATCTAGTTTATTAACAGAGCTGCCTTAGCAGAAGCTTTTAATTCTGGTACAACTCTCAACTGTAAAACTTCTAGTGGTGTTAGAAAATAAGATGGAAATGATAGACGGCTGCTCCAAGCAGCTTCATCAGAAGCAAGCACTGGGGAAATGAAGTGGAAGAGAAATAACTTTGATGATTAGAGGTAAGGAAGCCAGAGACCATGTGTTTCAACAGGTAGATTAATATAGAATACTAATACTGCCAGGAACAGGGAAGGAAGCTGCCATAACCCCAGAGTTTTAAAACTGTGGAAATGTATGCCATGCAAAATAAAAACAAATGCTGGAGGGATAGTGATCTGCCAAAAATGTAAGAAATCGAAGTACTGGGGGAGAAAAATTACTTTTAGCCAAGGTGTTCTTCTCTGCTTCCTTATTGCTGGGGAAAAAAAGCACGTTTTGCCAGAATATGCAAACAGTGAGCAGAAATCCGTTATGGTGTACTGCAAACAAGTGGTGGCAAAAATGTGCCTCAGACTGCTGGGGCTATGAGGAGTACTACCCAATGCTCAGCTCAGACATCTGTGTGTCAAGTTGCCAGTTGCTGGCTGTGCCTTGTGATAGGAAATTGGCAGGAAAAAAGTCTCCCAAATGGCTGAAAAAAAAATCTCGGAATTATTTGGCTGCTTTCTGGACTCCTTTGGAGAACACAGATGTGTATGAATGCCATTTGTTATTTTCCAACACTTCTGAAGTACTAAAGATGTCAGCAAAAAGTGCTAGAGGTGTCTGAGCCAGCAGACACAATTGCAGATGATGTAAAAATATTTAATGTAGCATCTCCATATTGCAGTATGCATGACATCTGGGAGAGTGAGTGAACATTTTGTATGGAAGGGCTAAAGAAAAGACTTTCATGGCTTGAGCGGGCAGCTATGAAGCATGTGGGTCACTGAGTTCGAGTACCATTTCTGGGAGTCCACATTCTTGCATCTTACAGAAAATAGGTGAGAAAGTGTGACACTGGAGGCAGGAGTGTGGCTTGATACTGCGGCTTGATACTGCTGGATTTGCTTTTGTGTTTTGTATTGCTTTTTTTTTTTTTTTTCCCCTGTGATTTTGAGAGATTGTGGTCTTTGTTATAGGATTTGGATATAAGTTCTCAACTCTGTCTTCTCCAAGTACTTGCATGTGTCAAGCCCATATAGGAACTGGAAAATATCAAATTATAATACTTCAGTTAGTTTAACTTAATTGTATTTAATTGACCTAATTACATTAAATGATCACATTTTTCCTGATTTTTTATGTGTATGTAATACTTCGGTTATATTTAGAAGACAATACAGACTGTCATTTGGTAGTGATGTCTTTTGTTTTATATGTAACATATGCTCATTTTCTGTGAACAATGTAAGAAATAAGTTTCTGTGCTGTAGAATATACCATCACAGGGCAGCTGGCTAAGTGATGCCTGCAGATATTAGCAGAAATAGTAAAATACTTTGTTTTATGATTATTTGTGTATTGTATTATTGAAAAATTTAACACAAGTCATCAGAAACATAAATATTTAGTATTTCAGTTATTGCTTTAAAAGTGTTTACAGTATATTTGGCAAATTACTTAGTAGGTACAGCTGATTTCATTACATGACATTATCTTTTATACCTACCAGAGTTTTGCTTTAAAAGCCCCTTGAGATTGTGTTTTCATTCTCTCTAGCTATCTTTTATAAGCCATTGGCAAAAGAGGGGCCAGGTATCAAAGAGAATTGGTTGGTGGAACACCAGTGGTGTGTAGGTCACAGTCTGAGAATCTTTGGCTCATTGTCAGTGAGTCATTTTATATATATAATATAAATATATAATTAGCAGCACGACCCGGTTGTGTTGTGGAGGAATCAATCTGCAGCTACAGCTTGCCTTGCAGATACAGTTTTTATTACAACTTTTACAGAAACACCCAGGAATCCCAAACCAGGTTTTGGTGTGTCCGGTATTGCATGTGTCAAGAGGCCAGCTTTGTAAGTCAGGGGTGTTCAGCTGCAGCTCGAGGGCTGGGGGTGAGCATCCCTGCAGAAGGCAACTGTGCTGCGGTCCCTCCCGGTGCCTGGCTGGTGACCTCAGGGGTGAGCGGTCATCAGTGTCCCTCAGAGATCACTGCCTCCTACGAAGCAGGAGCTGATTGCAGGAGAAGCTGCAGCAGCTCCTACCAGGTTATCAGGGTGTTTCTTTGGCTGCAGTCTCCCAGTCGCCACGTGTTGCTGCCAAGCCACTGAGCTCTTGGTTACCAAAGTCCACACAGCCGGGGGGGCTGTCACCCTGTTACCCACCATCTCCGACTCCACTCTTGAAACTGGCAAAGGGTTTAAGGGAGATACTTTCTCCTTAATACTGGGGCCAGAGTGAGGAGTGCCATGGTTTGCACATTAGCCCCCCATCAGAGCATCCTGCTGGGCAGCTTCATCATCTCACCACTCACAAACACAATCTTTCCCCTTTACTTCTTCATATTGTACTAGATATCTCATCCGCCTCTGTCTCAGGAAGTGTTAATGTGTCTGTACTGCTATTTCCCAACACACTTTGTTGCTAAGAGTGGACTGCTTTCCCCCCCTCTTCTTTCTTCCCCTGCCTTTTCAAAATGCTCCTGCCCTACCTAAGATTTTTCTTTCCAAACTAAACCAAGAAAACCAAATCATAAACCTGAGGTGAAAAATCATAGTCTAAATACAAAAGACAAATAAAAGGTGGGAGAGAAAATAGAAAGCCAAAATAATTTTCCTAAGGATAGCAATGGAGCCAGACACAGAAGGCAGGTCTCCTGGGACTGCAGCAGCCTGCGGCCGCCTGGGCTGCACTGGCTGCCCGAGCGCGGGGTTTGCCTGGCCTGGCCCCAGAGCAGAGCAGCAGCTGCCACCGCCGTGTGGCTCCAGCAGTGGCTGTGCAGCTGCTGAGGGGCACAGCGGGCACCAAGGCCTCGCTGGCAGCTTGCTGGGCTCTGCCTTTGAGCATAGAGGATGAAGCAGATGTTACACATGGATGCAAGATTAATACAGAAAGTATTATTAGGACATAGGGTCACTTAGCACAGGAAGTGATGGTGCTAAACCGTTGTGGTAATTGCTTTTGATAACAGCCTCTGTTTGTCTCCTCACAAACAGTGAGGAACACTTCTCATGGAAGCAGGCGGTGAGCAGACCTGGCAGCTTGTCAGCCACGTACAATGTGCCCATTATATGGAGTGGTACATGTACATCGCAGCAAGGTTCTCCTGCCCCACACAAGGACTGGAGTGAGTCACAGATACGTCCAGCCAGAATATGGCAATAGATTGTAGTCTGTGGGCAAAGGTTTGCTCTGCAAGATTGTCCGCCTGCCAGGCATTGAATGACCTGCTATACTTGCCTCCTGTTCATGGGAGCAAGGTTAGGCACTTAGCTGCAATCAGCCTGAGACATTTAACACCTGGTTTATTATCAGCGCTTAGATCACTACTTTGTTCAGTCAACAGTCCTGTGTCTAGCATTAGCCTAAAAAGGTCAGAGTCCACCAAGCCTTTCCTTCAGCTCACTAGCGTTTAAAAAGGAACTTGTCCCTTTCAGGCTGTCAGGCAAGGAGAAAGGAGAGGTCAGCCAGAGGATGTGGACCTTCTGGGTGGACTGGCCCATGCCATCCATTCAGGGGCACTGAGAAAGCTGTTAGGGTGAAGGGGGTGAAGAGCAGCTTTTGTTATAGCTGCACTGTGCCTTGTGGTCCTTCTGTCTTCCGTTGAATCTTTTTCTGCATTTACTTCACCTGCAAAGCTTCTCTGTCCTCTTTTTGTGCAATAGTTTGTGTAAGGTAAACTGTTGCTGTTATAGTTCCATGTTTACCCTGCTGCCATTAGCATACACATTCCTTCTTTGTCATGTGTTTCTTTCACAACTGTTTCGTGGGACTCCTATGTCACTGTTAAGACTGTTTGTTTTATGCAGAAATTCTGTAAGATATTTTGACTCTCAGTAGGCGAGGCAGGAATCCTTTTTCATCCTTAGGCATGAAGCACAGGTTCCTCCTGTGTTCCCTAGTAAGGAAGTGAGCAGGAGTTAAGTGAGGAGAATAAAGTCTTTGAGATTTATGTTCACAGGAAACCCTTATGATCACGATAACATAGGGCGGAGAACTCCTACACCAGCTCCTTACGTTGCTTGAACTAAAGCATGTTTTCTAGAGAACGTGATTAAAAAACTTCAGGCTTGAAGATATTTTACTGTTTAATTACCCAAGAAAAGATGCCTATGGAGCATTAGAAATATCTCCACAGGATGATAATTCTGAATGTACAATAACTTTCTGAGATTCAGCAGTTAGTTAGTTCTTACCATGTGCTGCTTTGATTCTGTGAGGCTCTGAGATCACGTGCTTACATATTCCATTCCCTCCTTCTCAGGGGATTCCCACTGCTTAGACAAGAAGCTCATGCTCATTTGGGGGAAAAATGAATTCCACTGCCACCAAAGAAGTGTGCAAGGCGGGTTGTGAGAGCTTTCCTTTGCAGAACTCTTCTGCCCCCGTTTTACTGTGAGGGACATGCTGCAACATTTTAAGCTCAATACAGTCGTTATTACTGTATGAAATTACTGAAATTTAGACTTCTCTAGGGGAGAGGAGGGATAGGAGTGAGAGAGGAGGATTTTAATATCATCTGCTCCAGAAAAAGTAGGAGAGGGGAACAACCGACTAGCAGTAAGAGTCTGTGTCGTGAGAACAGGAGTAAGGACAGATTTTATGTTCATTGGTGTATAGGGGAAAGAAGAGCTATGTGGAAACCACCATATCTTGGCCAAGACTAGAAGGCAAGAAACAGGACAGAGTCTGAAGGAAATGATTCATCTGGGAAAGGAGATTTGGGCAAATAGAATCACTATTGTATAAGGTGGTTGGCTGTTCCAATAGAAAATAAATGGCAAAAATGGCAGAACAATGTTTTTATAATACTATTTCTGTCAATTAGAAGGGAGTCCTATACTGAGATAGTTCTGAAACCTCCAGTGTATCCTGCCCATTCCTACATACCTGGACTTACTCTCATGATCATGGTTCTTAACATTGTCTCACTGACTCATTTTTTTTATTTCCTAGTCATATCTAAAACGCTGTGGCAATGATGATGTTTGGATGAAGTTGCCTGTAATTTACAGCCAAAATCTCTCAGTTGCTCAATGATACCCATATATTGTCTTCTTTCTAGCAAAAGCATCATAACTTTTCTTATTCTGAAGAGGTTACATCTGAATGTTAATAGCAGTTTTGCTTAAGTGTTGATTTATCCCACTACCTTGTCATGTAAGCAGAGGTTAATACAAAGCAATTCCAACTTTCTGTTGTGCTATTCACCCGGCTTTTCTGCCCTTCGTTATGACTCTGCCAACACTTGCAGTATTTTGCAACAGTAAACTGTATAACTTGCAGGACTCAACAAGAGAAGAATTCAGTATCCCAGTCTGCAGGTACAGGCTCTTAAACGAAATACATCATTAATTAAATCCTAGATGTGAAACTACAGTAAAAAGTGTTGCAGTTTGCTAGTAACCTCAGCAGTAGGATATTCTAGCCACAGCTGACATTGTAACTGTTACGAAGTTCCATTCTTGGTGCAAGAAACCAGCAAGGAGCAAAAATGATGTTGTTGAACTAATACATAGTAGAAAGATTGACAAGGAATTTTTAGAAAAGCTCAAAAAGAACAAGGTGGAACATCGCAAGGAGGTGAGTTTTTCAGTCTAGTTCATGTTAAAAAATATTTTGAAGTTACAATGAGTGTAATACACATGTAGGCTGTGCTGGATGTCCCATTGCTCAGGTGGTGGAAAGACATTTGGCTTTCAGCCTTCTGCTTCGCAGCTTACTCAGCATCTGTGGTATTTTCTGTAACCACATACTTGAATATCTGGCATTGCCTTTCTGTGTAGCTGAGATTTAGCTAAAATTAAACTGTCTTCCAACTAGTAAATGTGAATCTTAATTGTCTTTGCTTGGCTAGTACCTTTATCACAGAAAAAACTTGTTCCCTAAAACCCCCTCCTTTTAAGCTTTTCTTTACGAAAACATCATGGAAGATTAACACTTTATTTTAAATTCAATCACTTTCTTTTACTATTTGTCAAATATCAAAGGAGAAATGTTTTACTGGTATAAATATTTATTTGTGCACTATAAAACTATTTTCCAAAGAGTCTCCAAGAGCAGATCTGTTGTACTCAGGCCACTGGATTGTAAACTTGGCAAAGACCTAGGAGCAGATCTTTGCCTCTGCTGGTTTCCACAGCTCCACTGGACCCACAGCTATTGACAGTTTGACAAAGAACATCAGCTGATGATCCATCCTATGAGCGGACAGCACCAAACTTTCGTGGGATCTATCTCAGCCAGAGGCAGCTAATTAGTTTCTGGGCTGATATCAGTCAGTGGACAGAGTGATTCATGCTGCCTGAAGATAAATGCCTGAAGAGTCTCATATCTCTCTCCATTGACTGTAATAATCAGTTTGTACTTGGCAGCTAACTTTTCATTGGCAATATTAAGTGCAACGAGCCCTCCCTACCTTTTATTCCATAACTACAAATACTGGGACTCTTCTGAGTACTGGAAGAAGTGTGTGTGCGTGCCCAGCGTAAGCGCTTACAGGAGGTTGTGTGCTGTCTACTCAGTAGATTACAGACTGTTGGCCACGTCCTGAAGGTTTATAAACTTCTTACTCAGTTCTTACTCGGCAGTGCTTTCTGTGAAGCATTTCCACTTAGTCACTGGCTATTCAGAACGAATGATTGATCAGGAACATTCCTTTAATATAAGTCAGTCTTATAATGTTTAAACACAAATATAACTTCTACCAGCCAAGATATTATACATACTGGGAGCGGGAGGGACACAAACAGCTGGAAGCATTCCTTGTTTACTGAATCCATATTGCCGTAGTCTTCTTTGCACAGTCAGAGAATTGCTGTGCAGAAGGAACAGTTCACAAAGAGTTTAAAATTGTTTGACCTTAAGAGCACATGATTTGACCTTCATTTTATGCCTTGACTTCAGTCCCGTTTGGACTAAAAATAAAGAGACAAAAATGTTAAGTATGCTGGCATTTTATTTATTCCACTAATTTCATTGCTAGCTTATAGTAGAGAATGCCTTCCCACCAAATACTTCTTCCATATTTCAGAGACTTCTTTCATGCTGCTGAGAGTTGTATTTTCTGACTGTGACAGCACCGTAAAAGTACACTGAACTGACTCAGGCTGACTCATGGTTGGGGTAGATGATGCCTACAGCTCAGCTGATTCTGGATAGCAGCAGCACAGGTTATTTATACAAAATGTTTAAGACTCTCAAGTGACTTTAATTTTATACCAGGCAGCCCTTGGGTGTTTCTGTAACTAGTCTATTACACCTTGTCCTTTTTAGTGGAGCTAAAGTGAATGAAAGTGGTGTATTATTTGTGTGCCCGCTTTTTTAATTTTTGTTGGGAGAAGACAGGACTGAAGTGAAAATGAAGGTTGTTGTTCTTGTTATCTGGATATTTTAATTTCAGTCATAGTCTTAGGAGCAGCCTTGACTTCCAAGTGCAAACAGGAACTTGATTCACCTGTGGGAAAAGGTCCAGACTTGCTTGTGTCACTTTACCTGCAACAGAAGGTTTGTCCTTTGCTCTGATTCAGTTGTTGGAGTAAAACCAAATGACACAGCACTGATAAATCCACATACTGAGCTTGTTGTATCACCTTACTTTCTTTTTCTTCCTGGACTTATTGTCTTAAGAGCACCGTGGTAATTCTGGAAATAGTTTTTTCCTGGAATACAGAAAAGTGAGCTAATTTAACAGAATCCTTTTTACTGGGTCATTTTTGTCATTTTGTCTTTTTGTATATTTTTTTAATCACCTGGTAAAAGAAATGCTCAGTTATGAGATAATTACATAGTTTTGGCACTCAAAAATAGTTATTTGTTATAGTTTGATTCTGCAGTATTCTGAAATTTTATTTAGTCTTTTAATCACTGGAGGAGGAAGTATGACGGATAGACTAGTGCAAGAAGCAAAATAGTGCTTAGGCACCAATTTAGACATAATTTATGTTGAGAAGGAAATCCCAGGGCAGTTGTATTAAATGATCTGCTACATGACAGAGGAGGTTTCATCCACCACACTACGCAATATGTAGTTAATTTCATGTAGGAGTGCATTGACTGGCTTGTTACAGCATGTGGTATTTGAAGTTTAATATCCCAAGCTTATATCCAGTGATAATGTCCTCCCAATGGCAAAGAGCACTTTCCTGGTTGAGGAAGAAATGTGAATTCTTAAGTCTGGCTCCTTAAATTTTAGATGTCACCCCCTGTCAGCTTCCTTTCTTTCCAGTACTAGTAAATAAAAGACAAAATTTTCTAGTTTTAAATTTCTTGAAGTGAGGGAATAAAGGTAGAGTAATTATTGTGTAAGTGGAATCTAAACCTTGATCTTTTTATGTCTGTACATATAGGTACATGCTTATAGAAACATCTGTATGTGTGTACGTATATAATTTATAGATTTTCAAGTTTTCTGCTCTCATGCTCTTCTAGGAAGCAACCAGTTTCTCTTCTGCATTAAAAAAAAGCTTGTTTTTCAAGCTGTATCAGTGGTAACTGTCTATATTTTCTGGTTTTATTATTGATCCAGAACATTTATATAACTCACCTAAATGAAACAGCTATTTAAAGGATTTCTTAAAACTTCATAGGCTAAACCTTATGGGCTAAATTCAGGACAAAAATAGTTCTTTTGGTTTCTTTAGCAGTATTACAACATTCTCAGAGAAGAGTGACGTGTCTCATATCAGCATTTAAGTTCCTGTGTTTCATACCCCACCAGTGTTCCTGTTAGTTCTAGAAATAGGTAGGATTTGTCACACTGGATTTTGGATAGATAATTGCTTTAACTGATGCGACCGTTTGGCCCTCAGTTGCCATCACTACTCATGATTTTTCTAGCAAAAACATGAACCTTAATGGACACCTGAGTTTGTGAGAAACGAGTGAAGCCTGTTCTGCTGTTTGTATCCTTACAGTTTTTTTGCTTTTTAAATGAGCTGTGGTAACATTTCAATTTGATATCAACATATACTGTCTAACTAAATTGTTCTTTCCTTCTCCCGTGGGGTGTTTGGGCAGCAGCACGCAGCCTGTTTATGGTTGCTGCACCCTATTTCTGACAGTGTGAAGGATGATGCTGCGCTGCTGGCATAGCGCAGCGGTCCAGCGCTTATGCTGTTTTCCTCATATTAGCCCCCCGGTTTGAGTTATTCAGCGAGGAAATGTCCCATGATGACTGCCAAAGCTTTTTGTTTCACAACCCTTTCTCTACTCCTAGTGCCTCGTGTCCCCACGCCAGGTCAGACTCCACACAAACCCTCGTCCCAGGCTGCCGGCTGTCAGCCTCGGTCTGTCCCTGGCTGCCCGAAGCATTGTGCTCCCGCTTGAGTGCTCTCCCAGCTGCTCAGCTACTGCAGTCTTTTTGGCTACTGGTGCAGATGGCCAAATCTTGTGTCTCGATGTCTCCTCTCATGCTGCCCCATCCCCTGTTCAACCTCTGGCTTTGGACAAGGCTTTCAGAGCACTGGACAGAAGCAGCTGGAACTAAAGCTCCCTAGTTCGAGATATATTCTTCTGTAAAAAATATTCCTCAGGCAACCAAAAATATTAATCTCTTGTCTCTTTCCACATTTGCTGGAAATCCCCTAAACACTCTGGGGACACACATACGTTTACCTGTTTCTAGTGATGGGATGAAAAATCTTTTGTGCTTCCATATTAAATGGGTCTCAAAAATGAACAAATAGTGCAGAAATATAATTTGGCCATATAAAGTAGAAATATTGCATATATAGTATGTCTTAACAGACTACCATTGGTTTGAAATTATTGTACAAACATGCAAATTGGGTAATCCAAAAGAAAAACCTAGCCGCCTGATATCTGTGGACTGCTTATTCTGCTATTCCACCATCCTTTGAAAATTATTTTTTTGAAAACACTTTTGCAGGCTGGCTGGCTCTTTTCCTGGAAAATAGCTTCTGAATAAATAATAGGGCTTGGTGGAAACTCCATGGAAATGGGGGTGTGTCAGAATCAGCTGTTTCCAGCTGTTGTCCTTCTCCACACCTTTAGTGGAACCACTGATTCTATTAAAGTGTAAATCCAGCAGTTTTCTTGCTGACAGACTTACAGATCTTTCCCTTCACATTTCTACTGTGCGAGGATTTTGATTAGGTCCTTTACAAGTCCATGAACTTTACCCAGAAGAGATGACTATCAGAAATTACCAGTTTGGTTGTAATAGTTTAGTAAACCCATTTAGTCTGAAGTCTTTGGCCTCACAGGCTGACTTAAATTGCAATACTGAAAAGGGAAATTAGTCAAAATCAGGTATGGTTTTGGGTTTGCAAGATATCCTGAGCAACTGTTTTTGCAAATGCTGGGCTCATTTTCTTCTGAGCTGCCAAATCTAGAGTTCCCTGCGAGGTTTTGTGTCTTAGCCAAAGTATATTTTTGATATAATAGCAGTATAAAGAACAAAAATGGAAAATGCAGAGATTATAGAACAATTAAATTTCATGTAAGGAAACTGATTTTTTTTCTAATACCTTAAATAACTATGTTGTGTTATATTTTGTTTTAAGTTTCTATTTTAATAGTACAGAACTAGCTTCTTATTTTTTTATGTTACTCACTTGTACAGACAGTGAAAGAAAACAGCACCCTAAAGGTCCTGGCAGAGACTTCTGAAGGTAGAAACTGTACAATAGGTGTGGTGTGCTTTTCCTCTGGGTAATAATTCTGCAAGGCAGGGCAGCATTGCTTCGTGTGGGATTGTCTCATTTTAACACTGAGTGGTTATGGTATTTTTTTCTACAAAAGGTTGCCAAAAGAGTTTAAAAATTGGATTTCATTAAAACAAGTCAGAATTCTTCACAACAAATAATTTGAAAAAAAGAGGTAGCAAATTTTTAAAATTACAAAGAATTTAAAATACTTAACATTTAGTATACAGAGACACTAATCCAGAGTAGGGAAAAGCATGGCTGTCAGTAGGCTGTCCTCCTGTCTCTTGTTTTCCTGGGCAGGAAGAAAGGAAAAACGTTCCTCCCATAGTTTTCTTAAAATGGAATTAGTGCCAGCAGATCTGAACTCTAGTATTCATCACTGTACTAAACTGAGGCCAGTAGTGGAGAGATGCATCAACTGAGTTCACTGCAAATGATTAAAAAGAAGACTTTCCATTTGCAGTGCATCTACCTAAATAAAAAAAAAAAATATGCTTCCTCCCCCCCCCCCCCAGCTTAGTCTGAAAACATTTTGATAAGTGAGAGGTTGCTGGACCTGCCTGTCTCCCAGCTCAGAGCTGTACCTAACCACAGGGCTGTAAAGCTCTGCTGCCTCCGGTGTTGTCCAGCCCACATCCACTGGGCTTCCTCAGAAACCCTGGCTTTGGCAAAGGCCAGGCAAATAAAAGCTATTCATATAGAATATTTGGAATTTCACATTCAACAATGCAGTTTTTTTGACGAAACTGGATTGCAGAAGTAATCTTCTAATTAGCTTTAGCTTAAATTGCTTTGCTTTTGCTATGGCACCAAACACAAAGATAGGACATCTTATCTTTCAATGTGACCTTGGGCTAATTTTAGCTTAAATAACAATTAGAATAGAGCTTGTAAGCAGAGTTTTGCTTTTCTGCCCCTTCATAAAAATTGTGATGCAGGTATTGGCTCGCAGAGCTTGCCAGCATCCTTTCCCTGGTGGCAGTAGGAGCTGGAATTGTGACCCTGGGCGACATGGCTCCGAAGCAGGACTTCTGGGGCAGTAGCAGTCTCTGCTTGCTCTGGTTCTTCCTGAGGCTATTGATCATTGCTGGAGACACAGCAATAGATTAAGAGGCTGTGGTATAATCATTCTTACATTTTCTGGTGTACAAGGACAAAGCTCTGTTAAAGCATCTTCTGCTGTCGAGCAATAATATATTCCCTCTTCCTGCAGATTTTCTTCCAAATACATTTTCTGCTGCTTTACTAGGACATCAGCTGATTTTGCAGCCTTTGCCTCTGAGGATATTTGACAGATTTCTCTCTTCTGCCTTTTTTTGGTAAAATTTTTAGGTGCTTAATCTTTGTAACAGATTTCTGTCCCTCTGCTGAGTTTTTGTTACAATCTAGGTCAGAAAATTAAACAATCTAAATATGCAGACTTTGGCTGGAAATGGAGGAAGGAGGATTAATGTCTACAAGTATTCAAAGGGCACTGACTTCCACGAGGGAGAGGAATTTTCTAGGAGTATCCAAGAGCTTCTACCAGAATCAAGAATAACTAAAATAGAGCAGAAATGTATTTTTGGACAAGTACAAGGAAAAAATTTCCCAGGCATACTGCTTTGTAGGAGAGACTCCAGAAATAAACCCCTTGTGCCTCATCATTTACAGAGTCCTCTGGAATACTCCAGGTGGAAGCATCAAGTAGAGGGATGGAAAAGATGACCCAAGAGTCCTGACTGAGATTCTCTAAGAAGAAACAGATTTGTTATTGCTGTCATTTATGTGATGGCAATCTACAGACAAAAAATAAGATTAAAAGGAAGGCACCATGCATGCCCTGAGAGAATTACAGCCTAAGGACCTGGTCCTGCAGCTGCATCTGTAGAGATGAACCCTGGAAACAGCATGATGGAAATCCAGAGCCTGGAGGGCTCTGCAAAGCTTAAGATCTGGCTGCAGATTAAGGCCTGCATGAAGAGAGCCAGCTTCAGCTTGTTTCCACCAAGTGTGTAGGTAGCACAGTCCTGGGTGTTCGGGGAGTTTATCTGGAGCATTGGGAGACTTCATTGCAGATGGAAAACACCCGTCAGCTTCAACTGTCCCATTTGATGCCTTTGTCCTGTTCTAAACGGTGACAGAGATACTACCTTGCACACTTTTCTTTAAATACTGGTGAAAGAGAGAGGCAGGGAGCAGTTTTGAAGAGTGCTTACCAGCCCAGGATTCAGTACACAGGTTGCTAGTGCATGTTCAGACATCCTTATGTGCTGCTAGAACGGACTTGTCCGCCTGACTAACCTGATCTGTGAGTAGAGGAGAAACTGCCCTTCCCCTTAGTTTTTTTGAGTAACTTGCCTGAAAAAGGTTGGCTCTTGGAAATGTTTGTGGCTTGGCCTCCCATCCCAGTCCCTTTCTAGGAAAATGAGAAACCTTCTCAAACCGGATGATTACAGGACAGTGCAAAACAAGCCCCAAACCTATGTTTGCTGTCTTGTTATGGGTGTTATGTACAGAAGCTGTACACAAAACTGCTTGGGGGCACACTACTTTAGTTTTGGACATTTACTTTCTCATATACAGACAGTCTAGGATTTCTATTTTTAAAAAATATAATTGGAATATCTCAACCCCATAACTTATTCAGGGAACATATTTGAAGTTATATGAAGTCTGCACTGTTGAGATGAAGATGTGAGATCAGTAGCAATTTCTGTCCTGCTTTCTAAGACAGTCTTACATGAATTGTGGTACAACTAACTATTCCATTTTTTCATTGAGGGATCAGAAATGCACACAGTGTTGGAGATGCAGCCACACCATAAAGCTACCTGTTTGTAAGATGTGAAATTGTGTCGTATGAAGCTTTCTTAAGACCTGCACTCACCGCTGTATTCCTTAGTTCCTCATTAAATTCGCCTTAGAACCTCTGCATGCAGAGGGATAGTTTTTCTTATGTTTAGCTGCCAATATAGCATCAGTGTTTGGAGGATTTGTCTGCTTTATATGACACTGCCAACTCAGCTAGATTTTGGAGAAATTACATGTTTTAATTTTCTTACTAATAATGGATATTAAAGTGTTTTATTTTTTTCATTCCATGGACCAGTATTCAGAAATTATGGGAAGCAGCAGAGACTCCCTTTTGCTTCTACTTCACTGTTCACCACTCTACTAATTCTTTCCTTATTCACGTCCTTTCTTTTGTATATCCATACACTTCAATGTATACCTGCCTTTTCTGTTTCCATACCTTCTCCTCTCTTTCTGTCATGCTTCCTGTTCTGTTTCTTCTTCCACACCATCTCCACACCATCTGTTCAGTTCAATGCATTTTCCCAGCCTGAGTGGAAAAATACTTTGAAAATCCTGAAGGAGGCTTCAGCAGGAAATGAGGGTGCAGAAACGAAGAGGAAGCTCTTACTCATGAAATGGTGTCGTGCTGGCGGCAAGAGGGGAAAAACAGTGCTGAAGGGAGAAAGAATGTGCATGCTTAAAATCCAGCCTAGTTTTTGCCTCACTGAACTGAGGACTTTGGCCTTAATCCATAATGTTAATGAACAGGAGAAACATAAACACCATAAAGCTAAGCTACACCAAGAAGGACATATCTAATATGCTTGTTTTTGAAAGACATCCAGAAGGAACCTTTGAACTGAAGTTTACTCCAGTAAACAAGACAAAAAAATGGGTTTTGAGAATGAATTGTGAGAGCAAATATTTCTGCTTAATTTTTACATTCCAGAAATAACTGATGATTTATGTGAGTTGTAGATACACAACCCTTCCTAAATTAGTGTAATTTTCATTTTAAAAAGGTACTGTATATCCCTCTTCTAAATCTTTAATAAATACTTTAAATAAGACTTATAACAGTTTTCCTGCTGGGCATGTACTCTTCTCCCTCCCAGCACTGAATTATTTTGTTCAGAATTATTTTAGATTTCATCACCAGCTACTCTGAGTGTGCCTGTGTTTCAGTGACTGCTGAAACTAGTGTTAAATGGAAAATGATCTGAGCTGCCTTCCGACTGAAATTAGCTTGGTTACTGATAGCTCTGCAGCAATGGTCAAATGAAACATAGAATGGTTTGCAGGACACGCCTAGGAAGGCTCTGTGGTTAACTGGAGTTGGGCTCTGTGGTGTCATAGTTTTATGTTCCTTGTAATATCTGAAGTAGATGGGGAAGAGTTAGTTCATGCATATCAGCATATTAGCCAAAAATACGGCAGAAAATACAGTCGAGATGTATGTGGGGTTTCTTCGAGCCAACTTGCACTCACCATTTAAGATATCATAGTCACTGTTACAAGCACTTCCTAAAATCAAGTTATTGCAGACTACATCTATGAAATTGTTCTCATTTTTATAAGGAACAGTGTCTTTGTTTGTCAGATGCGATATTTTCTTAGAACCCCTCTCTTCTATTGTCTAGACACTAATACCTGTTAGCTTGTATTAGCAGAGCAAATTTTCTCTAATTTGAAATTCAGAGCGGACAATCTGTCAGTATTTCTTTTTTATCCTTAAAAAGAGAAAAATTACTATTTTGCTTAGCTTTTGAGTCTGAAAGATTCTCTCATACACTAAGTTCAACTCTGTTCTGAATTCCCTCATTTCTCCCCAGACAGTATTGATTACACGAAATGGCCAAACAGAAGACCTATATACCTCTCACCAATCTTGGAGGACTTCATGTTCGTGCAGCCATAATATCACATTTAATGGGTCTGCGGGTACGCCAATGAAAGGGATTCATAATGTGAGGATAGAACAAAGATACTGTAATTCTTTACTCAGCAGTGCTTTGTGCTCAAACAACCGACCTGATGGAGCACTGAAAGAACTTCTTTCACACACTTGTCCCCCATTGTGTTCTGCAGGGGCCTTCGCAGCATTAGAAGTGTGTGACACAATCCCTGCTTTGTGGCAGTCCTCCTAACACCACGTTGGGTCCGAAGTAGCTGAAATACTGAGTCTGTTACAGTGAAAGAGGCTCTTTATTCATCGACTGTAAAGCCATAAGGGATCCTTGAGATCATCTAGTTTATCTCCTGCATAACACAAGCTTTGCATAAATGCCTGTTTGAATAAAGCATATCATTCAGAGAGCTTTTCACTCCTTGCTTGAAAGCCCCAACTGATGGGGAATCCACCACAGCTTTTCCATGTTCTTTACTAGTTTGCCAGTTTACAGCCTAGATCACATTGCTGCTGTTTCCAATCTGTTCTTGTTTCCTCTGGACTGTGACCAAGTCACGTTTTTTACTTTTTCTTGTACAGTAGAAAGAACAAAATATAGAGTAGAATAATAGGATATGTCAAGAGAAAATGTTAGCAAAAATATTAACATTTAATTTCTGTGTAGTGTTATTAAAAATATGCTACTGAGGTCATAACCAAGTTTCCAGAATTACTGTAGAATGTTAGTGAAAAGTATTTAGGTGTGTATATGTTAGAGGCAGGTAGACCCCAAAGGCATTTTGAGACAGGCTGGTAGGCATCTGACTCTCAGATCTCAATGCCTTTGTAAAGGAATGGCTGTTTGTTATTTCACTTATTCCTATCTGTCCAGTAGAATTGGAACAGGTCAACATCACATAGAGCTACTGTATAACTCGGAAAGCGGTAGAGCTGGATGGGCATTCAGCTGGTCTCAAGCACAGGGTCCCTGCCCCTGAAGTTGCTTCTCACTCTCAGTCCTTGTGCTTGGGACAGGTGTGTTCGATCATTCCCACACTGTTAGGAAGCTTGCAATCACTCTTCATTAATTTGCTGATATTAAGTTCCCATGTGATGTTGTTAAAAATCTGTTTCTGAAGAACTGAAGACTTTATGAGGCAAATTTGTAGTATGGTGTGGAGATGAAAGAAACACAGAAATGAATATGTAGATAGCTTAACTTGCTAATATCTTGCATGAATTCTTTTGGATAAATAACAAATCCAATAAAATTGCCATTCATTTCAAGCAACATAGAATTAGCAACTACAGTTCCAAGTAACATAAAAATTTATGACTCTCTACAAAAGATGGGAGAACTGTTTACATATACTTAGCTCCTTTCCATCCCTTAATTATATGCAGCTGTTACAGGAAATTGTCAACACACACACACACAACTTTGCAATAGTATTTTTGGAAATGTGTTTCCAGTAAGCCAGAATATGGATTTACATAGTACTATAACTTTTTCATTGGTTTTCTTACTACGACATCCTTGAAACAGATATTACTTAACTCAAACTGGCAGCAATCTTTGGTAGGAATTTAATTCAAAACCAAAAAGTAAGATATCAATAATTACTATTACATGTCCCTTAAAAATCCCATGAATTTATCTGTGCTCCTTCCTCCTCTTTTTTACCTAATGCCAGAGAACTTTCTAGGTTAATGATACTTGCAGGCATAAATTCTTCTCTCGAGGCATATACTTTTCCATCTCAGACTGGTCCCTGCAACTCTGTGGAAACATGCCTTATTATATGAAACAAAGAGGAGAAGCAGGGGAGAGATGTCCAAGATCCTGTTTTTTTAGGATTGCCATCCTGAAGGGCTGGAATACCATAAGGTTCAGCCAGTTACTAAGAATCACAGAATTACAGAACAGTCAGGGCTGGAAGGGACCTCTGGAGATCATCTAGTCCAACCCCGCTGCTAAAGCAGGGTCACCTAGAGCACCTTGCACAGGATGGCATCCAGGTGGGTTTGGGATGTTTCCAGAGAAGGAACACAACCTCTCTGGGCAGCCTATTCCAGTGCTCTGGCACCCTCAAGGTAAGGAAGGTTTTCTTTCCATTCAGATGGAACTTCCTGTGTGCCTGTTCCCCCTTATTCTGTCACTGGGCACCACTGAAAAGAGTACGGCCCCATCCTTTCGAAATCTGTCCTTAAGATATTTATATGCATTGTCAACATCCCCTCTCAGTCTTCTCTCCTCCAGGCTAAACCAGCCCAGCTCTCTCAGCCTTTTCCCATTAGGGACACGCTCCAATCCCCTCATCATCTTTGCAGCCCTCCACTGGACCCTTTCCAGCAGTTCCCCATCCCTCTTGAACTGGGGAGCCCAGAACTGGACACACCACTCCCGATGCAGCCTCACCAGGGCACAGCAGAGGGGGGATCACCTCCCTCGACCTGCTGGCCACGTTGCCCCTAATGCCCCCCAGGGTACCACTGGCCTTCTCGGCCCCACGGGCACACTGCTGGCTGACGGGCACCTTGGTGTCCAGCAGGGCTGCCAGGCCCTTCCCCGCAGAGCTGCCTTCCAGCAGGTCAGCCCCAGCCTGCGCTGGTGCGTGGGGTTACTGCTCCCCACGTGCAGGACCCTACACCTGCCCTTGTTGAACTTCAGGAGGTTCCTCTCTGCCCAGCTCTCTGGCCTGCCCAGGTCTCGCTGAATGGCAGCGCAGCCTCTGGGCTACCAGCCACTCCTCCCAGTTTTGTATCATCAGCAACCTTGCTGAGGGCACACTCTGCCCCTTCATCCTGATCACTGATAAAAAAGTTGAACAAGACTGGACTCAGTACTGGCCCCTGGGGAACACCACTAGTTACAGACCTCCAGCTGGACTCTGCACTGTTGATCACAACCCTCTGAGTTCTGCCATCCAGCTAGTTCTCAGCCCGCCTCTCTGTCCACTCATCTAAGCCACACTTCCTGAGCTTACCTATGAGGATGTTGTGGGAGACAGTGTCAAAAGCCTTGCTGAGGTCGAGGTAGACAACATCCACTGCTCTGCCCTCATCACTAAGTATTTGCCCTTGGTGAATCCAAGTTGACTACTCCTGATAACCTTTTCCTCCACTTGCTTAGAGAAGACCTCCAGGATGGGCTGTTCCATCACCTTTCCAGGGACGGAGGTAAGACTGACTGCCCCATAGTTTCCTGGGTCCTCCTTCCTGCCCTTTTTGAAGACTGGAGTGACATTGGCTTTCCTCCAATCCTCAGGCACCTCTCCTGTTCTCCATGATGTTTCAAAGATGATGGAGAATGGCTTAGCAACAACATCTGCCAGCTCCCTCAGCACTCAGAGGTGCATCCCATCGGGGCCCATGGATTTGTGGGTGTCACGTTTGCCTAAATGAGCTCTACCCTGACTTCCTTGACCAAGGGAAAGTCTTCCTTTCTCTAGGCTTGCTCTCTTACCTCCAGAGTCTGGGATTCCTGGGGGCTGGCCTTAGCAGTAAAGACTGAAGAAAAGCAGGCATTCCTTCTTTGTAACTCTGGCTGCTCTGTATCTTTCATCACCAGGGCACCCACCTCATTCAGCAGCTGGCCCATGTTTTTCCTAGTCTTCCTTTTGCTACTAATGTACTTGAAGAAGCCCTTCTTGTTGTCCTTGACATACCTTGCCAGATTTAATTCCAAATGGACCTTAGCCCTCCTCATTGCACCTCTGCATACTCTGACAGTGTTCCTATATTCCTGCCAAGTGGCTCATCCCTTTTTCCATATTCTGTAAACTTCCTTCTTCTGCTTGAGTTTTGCCAGAAGCCTCTTGCTCATCCACACAGGTCTTTCGCCCCCTTTGCTTGATTTCTTACTCATAGGGATGCACCAGTCTTGAGCTTGGAGGAAGAGATGCTTGAATTTTAATCAGCTCTCTTGGACTCCCCTACCTTCTAGAGCCCTAATTCATGGGTTTCCTCTAGGCAGGTCCTTGAAGAGGCCAGAGTTAACGCTCCTGAAGTCCAAGTTTGTAATCCTACTTGTTACCCTGCTTCCTCCATGCAGGGTCCTGAACTCCACCGTCTCATGGTCGCTGCAGCCAAGGCTGCCCTCAGCCTTCACATCCCCAGTCAGTCCTTCTTTGTTCGTTAGTACAAGGTCCAGCAGGACACCTCACCTCAGTGGCTCCTCCACCGCCTGTGTCAAAAACTTATTGTCAATGCTCTGCAGGAGCCTCCTGGGGTGTGTGTGCCTAGTTGTGTTGTCTTCCCAGCAGCTATCAGGGAGGCTGAAATCCCCCATGAGAACCAGGGCCTGTGATCACAAGGCTACTTCCAGCTGTCTGTAGGAGGCCTTGTCGACGTCCTCTTCCTGATCAGGCAGCCTGTAGTAAGCACCCATAGCAGTGTCCCCCATGTTGGCCTGCCCCTTAATCCTTACCCATAAACTCAGAACTCGTTCTGCATCCACCCCTAGGCAGACCTCAATACTTCCCAGTTGCTCTCTCACATAAAGAGCACCTCCAGCACCTCGCCTTGCTGGCCTGTCTCTTCTGGAAAGTACATCTCCATCCCTGATAGTATTCCAGCCATGCGAGCTGTCCCACCATGTCTCTGCAATCGCAATGAGATCACAGCCCTGTGACCGCACACAGGTCTCTAATTCTTCCTGTTTGTTCCTCATCCTGTGTGTGTTGGCGTGCAAGCATTTCAGAGAGGTAGTCAAGCATGCAGGTTTCCCAGGAGGGGTGAGAGGGTCCACCATAGCCACACACACCCTTGAGGTGGTTGGCTTACTGGTTCTCATCTTGGGAGGTAGCTAAGGTAAATTTGTTGCTGCTCTGATTGGGCTGGCTTATTCCCCAGTTGGATATGATGGTGTAAGCATTGCCTTTTTGGATGCTCCCCCTCTCCCTGCCCTGAGTCCTTCAGTTCAAAGCCTGCCTCACCAAGTTGGCCAGCCTGCTGCTAAATATTCCCTTGCCTCTTCCAGACAGGTGACTCCCATCCTTCCTTAACAGGCTATAGTCATCAAAGAATGTCACGTTGTCATAAAAGCCAAAACCCTCATGACAATACCAGTCACAACGCCAGAAGCTGATTTACATTATACATCTATTTCTGGCTGCACCCTTTCCTCTAACTGGTAAAACGGAAGAAAAGATAACCTGGGCACCAATATTTTTCACTTGCACCCCAGGGCTTTATAGTCTTCCTTGATTCTGCTCAGGGTCTGGCTTGCGGTGTCACTCATGCACACATGAAAGAGTAGCAGTGGATAGTAGCCTGTGCTCTTGACAAGTTGTGGCACCCTCTTGGCAACATCTTGGAGCTTAGCTCCCAGAAGGCAGCACATCTCTGTTGACTCCCTGCCAGGCTGGCAGATGGGCACCTCAGTGCCCCTTAACAGAGAGTCACCCACTATGAGCACTTCTTTTTACAGTATCCACTGTGTGCTGCTGGTACAGTTTCTCCTAGCAGACCTTGCCTGTGGGTGTCTACATCTGTTAAAGTTTCCTATCTGGTTTTGGTTGTGATGTTGGAGGGTGGAAACTGAATCAGAGTCCTGCTTTTGTGGGTCGCCAGGGTCCAAGGTGTCCTCTACAGGAGTGTGGTTCTGAAATCACTCATCTGTTTCCATCTTGGGTCCTCTAATGCTGCACAGCCTTTTAACTGTTTCTTGCAACTTGGCCACCTGATGTGACAGGTCACCAATCTGGTGTGTAAGTGCCTTATGGAGGTGCTTACCTTTCTCCAGAAGGGTCCAGGCACTCGCTGCAACCTACAGCCTGTACTGAAGTCTTCCTTGCCAGTTCTGTCTGGGTAGAAGCATCAGACATCTCAGGGGCTTTCTCTGTAGAATTTATTCTTGACACAAACCAGAGTAAGTTAAAACCAAATAAAACTACTTATTGACACAGTTGGAAACAGGCAACATGAAATGCAAAACATGCGAAAAAACATGAACGGAAATGAAAGTAAAAAACACCCCAAATACTCATCTCTGCCAGGGACTCTGGTTAGCACTGAAGGTCCTTTCTCCCTGGATGAGTCATCTCTCAACCTGGCGGGTACTTTATGCTGGTTGGTCTTGAGTACAGCTTGAGGTTGCTTTCGCAGGAGAGTCCCCTCCAAGGGGCCACTAGATCTCCTTCTGGCCCACTTCTGAGGACAAGAAGAGGAATGAATCATTCACAGTCAAGCCTCCCTTCCCCCCCGCCCCTACATCAGCTAGTTTTTATTGATACAAGCAAGGAAGTATTTACACCCTTCTTCCAGTAAACTGTCTTCCTGATTAAGTGAGTTTAGGATTGGACTTCTATCAGGTAATCATGGACAAGGTTCTGTTTTCCAAAGAAGCCATGCCAATTACTAGCAGTTCACAGGAAGTTGAAAGTTCACATCTTTTCAGTTAAATCAACCTCATCCATGCTCAGAAGTTACACCACTTCATGCTGATGTGATGAATCTGTCAAGTGGCACCAGGAAGTGACTGCTCCAACGTTTTGGAAATGAAGTGTGAAGACTCCTGTAAAAGTTTTCCTTGTTATATACTGTGTTTTTATGAACAACAGAAGGTAAAGGATTCTTTTGACATAAAGAATGTGTATTAGCTGTTTCCCCCCCCCGCCCCCCAAATTAAAACAGACCTATGCTAAGCACTGATACAATAAAGCATAAGAAGTTGTAATAGCAAAATGTATCTGTTTCCCTGGGTTTTTGGATCTCTTAGGACAAGGAAAAAATACTTACTGGTATATAAAGAGTGGAAGTGAATACTTGATTTTACTTACAAAGTGAAACACAGATCCTTTAACAGAATACATGTGATAGGTTGCTATATCACTTGAATCTTGTCCCAGCAGTTGTCTTTTGAGTTGTAGAGGTTGCTGAGCCAAGTGGGCTTTACTTTATGTACCGCTCTGTTATTTTCTATTGTACTGAAATGACAGTATTCTCTTGCTTCTCAACAAGCCACTAAGTAAAATCTGTGTTTACTTTCTGAAGCTGCCAAGTTAGGCAGAGTTATAAATAGAAAAATAATTCTGATGGAGGAAGCGGGGTGAGGTTTTATTGGAAAGGTTATCTTCCCAGTGGGTTTTTATAGTGTACTTAGACTCATGTTTTGCACTCAGCCCTTCAGTCACATTCCAGGCTGATGCTTTGAAACCAATTTTTGGTTTCTGAACCAAAAAAAGAAGTGATACGGCGGTTGTTGTGTGCCATCTAGTGTTCCTTATATGAAGCAGTCTTTCTGAGGAGGATTGCCGTGGGACGAGTGTCCCACACATCCTGCATTCCTAAGGCCTTTTCAGTCTTGCCTCCTGTGCAAAACACTAGCAAGGTGTGAAGCCTCGGTGCCCTCTCTGTGCTGCTGGCACCAGGGCTGGGAAAGAGAAGGAAGACAGGGAACGGTGGGAGGGAAGAGCACCGGAACAGTTCTTTCAGATTATAAATAGATACCATGGTTTAAAAAGTCACCTCTGGGTTGCACTAGAATATAGCCAAGATCACATCAGTGCTGTGACAGCCCCTGAACCTGAAGAACAGAAATTTGGCTTAAAGCAAATGAACTGAATGTGCTGCGGCTGGATATAGGGTAAGTCTGAATATAGGTTCAGCGTAGTTCAGATCCTGTTTTGGTACTGCACGGGCCTTGTGTCCAGGGGCCCTGCAGGAGATACCATCCTCACAACGAGAAGAGTGGTCTACATACTTCGACTTTATAAAGTATTCTGGTTTAATATGTCTCACTGCCAGTATGCCTGTTTTTATCGATCCAAAAATAACTAAACTGAATACCTTCAGATGGGTGTCACAGCTAGTAAGAGACTAATTTTAAACGGTGTAAACAAAATAAAGCTGGAAGAGCTGAGAAACTTGCAGGGAATGCAGTAACACCGAGGTGGTTTGAACTTCACCAAGGTTATAAAGAAAAGTCCTTGAAAATTCAGAAAATTGAATCCACATGGCTGAAGTCGCAGGCATCTAAGCCTTGGAGATCATCATGTAACTCTGGCACTGCTTATGCGAGTTTTGTGGATGACCACAGGGCAAGCATTTGAAAAAGTACATTGTTCTGTGTGTTAATGAGGAATTGAGGTGTTGAGAAAGGGAACATGAAATGGAACTGAAAAAACCTGAATTAGAGAAAGAAAATACTGCTGGGTGTGGGGAGGCAAGGAAGCAGACCTGAGCAACAAGTCTAAGTTCAAGCTGGATTTTGACAGGTCATATTTTCATCAGGCCCCTTTGTTCCAGTTTAGGTAATTATAAACTATTTTGGAGACATAAGCCTTTCCAAAGAAAAGTCAGCATAAGCAAATATAGCTAAACAATGTAGAAAGAAAGACTGAACGGGTAACTCATTTTCTGGGTATTCTATGTTTGTAGGTAAAGTTCACAATGAAAATGCTTGTTATTGAAGTGATTATTATTATCAAAAAAGAAGTGGTTCAAGAACAGCAATTGATAGAATCACTGAGAAATAACTGAACTGCCTGACATTAAGAGTGTATGATAACCTTATTTTTGGGATCCTTCAGAAGTCCAGGGCAATCCACTGTGTGCATGCAAAGAATCCGTTATACTTAACAAAACTCATAACTGAAAATAATTGTGGTGATAACCACAAGTGAGAATGTTTCAGATTTAGAAGCTATCCTCACAGGCAGCACACAGCCCCAAACAGGCAATTTTGCACCTTCAAAGTAATAACATCTTTTAATTCAGTTGCTTTTTGGCCTCTACAACCTCTGCTGATCCTCTTTTTAATATTTTAGTACCTTTTTCTCCCAGTACTTACCTCTTTCAGTAGTTAAAGTAAAAAGTTAAACAGGCTTTGCAAAAATTGATTTAAAAAATCAATGCACTCAAACTAGCCCAAGATATATCTCTTGTAGACAGAAGGGTAAGCATCTGCCTCCTTTTCCTAATCACTTGTGCATTCTTTAGATTTAAATCAAAATCCTATTAGAAATTCAGGATATGTTTTCTCTGAAACATAACTTCTCTAAATCATGAGCTATGTCTCTGACTTTTCCAATTAGTTTGTTATTGACCAGAATAGCTAGTCATAGATTCATGTGTAATCCCTGGTCCCCTTCGCTGCTTCATGATCCATCGGGTGAGTCACTGGTTAGTAATTTCTCCTCTGGAATTCAGAGGAAAACCTGGGGAGGGGTTATTCCTAAAAGGGCTCCAGATGGATAGGTGATCATCATTAAGTCTGTGCAAAAGGTGGGAGTTTTCATTGTCACATCCTGTGGATTTTGATTGAAAAATGGAAGTAAAAGACAGCAGAGAATACCAGCAAACCCAACAGTCAGGATAGTGTATGAAGGACATAGCTATACATTGACACTGTTACCTAGAGGCTGTCCCCAATATCAAAAGGAAATTGTGAACTCTGTGTGTAGATTTCCCCAATCTATCACACTATGTATTCCCTTTTCCTTTTTTTGATGTGTGTGTGTATGGTATGCACAATACAACTAACAGCTGATGGGGCTGGGCACATCCTCCTATACAATGTTAATAATGGGGAAAAAATAAACATTGCACACAGCAGCATAAAATGATAAAGCAGCCAGTTTCCTAAATGAAAGATGAGATAAAGCTTGGGTCTGTAACTCAGGAAACACATCAGCATTTTCATCACACGCAGCCTGGAATGCTGGCTATAAACAATAGGCTGGCAACACAAGGGGAGGAAAGGGGAGAATTACTTAGTCTAAACAATTTATCTAAGAAAGTTTAATGAGCTACTTCTGTGTTTCAGTACAAAGATGGGGTTGTAGCTCAAATGAGCAGGTTCTTTAAGGCAGCGTTTAGAGGGTTGTTAGCAGTGGTGGAAGGGAGAATGCTGAGAGGGTTGTGCCGAGGAATTCTGTTGTCACTTTGAAGAGAGGTGCTGCTCCATCCTGGGACAGGAGGGGAAGGGTGAATGTCTGTGAGGCTATTTACCCTTTTCTCTGACCTTTCACATTGCTTGGTCTCATCATCCTTCATTTCCTATTTTATTCTGTCCAGCTCTGAAGATGCTTCCACAGAAGAGAATGTTAAAATTGAGAACATTTCCAAGGAAAGCAGCACCGAACCTCTCAGGATAAGTTATGGCCAGTCACATTTGTGTGAGAAACAAGTTTCTCTTTTGGACAAAGCTACATAGAAGAAACCACATGATAAAGATTTTCTGAGCTCTGTAATATGAAGCTGGACAAAGGCTGCCCAGAGTCTCATTTTTTGAAACTTCTGTCATGTTAGAGCTTGGCAGCCTTCATCTTGGAATGGGACCCCACCATGGCAGCCCCAGTAAAAAAATGCAAGGCCATGCCCCAAAGTCTGCAGCAGCAGTGGTGGGGCACAGTAAAGGGATATACAACCAACCAGCGAGCAAGAGCAGATTGGCTTAGATGGCAGCTGGCGCCCTTTGCCCGTCAGCAGGATTTAATTTGGAGAGAGATAACAGGCCTGGAGCAGACAGGTAGATCTATGAACTGATGGTGAAAAAGATGAACTGGGTCTTGCAGGTGAGTCTGTCAAGGATTACCACGGCTTCCTGGGCTTCATTGTCCTTGAGATTGAGCCTTCACAGTGAGGACCAGGAGGCAGAAATCAACAGTAAACACAGTGTAGTTGCTATGGCAATCTTGGGGGCATATCAAAGACACCCTGACAACCCTCTGTGTTACAAAAGCTGGGTCAGTAAGGCTCCTGTCCATCTCATTCAATAGGAACCTGCCTCCTCCAGGCATCAGAGAGTGGGGGGAGGTGTTTACTCCCCGGTGTAAAGTTAGGGCACCCTCATGCCCAAGCTGAAGCCTGGTACAGCTCTGGCATCAGAGAGTGGGGGGAGGTGTTTACTCCCCGGTGTAAAGTTAGGGCACCCTCATGCCCAAGCTGAAGCCTGGTACAGCTCTGCTTTGAAAGTTTTCAGGCTATATAAATGGAGATGTCTTGATTCCCCGTCTTTCCTCCTTGGAAGGCTGGTCTCATTTCTGAGTGCCTATCAGGGGAGCTGGAGAAAAGTCACAACGATGACAATATTTGAATAGCTGGCAACCTTCCCATGCTTTCAAATGGCTTTTAAAACATAATGCTCTCGATGCACATATTGCTAGGTAACACTGAGGCTGAAACTTCAATTTCAAGGTAATTAAGTTATCTGTTCCTCACCATCAGGATTTCACTAACAAGGGCTAAGAGGTCCTGAGAACTAGAGATCAAAGTAGAACAATTAATTGCAATTCTGGAAATTCTTGGAGTTCTGTGCATATTTACATACTTGCTATATACCAACTATTTGTTTTAAGGAAGTGGAGTCTGGAATGGAAACAATGGGTCTGAAGTCCTCATAAAATTGCCAGAAAGTCAATGGTGTCATGCCAATTCACAGGACCAGGCTAGGTAGTGTGAAAAATATCAGGAAACTGTGAGGAAGCTGAAGGAGTAAAAAGCTTTCCACCTGGCCTTTCACAGACGCCTGCAAAGCTGCCCTATGCCTCCACGGGCAGCAGCCTCTTGCCTGCAGGAAAACCGAGTGCGGCTGTCCTCATCCCGCCTGGAGACTTCACGCACATTCTGCTGGCTTCTCTGGGGGATGTCCACAGGTTGCATGTATGCCCTTAAACTGACTTACTGGAGGATTCAAGCCCTTTCTTTAAGTATCTTTAGGGGAGATTTAAATAATAATTCTTTGGAGATGAAATAATGGCAAATATCTCGGAAACGGAAAAGGGAGGCCAAGATTTAGATCTCAACCTTGCCTTTGGAGTAAGTTCTACTATGTAGGACATAAATAAAGATCCTCTCAGTGTATAACACTATGATCCTTCGAAAGAGGAAAACCATCTTGCCAGGGCAAGAATTCTCATATCGACAATATTGAGTGTTTCAACAGAAAAGTATTGATGAAGTGAAAGCCAAGAGCATTAAGGATGCTGAAGCCTATTTTCCCCTGCTTTTAGAAGCAGCATGAGTTGGTAAAAAGAGACACTTTGTACCAAACTTTTTCTGGCTCTAAATATCTTAGGAAATATTTTCTAGCTTGTAAGGAGACTTCGTATTTTGGGACAAAAGCTTTGCCAAGGAAAAAACCCAAGAAAGTATAGAATTATGTTTTAATTTGGAAGGTTGTGATTATTTTGCCAGATGGCAGGACTTTTTATTGTGCTGTAGGATAGGCTAAACAGCAAATACGGGAATAGCAGAATATGGCTTACAAATTAAGTGTTATAGAAATCTATCAACTCAAAGCTGGTTAAAAGTTTTATTAAAAGTATGATTATCATCTCAAGAAGTAACTGATGACCTGATTTAGATTTCAGTGCGTGCTGAATGTGTAATTCTGACCAGATGACATTAAAGATGGAAGTGCTTTTAGCATATGTAGCATACAGAAATATTTCACCAACATTCTTCTCCTTAAAAAAATCCCCAAAGAACAGTTCCGTCTTCTCCTGCCTCTCCACCAGCCCTCCCGAGGCCCCATTCTCACCACGCACACTCCCACATAAGAATTTGTAGCAAGATGTCACAACCACTGTTACTCTGCCCCAGTGTGAGAGTTTTCTATGAAAAAATAATTAAAGCCATATATTGTCAGTGTGGTCTAATGGAGCTTGTGATTGTTCTCAGTTGAGCTTAATGAGATAGTAAACAATACTTTTGCCTAAATGCAAAGGGGAAAAAGCAACAGAAAGACTTTAAAAAAATTAAGAGAACTTTTAGAATAGAAACAAGTAAGATGTATAGCTTCATTCCACAAAGGGTCAACATCATGAGCCAAGTGGGGTTTTTTCCTCCCAGGTAATTAAGCTGAATTAATTTTGGGGGATTATTCAGCTCCAGGGACTTTTATGTGGTATTAGGCTGGATTCTGATCACCTGCCATCATGATTTAGGCAGTGAAAAACCCTGTGAGTGAGTGTTTGGTCTTGGTGGGGGGAATTCAGGCTGCTGAAATTAGGTGCATGGGTTTCTGCAACCACTGCAGAAACAGAGTGTTCCTGAAGACTTATGTAGAATATGTAAATGAAGTGCTTTTTCCATTGTTTAAATAGGGAGCTTAGTGTTTTATGTAGGTTGATGTAAGGCTCCTGCATGTGGAACAAAGTGCTCTGAGACTAGCCAACATCAAACACTACATATTTGGATATATTTGATGGTGAAGAGATGCCTAATGGTTGGCTACATCTGGAGTTGGGGTCTTGATGATTTGGAATTATTGAGTACATTGTTTTCCTGAGGGTAGGTGCCCAATTGCTGAGGATGTGATGGCATTTGCTTACCTTGGCGCTCCTCAGGATGCTGCTCAGAAGCCAGGCATTTCACTAAGAAACATCTACCACTTCCCAGGCTAGAAAATATTTTGGGGCCAAGCCCAGGAGTCCTTGAGGTGGATTTAGATATTGTCTTTGGGGCCAAGAGGTTGCAAAATGGGCCTTTCCTCTTCCACATGGAAGGAAGGCAGAGAACTGAAGGTGCTGAAGAAAGTGCATTGTTGTTTGGGGTTTGTTTTTTTTTTCTAGAAAGGGAAACACAGCTGATAGCATTTCCTTTGTAATTTGTGTTTAAGTGGCTTTAAGTGTGTCTTTCTTGTCATCTAACCTCTTATTGCCATACTGTCTGAATGTCTAACGTGAAATTACTGTAATGGCTGCATATTTGTGGTTAAGTTTAGTTTTTAATGGCTCATATTAAAAGGCCTTAGACTGTCACTAAGCTGGGATGTGTGTGAACAAAACCAGCAGGATTTTTCTAGTAATGGTGTGTGGTACTGAAGGGCTGAGAAAAAAAACCCAAAAAACTGTAATGATTTGGTTTTTTGTGTGCCAACTTTAACAGAGAGGAGTTGAAATGATGTGGGAGAAAGGACAAAGGAAATGACATTAAGTTAAAGCCAGTTTTCAACAGATTAAATTTACATTCAACTTTTTGGAGATTTCTGTAATTTGTATTGTGAGGAGGAGTCTGTTTCTATGGCAGATCTCTACTGTAAGTCTACCTGTGGATACTTAATTGTATGTGAATATTTTAATAGGAAAACACACTATATGCCTAAACCAGATCAAAGAAGATTCATGCAACTCTCCCATATAATTTACAGGAAAAGCCTGTGAAAAGAAAGCCTTTCTTGCTTTTCCTGCTTCTAAGTGGCTGAAATGCATGTCTTTCTTGCCCGTTTTATTCAGAATATTTATGGATATGTTTACTTATTAATGAAGTTTCTTAGAAGCCAACATAAGACCTACTTCCATTCTCCAAACCACTTACAGTAAGTATATCAACTTTCTGGATCTGTTGCTTGCTTGAAGACTGAGTTCCAGGAAAAGATGTGTGGGTGTTAGCAGGGACTGAGTGGGGAGAAGTATTTCTTTAATTTGCATAAAGCAATGATTTCTCCAAAAAACGTTGGGCTTGAAAGATGGATACCACAGCTCTCCATATACTCCCAGGCCTCTCCAGGGCCTCTTTCTGTAGTATGGGAGGTAGTGGTGTGTCAGACCGTGTTTCATGGGACGCTTGTGGCATGTGGAGCAGGAGGACTAAGGCATCTCCGTGTCAGCCAGCAGGGATCCTTGCAGTGTGGGGCTCCCCTGATCAGCCCATCACATCCTACATGAATCCACAGCCATCCACATGTGGCCCATGTGGCCGCAGGGCTGGAGAGAGCATACGAGATTGTTCTGAATGAACTGTGAAGAAAATGTCTAAATGTGATGTTTCTGCTTTGCTCTGGCAGAACAGGTGAGTGTGCTGTGAAACTGAGGATGTTGTGAGTGCTGGTTCACAAGCTACTGTGTATGTGATGCAGTGCAATTAAACAGACCTCGGTGTTTTTGAATTAATGCTGAAATTTTCAGAATATTCTAGGGAATTTGAATAACTAGCCCCAAAGCGCTCATGAGAGAGTTTTCTATGCTTTTCCTCCCAGAACAAATAGAAAATGTTCTTATTTTCTGTGTTCTCATTATACACAGAAGTAAACCCCTTTAGAGCTGGTGAGTGTGGCGATGAGCTTTCATTCCAGGGAAGCATAAACTACAGATGAGCTCCTTTGGGGCACTAGATAACTGAAACATATAAACAATATACAGGCACATTGAGTGAAAACTGAACTTCGTGGCTCACATAATTTCCACAGGAATAAGCATGGGGGCTAGGGTTTTAGTGGGAAAGAAAACATCATGGAAACAAAGAGAGGGAAAAAAGCCACAGAGGAAAAACAGAGTATGGTGTAGGAAAAATAGCTGATGGAAAGCTTTCCAAGCAGAGAGTTGGCTGAAAGGAGGTTTGGAGCTGTGACAGAAGAACGTAATTCCTTTTTGACTCTTTTTCTGTTCAGGAAGACAGGCAGTTATATATTATTTCTAAATAAGGAGGCTTGCATCATAGGAATACTTTATTTTCCCCTTAGAAAAGAAGAAAAAAAAAATCCATGTAAGACTCCAGTTTGGCTCAAATAATTTAGGTCAAATAGATAAAAAATATTTATCAAGGCTTTGCTACTTGTGTCTTTACAGTGTGCCCTTGCTGGGGTTTATCAATGCCAAGAGCATGTTATAATTCTAGAAGAAGGGAGGCAAGGGAGCCCTAATAAATAAGTTACAGGGAAATTTATGCTTCCAGCCACCTGCTACCCAGTCAACTGTGTTAATGCCTGGCAAAATCGAAGTCCCTGTGAGATTTCCTGTCTCCTGAATATTAGTTTCCCCTGTAGTAGGTAGATACCTCTCTAATGGGTTTCTGGCCACCTGCAGACCTGTCCAGCTGGGTAAATTGCATTGCATGGTAATGAACCTGCTTAAGCAGCCAGGAGGAAAGTTGAGTCAAAATTATTTCCATAATGGGGGAAATCCCCCCCCTCCCCCAATTAAAATATTAAGTATCAAATAGAACCATTAGAAAACTGAAAACACTTAATAGTAGCTTGCTTTTTTGTCCCATCTTAAATGGTAATGAATGTGGCCAACGATACCTATTGCAGGTCAGGACATACTAAGTTGTGTGATCTGTGTAGTGAGGCATATGGGGACATTGCGGGCATTATCTGGACATGCTGTTTGGATATTTTATTAAAATAAGTTTTCTAGACATTTGTTATGCACCTGGAGCCTAATGTATTCATAGTTAATAAATTCTAATGGATATATAAATGTGCAAAGGAGGCAAGGTCAGTGAGAAGGTAGATGTGCCCTATAAATAGCACACTCCAGAGACTTTTGTCGATGAGATGACAAATTTCACCCTCCTTTCCTTTTCACCCTCCTCCCTCTAAAAATAACTCTCATGGGAAAAGTAGCAGGGGGATTCAATGGATATGTGACTTATGGAAACATCAAGGAGGGATGGAAAGGATAATAACCTAGTTTTTCACATTGCAATGTGACTTGTCACAGAAAATGAAGTGGCAAACCCTGATAGAAAAGGAGATTTTCCCAGCATGGCAAAGGTGACAGGCAGGGACAGCCATCTCTAACCATAACAATTTAGAAGGTGTTGTCCTTTCTGGAAAACCCCAGCCCTCTGGGTGAGGAGGTGAATAGCCCAGCCTCACAGGCTAGCTCCTGCACACAAGCAGCGAGGAAATCTTGACTGCCAAGTATAACCTAGAAGGATATATTCCTGCCTTGTATTTTTCTACTGCAATTTATTATTGCAGATCTCTGTTTTAATCAGTGTATTACAAAATGAAATGATCCTTATCTTTCATCCCTATCTGTATAGTAATAAACTTATTCACTATTACCAGGTAGACACCGGGTACTGTAATTGTGGTCATTACAAATGCTGGATTTCTCCCAGATTACCACACGCTGTAGGCATGGTTACAAGTTGATCCCCCCAAAGCCTGTAGGGTAGTGTCCATTTGTCTGCAAATGCATGCTGTAAGCTGGTAAGTTTGACTATCTGTTTGACTGGACAAACTGGATTGTTTGACTGGAGAGGAAGAGAGTTTTCCACGGTCTGGATCTGGACAGCACTTCATTTGTGTTGAAATGCCTCACTGGGGCTGGGATGCTCACAGCTCCCATGGCTCTCCTAGCAGCTAAGATTTTAGGGTGTCTCTGGATAGCAGAGATGCCCTGTGAGATGGAAAGGATGTTATGTTTGCAGAGGGGAAGCTATTTTGCAACTTTTTCCATAATCATAAGAAAGCGAGAAAAAAGGTCAGAACTATGAGCTCTCCTGAACCTCCTGTGTGGCAAGATCACCTTATGACCACAGTAAATACCTGCCTCTTCTGTGTGTTATGTCATTGCATTGGAGCTTTTGCATTTGAATTTGGCTCTGGTTGAGTAAATATTGTGATTCTGTCTGGGCTTGCCATCCGTCTAGCTTCTTTTGAGTTTTTGAATGAACCTCTGTGTTAAGGCATTGCTCACTGGGCACATACTCCTGAATGCCAGAATGAAACAGTCAGCAGTTAGTGATAGCAATTACAAACAAAATCCATGCTAACTGTGGCTTTGAAAGTTAAAATATAGCAGCTTTTGCTACCATTTCTGAGTCTCTGCTCCTTTTGTGATCTTCCTACAGCTACATGAAATGTGGTTAATTAACCTGCCATCACCTTTTTTTATGTGAATCCGTAGTCACACTATCTACTTACTATGCTGAAGTTTTCCAGTAATGTATGTTCCTCCCTGTGCTGACATTTTATTTAACCTCTTCATAATCTACTATGTTAATTCAGCTTTGCGTGATTTTTTTTTTTTCTTGTATGCTGGTATTTCTAGTGCTCCTGGTCTTTCTATTAATTTTGAAGTAGATAACCCACATTACTGTAAGGTGACCCAAATGGTCATTCTTTCAGTTTGATTCCTAGCCCTGGTCTGGACTTGGCTATGCTTTTGTAGAAGGTTAGGCTTCTCTGTCTTTGCAGAATATACCTTACAATGGGAGCTCACTAATTAGCATTTTTTGGTTAGATAGTTAGTTTGTCTGTTATCTTAATTTTTAAAGGTAAAGGAAAACTACAAAAGGAGAAAATTTGCATTTAATAAAGAAGCTATGAAAAACTGAAGCTTGAAAATGTCCTGTAGTTTGAGGCAGCCTTAGGATAGTGAAATTAATAAGTAAAATTTAGATAAAATGGAGAAAGATAGCTACCACTGCAATGCAGTGAAATGGAATTAAGGAGTCTGAGTGATTCTTTCTTGTAAAGGTCAACATCATCGACTGAATTTTTGTGAACCTAATAAATTCTAAGATATGCTATAAATAGGAGCATCTCAAGGGCAATACTTAAGTCATTCAATTGAAAAATGGGACTAAATAAATAGTAAAATGATAATGAGAAATGGCAAATCAAGTTAAAATGGTACCTTTAGACCTGGCTTTCTTGATAATACAATTTTAAAATGTTACCAAATCAATTCTTATTTATAATGCATTTTGGAAAGAGATTAACTGACTTTGGATACAAACCAGGTTTCTACACAGGTTTTCAATAACACCAACACTATATGTACTTGACTGTTTTTAAAGACTGCACTACAATGAAAATCTGTATTTACATATTTGCAATTTGATTCATATTTTAACCTGTAAATTCAATGTTTTGTGAGAAAAGCGACTAATGTTTTACTCTGTTACACTCACTACAGAACTACAACATTTTATCTCAAATTTCACTGATAAAAGTACAATTTATTAGTAAGGAGGATAATTAGTCAACAGGCTTGTAATAAATTTTGTCAAGCTATTTTTTTTAGATCAAGAATTCAGGAGATTCCAATAGATTATCTCTGTAGGAAATCAAATTAGATGTTCACAGTGGTCCATTCCCGCTTTAAACTACATTCATAGCTTTATAGCAAGTACCTCACAATTGTATATTCATATGTAATTTTTATTTTTATATAATGAATCAGGTTTCAGAAGAAGAATGTAGTCAGTGCTCAGCATCCAAAAATGTTCTGTTCCCAGCTCTGTCCTGACTGTAAAAGCTCCTTGTGTGCTTTGTCCTGACTGTAAAAACTTCACTGTCCTGAGAGAATGTCACAGTTCAGAGATCAAGTTTGTCTTTGATGTAGTTGGGGCTTGATCAAATGATCGTGTTGTCAGGAGATGAGAAGGAGCTGGAGAAGGGATTTGAGCTGGTGACTGTTCTCTGCATCGATGTAGAGGAGACGGCTGCCTCCTGGCCTGGCTGGCTCCTCTCTGTGTTCTGCCTCCCATGGAGGACGCGCTAGTTCTGCCAGCCAGCCAGCCACACGCTACCCTCCAGCAAAACAAAGGCTTTGAGCTGGTGAGATGGAGAGTGAAAATTTGAACAAATGGTGGCAGCCCTAGGCCTGTAGATGAATGTTTTCCGAAGCGGTCTCTAGTAACAGTTTAGGTAATATTTAGCCACTTTCCTGAGCTACTGCTCACTGAACAGAGCGGTGAATTACAGCACCCAGATCGTCCCTGTAAACTGCACTGTCATATTAAGCTACATCAGAAGTAGTACAGGAACCTGTGGACATACTCTTCTGTATCTAGTACACTTTTTTTTGGTTTTGAGGTCTCTTTCATTCCCCTGCCCCTCAGATATAATATACTTCCAAATTAATGTGTTTTGACTACAGCTTCAGCCTTCTCCCACTTGTATTTTGCCTGCTGGGAGCACATGCAACAGATCAAGGTAAAGCAATAACAGGAAAGCATCCGAGCATAGATGCACAATAGCCAGAGGCACTCACATAGAGCAAGTGGTAAGGTCATCGAGAAGTCACAAGGAGGGCAGAACCTGAAAGAAAAAGGGACCAAAACAGGATACTTACACAGAAATAATGCTGATAGCATCTTCATCTGGTGTTCAAGGCACTCTGCCCCCTAACAAACAAGAGCAGCATGACTCGATGCATAGGAAATAAAGGATAAAAGAGCAGCAGGTAATGCAGCACTGTGGCCCTGGGTGTCTGTAATTCCTGCCTAGCAGAAGCCAGGGTGGTGATGGATAGCTACTCGCGCAGGCCAAAAGGATGCAGTATCCCAGCAGCTGTGCAAGGTGCAGCACAACGCCTGAGAGCACTGTAGGGAACAGCTGGTGTGGCTGTGGGTGTTGCAGGAGTAAAGAACCAGGACCAGCAGCTGGCAAGTAACGAGCCAGGTGAAGAGCTGTTCCTGCAGCAAACCGCACCAGTTAAGCTGGCTCTTGTTCCTCACACTGGAAACCTTTATTCAAATATATTTGACCTAATGTTGTGAGTGAATTGTACTTGCTTTCCGTCTACTGAAGGTCATATGAGGTGAACCAATGATCCTTTGGGATCTTCAGCTCTGTGAAATGAAGTCAAGGGTGACTGAAACAGCAAAAAAAGTGGAGTAAGTTGTTAGACATTAACCTTGGTAGGCATGGTAGGCAGCTGCCTACACAGGTGCTTGCTCACCCCAGTGCCCCCAGCAACATGGGAGGAGAGCATCAGAAGGAAGAAGGTGAGAAAACTCGCACACCGTGATGCAGGAGTACAACCAGACCCCAGGTACCTCCAGACCCCAGTGGAGTTTGCCTGTTATATACATCTTGCAAAACAGAAAAGAAACCACTAAGAAATGGTCTTTTTCACTTTTGTAAAGCATTAGGAAAACTTGTGGATTTCTTTCAACATCTTTAGGACGGTTTGCAATGAGATACTCTAAAGAAGAAACTAAATACTCAAACTACTCGCTTTTGGCATGTATCAAGGAATCTAACAGTCAGAGCTGTGCTCTATAATTATGGTATCCAAGACAGATGAACCGAAATAGTTTTTGTATAGATTTCTGAAAGATCAATATTTCTGCTGCTTTTTTAAGCCTGTCTTATGACATAGATAGATACATTGCTGGAAAAGTTGTGTATTTGGCTGCTGCAGATGTGGGAGAACTTCTGACAGGTTCCCTGAAGATACTGAAAGAAACAGAGGTTTCATTATATTCTTTGACATGTAGGAGTTTAAGATGTTACCTATAAATGTAGCATACTAGTTTCTTTTATAAAAGCGGTCTAGTTTTTGGAGGAAAAATAATCCTTTAAGTGTTAAGTCTTTGGATACCTGAACTTGTAACACATAATTTGAAGGGGTATGTGTAATGGTGAGTGATTTCTTTTCTCTCACAAACCCCAGGAGCAATAGAAGTGAAGGTCATCATGGCTATAATGAAGACCTGCTCTTATTTCTGAGACCTGCTATTACTGACATATTTTCTTGGGCTCTGAATTTTAACAACAAACTAAAATGCAGTTTGAATGGCACTGTTCTTTTTCCCTCATAGGCGGAATACAGAAGACCAGAAAACAATGTCAGGAAACCCTTGCATTTATTTTTAGACTTATTCGTTAACAGTTTTGCCTCTTCCCTTCCAGACAGACTCCTGTTGAAGTCGATGACTAAGGATTATAAGGCCTGTCCTTTTCTTGTGTGTTTTGCTTTTGGTGGAACTGAAGGCTCGGTGAAGTTCAACAGTTCAGTGAAGCAAATAGCAACCCCTTCCCCAAAAGGGTAATGCAAGCGCTCACACGAAACTGTGATTGTGATTAAAACAGAAAAGTGGTAGCTGGAAAGAATCTAAATGTACATTTCTTCCTGTCACTGTGCGGTTTTTGCACTTACCAGCCGGCAGTTTCATGCACACTCTAAATCCAGCCGTGTGCCCTGAGGCCAAAAGAGGCAGTCCCGCCTTTCCTCTATGCTCCTAGCCCTGCTCTCTCCCTTGGGCAGGCATTATCTGATCTGCCTGAAAATTTACCTTAGCAAAAAAAGCACAAAACTGAAAGTAGAGTTGTGGTCTGGCTGACCATATAGTTGCATAAGCCTTAATGACAGTGCCAGCAATGGGGTGGGAACATGCACCCAGGGATGCTGGGATGGCAGGATAATGCTTTCTTGGGGGCTACATACCCTTCAGGGGGCTTAAACCATTTGTGAAAGTACATCCTGAAATATATAGTCAGGTAGAGAGACTTAGGAGTTGGTGATGTGAATTACTGGTGAGGTGAGTAGTGGAAGAGCATAGCCCCACAGGAATTCAAGAGTAGATGCCAATTAAAGGACCAAAGAGCAAAGATTCAAATTAGGTGATGATACTTGAAACAGAGAATTATTAGAATGGTGAGGTGTTAATATATGCAGCTGGAAGAGAACTTTAGAGAAGTAAAGGTGAAGTAAAAATAATTAAAATTCTATTTAATGAGGGAAGCAGGAAAGCAGGTTAGCACTGTTTGCTCTCCAAGGAAATGAGAAGCAAGATAAATGAGAGTGAATAAGAAGGTAAAAAAGCAAAAAAACAGTTAATGGGGGAAAACCAAAAATCCCTAATTTGTTTTCTTTGTCTAATGGTATTATAAAAAGAAATAAGAAAAATATAATTATGACATTAGGGGAGTTTCGTATTCCTTGATGATGCATCAGTCTTAGTTCCAGCAGTATTTGATCATCTGGATAGCTATCAGTAGGTAGATCAAAATTATTCAGGTTTAAGCAAGCAAGGTTTAAAAAGCTGTTCTATAGAGGCTTATCTGTAGTGGAGGTAAAATTTGCTTTCTCTGGCTGTGTAGCAGTGTATTTCTGCCAATATGTTGTGGAAAAGCATCTGGCTTATTCTTGCTCACAGAGAAGGACACAACAGTGTATTGTATTGTATGGTGAACTACTGACTTGAGCATCTGTTACAGTTAGCGAGGAATTTATTGATATATTAATATCAACACCATATGGCATTTAGAGTTCCTTGGTCTTAAAGTTACTGGTGTTTTTATGGGGCTGGTCAAATGTAACCAGCGAGTCCTTCCAATTGTGCAAGCGTTACAATCTTCTGTATGCACGAGGAGGGTGAGAGCCCTGAGGAAATGCCAATGGCATGGAGGGAGGCAGTGCCAGAACTGGGAAAGAACTGGGAACAGAAAGAAAAGCTTTCGATTTCCTGGCTACAGTGTTTTGTATTAACCAGCTACCTTTCTTGGGAAAATAATGACAGAGATAACTGGGAGGTACAAACAGCAAAATCAGCGCACTCTGATAAATTTCAAGTTACGAGCATGAGAAGCCAGTAGGAGAAATGTCAGGGGGGGCCAAGTGCTCAGCTGTTTGCACAACGTTTCTCAGAAGAGTATAAAATCCTTCTTTGCAGACACACAGAGGGGCTCACGTGGCTACAGACACTCTTCTGTAGCTCGTCCCTGTGCTCCTAATAGCTCCTCACACCCTGGAGTCTCATATCTGAATACCACCTGAAGAAGGCATCTTATTCATCAGAGGAGACCATGAGTTTCAAGGACTGTCTGGCAATATGCTTGGCCACAGACAGTGTAATACAGTTGTTGATGTATGCATGAGATTGTTCAGTATAAATCTTTAGAATGTGCATCTGTTTTTTTCCACAGGCTAAGTAGCTGTCCTTATCTCCTAAGCACCAGAAGGCTCTGCAGTTCAGACTTCCAGCAACATGGGCTGACAGTTCTGCTTGCCAGCTGGGGAGCAAAGCAGGAGCATGGCAGCCTTTACAAGGACAAGTCCTTTCTGTTTTATTCCACAAGTTTCTGTGGAGGTGGCTGGTTGTCTTTTCCACACTCGTGGCAGCTGGCCCTGGTGCAGAGGCCGCTCCCAGGCTAAGTCTGATGTCTTCAGAGGAGACCTTTGATGCTTCTAGGCAAACAGCATACATGTACCTGAAAGGTGGTCATCTACATTGATCTGTTTGTCCATTAAGAACCAGTGTGTGGGAGGAGGGAGAATAATTAACATGAAACTCATGAGGCACTTTACTTGAGCTCTGCATTTATATTTATCTGGTGGTTTCCTGTCCGTGTGTTATCTCATGCCTTTAGGGAGGACAGAGACCAGCACAACATACTCCTAGCCCTCTTAGCTTCAATAGTGTCATAAAGAATTTATAATTTGCATGTTTTAAAATACAATTAAAGATCCAATTTGATCTATGGCCTATCTAGAATCACTATGTCTGCAACAGAATAGTCTTATTAATATATTATTAATATTAATTAAGGTAGGTTAACAAAGAAACAGTTTAGGTGTTTAGGTGAGCCTGAAGAAGCAGAATGCTTGCGAAGAGAAATTTATTATTGTCTTTCCTGATAAAAGGGCTTGTCGGGTGTGAACACATCTTGTCACACAGAAACACAAGTTAACAAACAACAGCTATATACACACATGCGCATATATATATACATATGTACAGATAGGTGTGAACATTTTCAGAGATCTTAGAAGAAAAATCTGCAGTGTAACTTCCTGTTTAGAAGTAAGAGAACTAAGAGACTATCAGACAAATATTTTCAATTTAAAAAGCCCCCAAAGAGTATCAAAATAGAATAAGATGTTTTATAATTTCAGACAAAATTTGCAGGAAATATTAGGCCATATTAGTAATGTGAATTGCACTGTGTACAATTACGTTATAATGTTGGCACACTGATGCCTTCCTATAATTTTAGCTGAGGTCTTAAATTTGGATCTCCTTGATTTTAATCCTACAGGAGGATTTCCTACTCCTTATAGCTGATAACTGAATTTGTCTTGTTAGATTAAATAACCTTTACTGTGTTCAGAAAAAGGTAGTGAGAGAGCGTTGACAGCTTGAAGATAAGATGGTTGTCTCTGTGTACAGTTCTACAGCTGCTGAAAGTCCGTGATTCTGCTAGTGATAAAGCAAAGACTTTTTGATTTCAAATGTGTATGTGCTGTAAAGGGTATGCTGTTATTGCATATGGGGCATGTTACAGAGCTGAACTAGTTTGTCTTCAATCTTTTGCTGTTACGGCTCTGGATAATATTTTTATAAGGTAGACTGTGCCACCTGACTGTGAGAGGTTTCATCTCTTGTCCTCTGAAACTGCTAATGTTAGCATTTCTCAGAGACACAGAATACCAGACTAGATGGAAAAACAGCAACAGCCAGGTCAGATCGGCCTATAAACTTTGCAAAATACAGTAGGAATATTTTTAGACAAGCTTCAGCACAGCTTTCACAAGTGCACCCATAATACTGTGTGACAAAAATTAGGCTTGATTGCAGTTTCTATTTGTCGTGACACAGTTTTTCATGTGAAATTTTTTTCAGATGTGGAGAATGATGAACATAGAATAATGTTCACTTCAAAATAAGTTTGCCAGGGAGAGAGGGAGGTTGTTTCCAGGTCTGCACCCTTGTGAAGCATGACTTCTTTTGTGCTCCATTTGGGACAGCGAAGTTCATCCCATGAGCCGTCAGCAGTTCTCTGCCTTTCCTATGTCTCTTTCCATGCTCCTGGTGGTTCTCTTAAATGTCCAATGGACACCGAATCATCTTCTTATTGAATCTGGCTTCCATGCACACTTCTTGCATGTTCCTGTTAATGCATTTATTGGCCTTTGGAGGCTAAAAGAGATGCAAGTAGCACATACAGCTTTTGGCTGTAAATTTTTCTATTTTGGCTCTGTCTAGAGCAGGGTTCAAATGTTTGAGCTTGCACTGAATCAACTTAGTATTTACTGGTAATAAAAAAAGTAAAACAGGACCTCTAATCTCATTGTGCTGACTTGATTGGTTTAAACAATCAAGAGGCTTGTTTTTAATGAACACTTTTTGATGCTTTTCTGAGTCTTCAGGTGCAAATTCTTTGACTTTCCCAGGGTTTCTTCTCTGCAAAGACGGCTGGAAATGTCCCTGTGCAATGTCTGGAGTCCAGCAGCTGAACTCCTGGGAGAAATGCCAAATGTACGGTGCATGGTAAAATTGTGAATTGGAAATACTACTAACTAGGCCAATCTAATTAATATCTCCTAAACCCAAGAGTTTACAAAATGCAGCATGTAATTAGAAGTAATACTGGTCCTTTGAAATCCTGGCCTTGAGAGGCGGGGATGTTATGTGGTACAACTACAAACCAGGATTGTGATCATTAACAATATTCCTAAAAGAAAAGACAAGGCGGTGAATAGAAAGGACCAGGCTTAGGAGTCTTTGATGGTGGTGGGTAGAAGTGCCTAACGGTCAGGAGTCCTCGAGTCTTGTGGCTGTGTTCAATGAGTTATGCAAACCGAGTGTGGGAGCCAGTATGAGGCAGCGGTTTCTGCGTGTCTTGAGCCCCTCTTTTACTACTTAAGCTATGAACCTTCAGCCTGAAAAATATATGTCCCGGTTTACAGGGAACCTGTGCGCTTTGACTTTATCATCTGGAAGGTGCAATAGGTATTGCTGACAGGAATCTGTGGCATCCTTCATAGCTTCAGTATGATTTCATGGAGGCAGAGATTCCTTCTTGGACTGCACAGGCTTAGGCTACAAATATTTGAGGGGCAGCAAACTGGGTCAAGATTTTCCTTTTCAGGGAGAAATCCTGTTGGTAGGATAATTCAAAGTGGAAATCACTGGCGCAATGATATTTTCTTTTTGACATCTCTTAGCACATAGCCTCCACTTGGCTTCAGTTTCCTTGAAATGGCACGGTAATAAACTATGCACAGGAAAGTCCTATCTTAGGCTGTCTCTGCTGCAGCATCCTCTGTTTCTAGGATGCATGGAAAATACAAAAAGATGCAAATGACCATGAGCTTTTTCTCCTCTCTTAGTCCTTGTGTTTTCCACACCAGATCGCCTCAGTTCAAAGACCTCCTGCCTGTCTGGTCTAAAAGGGGAGCTTTGCCATTAACTTTCCCCGTGCAGTTGCTTGGCAACACAAGGTAAAGATCTAAACAAAAGGACAAAGAAAAATGATTTAGTTCATAAAACAGCCTGAACAGCTTTGGAGGTAGTTGCTTGGTAGTAGGCTTTCTGTGGTTTGGCTTAGGCTACAAAATTTTGCTCACAAAACAGCGTGACACCCTCAGTTATCACTGGTATGCTGAAAAAAAACCCCCTTGCTGCAGACACACATATGTCTACAGAAAAGGGTGTTTCCTGGCTTGGCTCTTGCTCTTTGGGGAGGAGGTGTGAATAGATCAACAGGAAAATGCATCTTGTTGGCATATGTTACCCCCACCCTGGGGGCTCTGACAGAAGAGTCCTCAGCTACTCTGCGCAGAGTCGCACCCCAAACATGTCTGCTGCAACCCCTCATGTCCCCACTCCTCTCATCTCTGGCCAGGAGAAAACATCGGGGGCCAACTCATTCATGTCAAGGATGCTGTCCCCAGTGCCAGGTGACATGTCCCATTATGTACCGTGGTGGCAACTGGCACTTCCACTCAGTGCTGGAATGAGATGCAAGTCCTCACAAGGCACGTAATGTATGCGCTATTGGTGCCAAAGTGGAGCCTATCTCTTGTAAAATGGCTTTGATACATCAATAAATGGAGCTAGCTGACAAAAATTCCTTAAGAATGAACTATCATTTCAAAGCCAATATTTTTTTAGAGTGCTGAAGGTACAAGGAGCCCTAATGACTAACAGAGGATCGTTATGTATGCAGGTGAAAAAGAAAGATGACAAGGATTTTAAATCAATCTATCACATTATGCATTTACCTGCCAGCAGCGAGTTTTTCACCCCTTTCATTTTACAGTGCCAAATACCACAGATTCAGGCTGGTAAGCAGAGCATTTGGGGGCAGAATTTACATTAAAAATGAACCTTTTACATAAATTATGACCTCTTTTGTTTCCCTGCTGACTGATGCACTTTAGCTGTCACATGCCCATTGTAGAGGGACTATTCTTTCCCTGATGTGTGCCTGTAATTCTCATTAACATCAAGGCGACTTACAAGTACTCATTTGGGAAAGACAGAACCCAAAGTGCCTCTAAATGCTTATGACAGGGGTGCCCAGATTGCCAGGTCCTGCAAACTGCAATCCAAAATTTTCATCTGGCTGAGAGACTCTCCTTCCTCTGAGTTCCCCTCAGCCACCCTGTGAGTCCCACTGCCCTAACCCAGGCGTGCCCCCAGACCCTGCTGCAATCCCCCCCACGCCTCCCCAAATCCTCCCAACAACCTGAACCCCTCACTGTCTCTCCCAAACTCCCACCTCTCCAAACAGCCTGGGCGATCACACCCGGCAGTTGCCAGCCCACCACCGCTGCTGTAGACCCCTGCCCACTCCCTGCTTCCCCCGTCAGTGGCCATGGGCCGTGGGCTGCAGCAGCACCTGTGTCCCCACAGTGCCACATGCGTCCTTCTGTCGGGCAGTGGGCAGCGGCACCGGCATGTTTTGCAATCTGCTGGCTCCTTGCATGTCTCATGGAACTCTGGAGCTGGAGAAAGGCAAATGTGTGAATCATCCTTCCTGCTTCTAGCAGGCCTCCATGAGCAAAGGGGCCTCCTTACCAGCTGCAGCCTTCCCCGTCTTGCGGCGTGACCTGCTGTTCTCCCCCACAGCTCTAGCACATCTGGAGTAAGAGAATGAGAGCAGGCTGGGGATGCCGGCAAGCTGCGTGTGGATCACGGAGAGCTGTTTGGCCACCCTGTATTGTGGTCCTGAAATGCTGGGACTGCAAAGCGAAGGCGCCGCTGTGGGAGGTTACCTCGGAAAGAGAGGAGGCTATTTGCACTTCGAGAAGTGCTTTCATCTTCATGTGTAGCTAGCACGATCTCTGTGTTAGGCTCAGGCAGGGAATCTGGCTGTCGGTGGCTTCTCTCATTCCCAGATCCTTTTGCGGTCTTAGTGCTGTCACAGAAGGTGTGGGATCAAAGCTGGGTCTCCTGCAGGCATGGTGGGATTAGTAGGTGGGGAAGGAGGGGAAAAACTGCATAGTTTTCCCAAAAGCAAGGGAATAATGACTGATGGTAATTTGATGGGACTCATGTTTAGTGTCTGTAACTTGCTTATTGGTCTTGGTGGGTGAAAGCTCACAGAGACTTCTTAGGTCGTCATTTGATTAGGGCTATCAGTTTCTCCTTTGTGACACCTCCCCATATCAGTACAAAATAAAAAACAGCCCAGCTAACAGTCCAAGTAATGTTAAAGGACCTTAAAGAATAAAAATAATTCTAAATCATTTATCTCTAAGGGGCAGTTAGCCCCTATTCTAGCCTTCCAAGAAGCTGAAGACTAATCACAACAATAAAGTGACTCATGAAGTAACAAGATGTCTGCAGCTTGATATAAAGGCGGAAACCGCCTCACTGAGGAAAACAAAATTGACTGCCAGTGGCATTGGTATTTCTTAAAAGTAGAAGTTATGAAAGAGAGAAGTATGGCAAACCCACGTTCGTTCACCTTTGGGAAGATGCCTCCAGTGGCTGTGTGCAGAAGGGAGCAGCGAGCTGACTGCTCCCTGGACCACCTGGTTGCATACCGAGACCAGGGCGTTTCCTAGCAGCATGGCGTTATTGGGAACTTGAAGTTTAGATGACTTGAGAAGGTGCTTTTTAATCTCCAGAATTTGCTCGCTATGAAGCCTTGTGGACCTATCAGCTTTTGCAAACCCTAAATTAACACAACAAAAAAACCCATGCCTCTGGCTATTTTATAATTTTCTATAAAGATGAATCTGGGCACATGCAACTTTGAGTTAGCCATTTACCTCCTGCCAGCTAACTGAATGCATTTAGTTTCATAATGTGCCAGAGTCACACAAGTTCAACAAGCCTAACAATGCACATTATAGTGTGCTTTACTCCCTTCTTATGCAGTTATTTTCAGTAAAAAATGCTTTTTCTTCCCCCCCCCCCCTCCCCCTTAATATATCCTTCTGGGGCACTAATGTACTTTGTCTGGCAAAAAGTCTTTTTAACAGCAGGACGGGTAGGCAAAACGGGAGTGGCGAAATGCTCTTTGCAGAGAGTGAAACTGGCAAGTGCCTGACAGCTTGCAGCGGTATTATGTGGCACAACTTTCAGGCTGGTAAACATGTGCATTTCTCAGTATTTGCTTTCATGTGGGGAGGGGGTGTAGTCTCAATATTTCACACATCTCACCTAAGGGGAAACAGAGCCATCATACTGGTACAGGCTGGTGTCTGTGCTGAGACCAGTCTGTTTTTCAGTAGTTCTAAAATACAATGAATCACATGCTCTGTGCTTTCACCTTACCGGCAATATTCTCTCTAAAAGTTCAGATATCTTTCAACAGTTGTTTCCTATGCCTGAAGAAAGGAGTAAAAAGATAAGCAGTAACAGTTAGATGTGAGACAGGATTAAGACTGCAGGAGTGGCGAGTGATGCATATGTTTTCAACTCAATTAACTAAGAAGCCTTGAGTCGGTGGTGGCGTAAAGCTACATGGCTGCTGGAGCACACAGGGATTTGTCTTTTACTAACATAGGCAACCAAGAACTGTGAGCTGAATTGCAATCTGGAGATGCCCATCTCTACTTACAGAAGGAAACTAGCTGGCTGGCTTAGAGTTCACTTTTGGATGACTAGAGAGGATGAAGATGAATCCCACTGCTGTGACTCAATGCTTTGTCTCTTTCTCTGGTGTTTCGCAGGAGGATGTTAACTCACTCCTTTCAAGCTGCCTTCTTCCAAGCATCTTTCCTTGCTTCCTCCTACCCTTGTCCTCTTCTCTTCCCCATGATATACCTGAACAACTCTTTGGCAAGAGACAGCAAATGACCAAGGCTTTTGTTTTTAGAATAATGTCAGGGCTTAAAATTCATTGCATGCAGTGGAAGAAAATGAGACTGCCATTTTGTGTTGCTTTGTTTTCTTTTTGGTGAGAGAACGATAGCCTGGAGACTGTACTTACCCACATGATACTTACCCTTTCCACCATAAGATCAAACAAACTGTGACCTGGGGTCACAAGCAGTTGTTCGCCACTACTAGGAGGCTATAGATTACTGACATGGGAATTTTAATAGCAGAAGTTTTGTAACTTCCTTGTTACAACCCTGCCCTCAAGAAATCTTCTCTGAGAGCTTTTGTGTTTAACTAGTTACGATTTTCAAAGATGGGTAAATGGAGCTGCAAGATACTGCCCACCATCAATACATTCAGGGTTTTGGTTTCACCCTCTCTGCTACTCTGGGTGGGAAATCTCTGTCTCCTCTGTAATTCATAAGTCACCGCACCTTATATCAACTTGTCCAGTACAATTCTGAAGTGAGAACTTGGATTTTGCTCACAGTGCAGATGATGCCTTTCCAAACTAATTTTGGTAGTCTGTGCTGAGCTCCATGCGTGGCTACACCATCACACTTGGTATGGGATCAGTGTGAACACAGCTGCCTGCCTCAGACAATTTGAACATGTAAATGGTGTGACACTTTAGTCTTTAATAGTAGCTTTGATGTTAGGTCCCTTTTATGCAAGAGGCTTTCTGTATTTCAGGACTGCACTCAAATGAAATGAGAGAATCACTACAGCAGCTCAATGGGAGCAGGCAACGATAATGTCTGGAGCAAGAAGGAAAGAGAACTATATCCAATTGAATCCAGACAGGTGGACTTGTGCCAAGCTAGAATTTAATTAAAACAGTCTGATTAAATCCACTTTTCTAGTAGCACCCTCTTTCATTAAGTGCTTGAAGGCAGCAATATGACTAAGCTGTGTATCTTCTTGTTAAGCCTTCAGTGCAAAGTCTTCAGAAAAGAGACAGCTGAACCTGTATACTGAATGGTTAGAGAAAGCGGACAATTTGCCACAGCCAAATGCTCTGTTTCACTGAAAAGGCTACAGCATTGGTGACAACTGGTTCTATTTCACAAGCTAAAGAAAAGAATAGAAACCATCATCTGTAGAGAGATGAAGACATATGTTAGGAAACTGCAGTCACACTTTTTGCTTCATGAACTATTTCACTTTTATTTAATCATTGTCTCCATGTAGAATATAGGGTCACATACAAAATATACAGTATTTTAAGTGCTCTTCAGCAACTTTTTCAATATACTTGAATTTGTGTTCTAGCATTTTTCAAACCAAGCTTTAAAAATGTTCTCACAATGCCAAACCCCTGCTTTGGGGGATTATTTCATCTTGATTGGCTGATGAGATATATTTTTATTCAGTCCACAGGGGTAGCTTGTTTTAAAGGGCTAAAAATATCAATGATCTTTGGAATATTAATTTTCAGAATTGGACCTGTGTTGCTTTTCAGTGTTTGGAAAAGAGTGAAGTCTTTACAATCAAATGATAATGATGTATCGGAAGGTGGAACTTGAGCTTCTATCAGCTGCACTGGAGTTCAATTACTCTAGAGATGAGACGGAATTTAGAAAGACAAGTCCTGTCACTACCAATGGCCATCAAATACATTTTACAGTCATATAGTTTTGTTGTGTGTGGAATATTGAGATAATGCCAAATGTTACAGATGCATTTTAAAGTATTACTTATTTATGCTGCTGCACACAATGGCCACCAGGTTCTTTGGTCAAAAATCCTGGAGAGATCCTATATGCATGTTAATCAATTGCCTCTGTTTTCATTCTTTCCAGTGAAATTAAGAGCAGAATAGTTCCAAGAGAACAGAAAAACTGCTGAATGATCATAATGTTTGCCAGCAGCAAACAAGCCAGCAAGTTCTTGAGACTTTGACTTACACTGAAGAGTAATTTACAGCAGGAGCTGAGCATTGGAACTCATTTGGGGGAGAGGAGGAGACTTGTCTTCCAGTGTTCTGTATTGAGAGGAATAAGCTCTCACAGACAGTAATTCAGAACACCTAAACCGGACATTTACTGAGTTCTGTGAGTTGGGTGCCTGAAGTGAACTAGTGTCTGCATGCTGTTATGCACCAAACAATGTGTGTAGGAATCACAAGTTGTTTCAACTGCCTGGGGAATGAGGAGTTACTAAATTTAGGAAATGATGTAGAAAGTGGCTTTATGAATTTGTTAGCAACAGTAGTTGTTTGAAACTTGCCGTCTGGGTTTGTTTTACATTCTGAGTGTATATTATGAACTTACAGGTCCTGGTTTTCATACAGTAGCATCAACTGCTATACTGCATTTAATGTAAAAACCAGTTTCAGTACTGGGAGCTATATCTAGGCTGTAATGATAAAAGCTAAATTTATGTTCTGTGCAAAAGATGATAATGATTATTTCTTATCTGAAAGTCTGTGTGAATTACTAATGACCAGTTTTCTCTGCTTCTGCAATTAGTTAACATTTACTTTGCATTTTTCAACTTTTTCTACAGTCTTCTGCTGCTGTGGCACTTATTACTTCTATGCTAATAGTCCTCTAAGTCACTGGCATTGTTTTTCAGCTGGCAACAACGGACAGTGGCCCTGAACACTTCTCCTTCATACAGAGCTCCATCTGATTTTCTGGACTGTTTTACTTGAGTCAGGCCCATAGAATTGGGTCTGGAAGCGCTATTAGCAGGAGAAGCAGGGACATTTAGATTGTGCAGTGCTTGCTTCAGCTACAGCATGGCTTAGCAGATTTCAGCATATCTGATTACTCATATTTAAAGGGCTTGGAAATGATGAGCTATTTCCCATTTCTCTATTGTTTGCACATTTTGTTTGTGCAATATCTTCTAGCCATTTGATAACATGCATCTAAGGGATCACAGCTGTCTCTTGTATGCATTCATACTTGTTTCAGAACATGCACTGACCCAAGGCAATAATCATAAAAGAAAAAAGTATTTTTTTAGAATGATTGAAGAAAAACTTAAAAAACCTTTATCTTCATTCATATGCTATCAATCATGTCTTCCAAGTGAAGATGAAGAAACACAAAATGTGTTTGGAAGGGATGAAAATCAAAGAATCTGAAACGTAAGGATTCCTAAATATATTGAAGAGTAACATGAAGATAAATATGGATGCCTCTGTCTCTTTGGTGTAGCAAGTACTGAAAAATCAGAACAAACTTCACCAAGATGGTGATTTACGTGGCATATACTGGGTCCTGTCCTGTTTGCCAACGTAAATGCGAAAAGGAGGAAGGCATGTCATAACCCTTTTGTTAAAATGTATATTCAGATAAGAAATACGAATTTTCCTAATAAAAACTAATCAGAAAAGATCTTGAGGTTCACTGCAAGCACAGTGGTGTCAATAACAATAGTTGTAACAATGCTTGCTAACACTTCTGATAGTTTCTTCCAGGTCATTTCAAGGTTCTGTCAGGTTTCATTAGTATGTTCACTAGGACTCCTTTTGCATCAAAAGCAGACAGTGATTTTGGGTCATCCTTCATGCTGCCTGTCATGGACATAAGTGTGTTTCTTGCTGAAAAAAATACTTAACAAAGCACCTAAAATTAATAAAAAATGCATGGGAAGTTCTGAAATACAGCTGTAAGTTGCAGAAATTTGAAACTTCCTAAAGAGAATGAAGAGCTGCACTTCTGAAATATACGCTTTTTATTTGCAAAGTCACAAGGGGTACCAGAGAATAAAATTGTAGGTAGATGACTAAGACTGCTCCCCCCCGCAACCCCCTCAGCATTGTGTGAAGTTATATATGTAGAACAGAATAAACCAAAACACAAGATCCAGAAGTGAGAAAATGAATAGATGACTGTGAGGTAGGCAATGCTCAGTCTAAACTGCAGCACTGTAGCAATACAGTATAATCAGCTTGTAGCAGCCAGAGCAAAAACAATTGAAGAAGCAAATTTAGCAAGCCTATAAAATTCCAGGTTTAATGCTTAGTTCTAGACCCTGAATAAAGACGTGACCAGACACAAGTCTGCCTAAGTGTGAGGGCAGGATAAGACTTCTTTCAGGAATATCATAATTCTGTAGGCAGCAGCAGATGACACAGTGATAAAGGAGACAAGGTTCTACCTACTTTCACACTGCCCGTTTGCCTCCACTGCTGAAATCGAATCAGTGGGTTTTAAGAGTCCTGCTGTAACCTAAATGGTTAAATTTTGCTTCTGCTAGCTGGTTAGCAGGTGGATCAATGCTTTCAGATGTCAAAAACAACTACGATAAATATCAGTGAAAGCTGTTCATATCTTTGTCCCTGGGAAAACCAAACAAAACCACCGCTAGTTTGTTCATAATTAGAAATAGGAAATTTGATTAATTTCATTTCACCCATCTAAAATATAGACTTTAAAATCTGAACTATTAATTTAAAGTATTCTGTAGACAAAAGAAACTGATACTGTAAGAGGAAAAGTCATCCCATCCTCAGGTAGGTGTTTGAAGCAGCGGATATAACTTGCACTTTGGAGATGATGTCCAACTTAGCTGGTGGTAGATAAGCTGAATGCTACCCTTGAAGGCTAATTGACCACATTTGTAGTAGCATCACATACTTTTGATGTATTGATCATAAAACCCAGTAACAGCTCAGGAAAAATACAAAAGGCAGAGCTGGCAATAAAGGCTCTCGATGAAGATACTGGGTTCAGAACCATCCACACTCACAGCAGCCACATTACAGCTCCTGTCTTTGAGGCAGGCATGTGCATTTTCTGTATCTTTTCATGTTTTGCACTATGGGACCACATTTTGTTATCCTGTAGGTGCTATCACAATATAAACATGGAACAAAAATTCCTTAACTTAATAAATATTATATGCAAAAAGTAGTAGGAGAAATTATTAGTGGAATATTAAAAACTCTTTCCTTAGCCTGCAGAATCTGAGCTAGGAAGCAAGCTAGAAGAGCAACATGAGAACAGCCTGAAAATACTTCTGCCTGTAGAGATGCTCTTTGCATTTCTAAATGCATTACACTGTCACAAGGAATCACTAAACCTGACTAAAACCTTCAGATGTTTAATAATCACACAGACCTTTACCTCCAGGCAAACTCTCTATTCTAGTACTTCTAGTGCTTCTTCACCTTCTGTTCTAATCATGGCTGCATCTCAGGAGACATGTGTGCTTACTATATTTAATATACACACAATGTGTTATTGGTTAAAATGTATATATTGGTAATCATCAGCAGCTCCAAAGAAAGCTGGTGAAAAAGCTGAAATCTCTATCACCATGGGTGCTTAATTAAGTGCCTCCAGCAAGTATGTGCTGATATGAAACCACAAAGGTCAGTCTTGTGCTGAGCTGTGCGTTATATTTGAAGCCCAGAAGAAATGGCAATCTGTATTAAAGTTCACAACCTGTCTGAAATGAGACTGGATTAAAATAATACAAGTTGTTAGCTCTGAGATAGCTCTTTATGTGACAAGAACAAAACTCACCACACATAACTGTGCAGTATAAAAAGCACTGAAATCTTCTCATGTGCATTTAAAGCAGTGCTTAGCATTGTAATAAAACACATGGTTCAGTTATAATGTGGGGTCAGTAATGCAAGGAGCAAGAAGAATAGCATTAAATTAAAGAAAATGAGAGCTCTGACTGACTATCAGTTTAGCCCTATTACTCATGATGAGAAGTAAAATGAAGTTCATGACCCCATCTACTCTGCCTCTACTCTCTGCTCCTTCATGTCCTTCATCAGAAGGCACTTCCTCAAGGAGATTCATAAATCCACAGTTTTCTCCAATGAACTAGCACATATTTATTCTAGCTGTTCCACCCACCATACTTCTATAAACAGAAAAAGAAAAGCGGCTACTCTAAGGCAGGTTACTACATCCTCTGCTTGTGACTGACAGATGTTTAGTGTCTTTCTCTTAAACTAGGTCATGACATCTTCAAGGAATTTCTTCAATCTGTTTGTCTTTATAGTGCTGTGCACATTTACATTATTACATACAGTAAGTACATAGCAAAGAAGAACCAAACAGTGCTCACAATGAACCTGCTTATTACTGGTAGTGGTAAGCTGGTAGCAGTTCACTTCAGCTTGGAGAGTAACCTGATCTTTTCCAGAAAGCAGCTACCACTTAACTCTTCATAAGCAAGAGTGCTAACAGGATCTTTGGTAAGACACTTATGCTATAGAGAAATCCATCTTTTCCAATAATAGCTATTAAGAGCCATAAACTAATTGTAGATAATGGCCCACCCTTCAGCAGCAGTAGTTCAGCCACTTTATCAAGATATATGGATTTAAGTTGACCACTTTAAGACCTCAGTATGCATGAGGAAAAGGGAATATATTGTGAAAAGACTTCTTAAAAGTAGCAAAGATGCTCCTGAGTCACCTACACATTTTGGCATTGAAATAAGAGTCTAGATTTCAAGGGAACTTGCAGTGACCTCCTATTGCAAAGAAGGTCGTGATGCAAAACAACCCGCAGGCTGGGGCAGCGGGGCAGCATCCGCTGAGTGAATGGGAGGTCTGGCCCCACGCTCGGCTTCCTCAGCTGATAAAGGGCAACTGGGTTGCCCTGCACCATGCAAAACAGTCTGGGGAAACATGGGTTATTTGGCAGGCCTTGTCTTAAGAAGAAGAAAATGCCAAAGAAATTGAAAAGGTAATATGGCCTACAGTGAGAAAAAAATACATTTAAATATGTGAGCAATGGGTAGTATCACTTCCTGCATTTAACAGTCCAAAGGACACGCAAAGGAGTTGGCTCTGAGGGTCAGAGATCCTTCAGACAAAGGGTGGTGGCAACTGACTTCTCCTTGCCTCAGTCCCAGAGCTGTATGATAACGGTAGACACGAATTAGTTAACATGAGCGGCAGGTGGGACTGAGTTGTAGTTGAGTTCATTCCTTGCTTTGCTTCCCACCTTCTGAGGACTAATTAAAAGAGAAACTAGTAGAACCTAGAATAAGGAGGCCCTTCCTGATGTACTCTCAACACCTTTTCCTGCTTTTCTTCCATTTTGTCAACCATGCTTGGGGTAACCCAAAACCTTCCTAGCCTGCCTACTTTGATAATCCTGTGCTCCCATCACTTTGCAGAGCTCTTAGGCCTTTCCAAATGTTACAGGACCATTTTCAGGGGGCTCCAATGGCTGTCTCCTTACTGCTTCTCAGACATCTCAAATGCCACCTCCAACCAGACTGGTGCCTTTCCTCTTCACTCCACAAAAATACATTTCAAAATAAAAAGAAATTTAATTTTTTTTTATATACACAATGTTTTTTTCAGTCACACAGATAGAAAGTAGACACAACTATGCCTTCATTTTAGGTTTTCTCTTTTTTCTTTTCCTTGCTGATAAAGCGATGGGAAACAGAATCTGGTTAGAAGGTTAAAGGAGAGAAAGATAGAACACCAGAGTCTAGTTAGTGGTCTCAAAAGGCAAAATGAGAACGATCCACTCTGGTATGCCAACATTTATGAAGCTGGTAAGTAAATATTTAGTAGGAAGTTGGATATCAATATTTAATTAATGAATTAATGCAAAGATATCAGGCCTGATGTAGAAAACATTGAGGCTTCCTGAAAGGTAGATTATTTATTAAAGGCATAGCATCTGGGTCCCTGACATGGTGAACACAGCCCTGGCAGGGATGTGGAAGAGGAGGGGTGGGATGAAGTGGGCTTTTCTCTCTTCTGACACAGGGTATGTGTGACACCGAGTGGGGCTATTTCATGCTATGCATGCCTTAGTAATGCTTAGGGAGATGTTTAAAAAAGTTTTTGAGCAGTGAGGGCAGCATAAATTGCACTAAGGAAAAGTATAGTAACAGCAGGAAGTCATAAAAAGCAGTAGTTCAGCCCAGGCAATTAACTTCTGAAACAAATGGCATAAAAACACATGTTACAGAGGAAAGGGAATAAAGGTGCTCAGGATGAAGATGATGCAAGAAGAATGCCAATCTTATAGTCTTGAGATGCTGCCTGGCTCTTCAAAGACACACATCCACACCTGTTGCCTCTTTTTGAGTGTAGAAGTCCACCATTTAGGTTCAGCTAACAGATGGGTTGGTACCCCCACTCCCTTCTTCCATGCCTGAGGATTTAAAAGTGCATGACAGCTGCAAGAGACATTTCTGTAATGCAGACATTTTTGGAGAATTGTGAAGGGCTTTTTTTTTTTTTTTTTTGAGGAAAAAATGAAGGAACTGAACAAGGGAGTTTTCTGTTAATTCCCTTTGCAGCTCATGTCACCTGAAATACTTGTTTCCTCAGGCAAGCCCTTCATCCTCTCATTAAATCCCTCAGTCTTTGTCACGGCAACATCTGCCAAACCCTGCCAAACCTTCTCCTTCTTCTCCTAGCCTTGTTCCCCTGAGGGCACCACCTGACCTCTCTCTCTCTGGTATCAACAGTGCTCCAGTAAGACTGCAATTCCTTTTTCAATTGATCCCACCTCACCCACTATGGAAACACAACTGTCGGTAATAAAACACAGTGCATGGTGCATAGTGATGCTGTACAATGACAGGGACATGAATCAAATTTCTGAAAGACAAATAAAAACAATATAAATTTAAATAGGAGAATATGATTACTGAAGGTGGAATTAGGTTTGGACACATTGTAAGACTCCATCCATCTGTGAAAAATGCTGGAAGATTTTTTAATGAGATTTTCAGTTATAAATGTTGAGACACCATCAGTCCTGAGGTGATAAGATTAGAGTTTGATTGTGTGTTGCTATGAGAAGAGTATGTAGAGAACTGACCTACTGTAGAAAAGCAATTAGGATCTACGGGGGGACTAATCGGCAAATGAAATAGCTATACAAAGTATCCCGTGGCAAAAAAAAAATCAGATACATTCTGTTATAATTTAACAAACACTTGTAGATAAAATTGTTGTTATGGGCTACTTGAGGCACAAAATCGTATTAAAGGAAGAAATTAAAGCTCTAATCTCTAATAAATTAATGTTGCTTGAACTAATATTCTGTTAGGAATAATGCATTGCAAAGGACAGTACAATTAAGGAATGGAAAGGGAATTAATTCTGTGATGTAAGGACTAGACGCCATGATCTGAAAATCAAAACCAGCTTTGACATTTGACTTTAGCAAAGTGGGCTGGGAGAATTGACTTAGAAATGGACTAATTGTACGTAAGAAAAGACTTATGAGGGTCAAATTTAGAGCTATATTAATATGCACCTGTTAAGTCTTCATATGCCTCATTAAAGGTAGTTTATGAGGACTGATGAGCCTTCATCACCACTGGGACTGGCAGAGGGAAAGTTTGTATGGGCAGGCACTGCTGCCATTTCCATGATGCCAGCGGGCCTTACCCAACTATACGTCAGCTGTTCTGCCCCTGCCTCTCCTGTACATCTGCCTTTTGCTGTGTAATTGTATTTTACATCCTGCCAAAGGCAAGGAAATGGGACCGGACTCAGCACTGTGACCGCATGGCAGGTGGCTCAAGGCTGGTACATTTGATGAAATAATAACAGGGTTTGCTTGTCACTACCTGCCAAAGACCCTTTTCACAGACCATGACCCTAATATCTGCACCTCACAGTTACGCACTTCTGGCACTGGATGTCTGTAGCTGACCCATCTGTTACTTCCATCTGCTCTTCTTTTTCTTTCAAGTTTACAAGTTATGCTCTGAAATGTTATTCAGATCCCATTGCACCATTTTTGTCTTTGTCAGCTTTTTGTCAGCCTATCCAGCGTGGAAAACTGAAGGTTCAGTGGTAAGTACTTGTTAGCTTCTAGGCTAATTAATTTCCCCTAAATGAAAGAAAGAGACTTTTCTTAATGTAAGATATTTGTGACTCTCCTCTGAACTTCATTCTCAGTGGATTCACTTTATAGATTCTTCTATTTTTCACTAATTAATTCCATTGCCATTTATTTTCCCTCAAAGAGCCCCCCACGGCTGGTTATCACAGAACCAAACGGAGTGCAATGAGGTACATAACATTTCTAAGGAAGTTAGATGCAGTGATTGTATGGACAACGACCATCACAAATGTCTTTTGGCAGCAATCCTTACCCTGACCGCAACGCAGAGTTTTGCTCAGGTGCCTTGCTGTAGTTAACATCTCATATTTTAAACCCACAATGCTGCTCTCTCAAGGAGGCAAAATATGGTGCTTTCTCTTCAAGAGTAAGTCATCAAATATGTGGTAATAAGTACAATATTTTTCCCAGGAGTAGTAAAGTATCTATCAGAAGTAAAATGTTTGTCCATGAATACTCAGCCTAATGACATACTGACAGTACGTGCATCGTTCGTGTATTCAGCATAAGGAAAGGATTTCACAAACTTTAATGTGCAGGGTGATCAGTGTTAAAAAGAAACAAATAAGCAAGTATTGCATAAAAGAGGAAATGTGCAATCTAAAGTTTCTGATCTGGATGCAAACCTCTTGACGGACTTCCTACCCACACTCATATGTTCCACAGATGAGTTCAGCCCCCAGCTGAATGCAGAATTAGGCCCAATGGGCTGCCCTTGCAGCATTTGCTCCTGTCAACAACTTGTGCTCTGCATTGGGAGATCTGGGTATGTCCTGATAGCTTCAGTGGAAATTGGAAGGGACCTCATCTGTATCAACCTTACTACCGGAGCAGAGACACAGTGGGGAACTTGTCAGAAATGGACGTTACTCTGCAGCACATCTCACCCTACTAAGAGCAACAAGGGGCACATATGACCCACAGAGGGTGTGCAGCTTGGGCTTCCCATGGCAGCGAGGTGAATTACAACCTAAAAGCATTGGTGACAGATTTCTCCTCTTAAATTTCTGCTGTTTAGCTACAAGTTAGGAATGTAGTGGGAGTGTCTTCCAGCAGGGAGAAAGAAGCGGGGGGCAGGCAGAGGGTGAATGCCTCCTTAAACCATGAATGGTCCCACCAAGGTGCTTGTTGGAGTTGCCTACCAACAAATGTAACCATGATTAAAACACCGTGCTTGTTGCAAGATGCTAAACAAAACCAGCCATTTAATAAAACCAATCCATTTTAGCATAATAAAATACATCCGGTATGGGATATTTTATGAAAATGTTTAATTCAACTGTTTCTTTGGAATGTAGTAGTCATAGTTTGAAAATTTAAGTTACAGTTCAGTTCTATGTGGTTTTTTTTATGCTACTCAGTGTCTGAGAATACAAATGTCATTTAAAGTTAAGGCTTCGCTGTTCATTTTGAAACAACAATTTACAAGTGTCATATTGTCATAGAAAATAAAAATTTCTGTAAAAAAAATTTGCACAAAGTTTTATGATGGTACAAAACATGAAGCAATAATATACCAGTAAAATGAAATCATTTTACTACAGAAGATTTTTATAGTTTTTCAATAAAGAAAAAAATATGTTATTTTACACTTTAAAAATTATGAAACAATCTAAAACAATATAAACTGAACATTTTGTAACACTGCCTTTACAAATTAATAACTTTATAAACATATAATTTTTTTAAATATATTTATCAGTGCAAGATACTTTTCAATGTAAAGTTGCAGTATCATTTTTCCTTTATTGAAGGGCAACTTTCATTCTATGACCTTCAGAGAAATCGAATCTTCAGTGCTAGATCCTCATTATCATAGTAAGGTCTGAAGACCGCAAAGGAGATATATTTCTTTTTACGTTCACTATTCTCAGTATGTTAAAAGAAGGAAAAAACCCACCAACTACCAGCTTTGCTCTTCAAATAGATCAAGACCAAGAGCTGGCCCAGAATCTATTGAAATCCATGTGAATATTTCGAAAGCTTGGGCTCCCCAGTGGGATTTCCTCTTCAAGGCAATATATGCATGTAACTCTCAAGTTAGTGGACTAGAAGTTTTTCCCACTGAGGAGAACAGACCCTAACACCTGGATCACACAGTGGTGGTGTGCCGAAAATAGTTTTGAAAAAAACCTTTTTTTCTTTGGGTTAATTAACTAGCTGCTGTGATACCATTATGGTCAAATTACAGTGTTAGATACAACTAAAATTCTACCTCTGCCAAAGTGAGTTTGTCACTTGGGACATTTCATGGACTAACTTTTAGGCAAAACTTTCAGGCCCTAGGTGCTCTGTCTCGCCTTCTGGAGGACCCAAGGTCTAGAGCCTGGGGAGGTAACTCATCTAATTTAGGCATCTAAGGCTTGATGACCTGAAGTGGGTGTTTGAATTTTCACTATAGTCTTTGCCTTTAGGACTCCTTTGAAGTAGCAACTGTCCACTGCTTTTTTTCTTTTGGGTCTTCCTTTAAAAGATTTTCAACTTCAAAACTCATATTTTTACCTTCAGTCTCCCTCTCTTTTGTTCAATTTCTAGGTTACTGGTGGTTTTTCTGCAGATTTTTCTGGTTTATGGTTTATATTGGTGAGATTATGTGCTTCAAAATATTTAATTGATAAACAGGGGTGGATTCTGTTGCTCTGTGTAATTCGAGGCTGAACTGGCCCTTCTTTAGCCCTAATCCTGGACAGGATACTTCATTTGCTCTACTGCAAAACCAACTTTGGAAAAGACTAACTCAGAAAGCCACAGTCTCTTCCCTGACTCTGTTTGGAGATTTCAGTGAGGAAAAACACGAGTTCAGCACTTTGAGGGATGTCCCTTTCCCCGTGTTTGCACTGGTTTTACCTGCTAGTTGGTGGATACCCAGGGGAAGGTTAAAGCTGCCTTCTTCCACTGCCCCCCCCCCAGTTATGGCTGTGCTGTGTGTGGGTCACTGCAGAAAACCCAGGGGCTCCCCTCACACCTGCAGGAGGGGAGTGATCCCTCTGGTCCCCCACCTCCTTCTGTGGACCCCTGTGGGAAACATACTCTTGTTTCCTTTTACCCTGTTGGACCAGCTGCATAGGCTGTTGAATATTATTTGTCCAATAATATTTGTCCTAAAATGTTAAAAAATTGCCACATAATTGTCAGACACATTTTTCTGACAGCTTACATTACTCAGCTCACTGAATCTGTCACTATCTGCACTTCTGGTCAAACAGAAACCTCCTGCTATGAAATGCCAATTGGATGTAACAGGATGGTAAGAATATACCCTACATACACTGTGGGATTTTATTCTGCCCTCAGTACCCATGTGTAAGCTCAATTAGCATTGATTAGTATGAAAATGCACATTCACTGAGAGAACAGAACTCTGGGTTCAGGTAGGGGCAGGAGGAGGAAAGTTTCTTAGTTTAAAGGCAATCTTTTGAGTAAGGGAATCGTTTTCCCCGGTGTAATTAACAGGCAAGCTGTTCAGGATAAACGACATGGTTCATGACTTCAGGAAAAAAGATACTGTCACTTTATGCTGTTAAGAAGAAACCCAAAGTTCGACTTTGGAGGGTAAAGTTAAGAATTTTCCCTCATTTTTTAACACAAACTCTAATAAAATCCTTTGCCATTACCAGCAAGTTAAAGCTGCAGTTTTCTTTCCTTGGCAACGGCAAATGCTTATGCAATCTACTCAGAGAGAGAAAGAAAGAGAGAAAGAGAAGAGAAAGGGAGAGAGATTTTACATTTGAAAATACATTCTATATGAAAGAACAATAAAAGGGGATATTGCAGCTCTATACAAAAGGGTCAAGAGACATGAAGTTGAAATACAGGAAGCAGAACAATCGAGCCAGGTTGTCAGATCTGATTAGCCCTTGCCTTGCTGAGGCTACTTTCTTACACTAAAATATACTTTTCTTTTAGTCAGTGAGCCATCAGAATATGATCAAAGACAAGGGCCTAACTGCAGAGAAGCAGAGCTGTACTTAATGTTAACACAATGAGAAGCAGTACAAACAAAAAGGCACTTGAGAGGACATACACTAGCCAGTGCCAAGGACTTTTTTGTTTAGTTTTTAGGCAGTACACTTGGTTACCAGTTGTGTCTGATGATGGCACATATTCTTTTATGGAGTTCACAAGCACAAAATTTAGTACAACACTGAAAAACATCAATAAAATTTGACTGTATTGCTTCGTAAACAGAGCTGACACACTATATTGGTACTGATGCAGCAGTACTTTCAAAAACATCCTAACCCTTCTTTGCCTATGCACAACACGAGCAATTATACACAAATACAGGTGCAGGAGTCCACTAAATTGCTGTTACTCCAATATGTTCTGGGCACTGAGCTACAGACAGCATGTCCATCCAAAGGACCCCACTGAATACATTTTGTGACAGCATCTTGGATTTTGCACAGTTAAAACAAAATTATCCATTAAAGGAAAATGAAAGAGGGAGAGAAAGAAAGACAAAATGAATTATAAGTCAATCATACTTGGTCTCAACACCAGCATTTGATTATTTCAAATAAAACCAACAGAAAAAGCAGACTGTACATGATTCAGATTGTTAACACAGATTGTTGTCCATGTTTATCGGTTACACACTCATTGAAGCTCCTGAGAAAAGCTTGGCTCAGTGTCATCAATGCACTTTTCAGCCTGTACAGTAAAAGAAGATCAACAGTTCCCCAGCATGACCGAGCTATGTCCTTCCATCCCAATTCTCTGAAACTTCTCCAGTCGCTTTATACCTTCATGCTTCTGAGTATGAATTCTGTGTGTTTAGTTTATCTTTTTTCAGTTTTACACCATCGACCAGTTCAAAATTGTAGTTCTCCAGTGCAGACAAGTTCCTCTCTGACATCCCATTGTGCCAACAGGCACAGTACAGGACGACTCCACAGATGGCTCCTAAAAGCACCCCGAGTGCACTCATGGCTATGATGGTAATAAGGATTGGATCTAGGGTCTTCAGGACATTGCCTGGTTTCCTGGAGATGTTATCATCGTAGTCCTCGCCTGTATGGTATGGAGGTGTAAACCCTGAAATGGAGTAAAGAATTGCGAAATTTTCAGAGCCGACTCTGGTTAGAAATTTGTTTTACGAGTTGTAAATTTGGAGAAAGGACATAAAGTTTTTGAGATGAGTTGCTACATAATTTGAAAACCTAGCTTCTTGGAGGTAGTCATAAATAGCTGAAAACTATAATGGGGCCCAAACAGTTGATTTTTTTTCAAACCGTTCTCCAAACCTTGAATCTGCTGCCGGTTAGTAGGGGTCTGATTCTGCCTTGGATTAAGTGGGAGTCTTGGGAATGAATAACCAGACTTTTTGATTATATTTTACCAGCTTGCAGTAGTTAGTTCAGAATTATTAATTAAATCTTATTCAGCTCGGTCTGGATGTTTATAGCCTTAGATATTAGCTGGGAATCTCCAGCCATTTTGCATCCATCTCCACTTCACTGACTTCAGGATTGGACCTTGAAATGGAAACAGTGGCAAAACTGACACAGAAGAGCACTCTTTCCCCTTCGGTAAAATATTCACTGGGTATGATAATGTTTTCCCTCAACCCTTTCAGTTTATGAAAGAGATCCAATAGGCTTGCAAATCCTGCTAACTGTTGCAGGAGAAGCCAAAAAGTCTTTCTGGACAAACCCTGCTGTCGCTGAAATCAATGATACCAATCCTGTTGACTGTAACAGAAAAAAAATAAGCTCATTGCCTGAAAAATGCAAGTATATTTTATTATTGGGACAGTATGACAATTATGATCCGTTTAATGATCCATTTACAGCCATCACCATAGAAAATGATAATGCTTTGGTAGACTGGTCATAAAATGACATTTTCAGCCAGGTCTGTGAAACAATTAGCCTGAAGAGTTTTGAGTTTAATTGTGCGAGTCATAAATGGTAAGATATAATGATAGCTGTTTCCTCAGCTGTGGACAAGCCTTCTAGATAACAAAATATTAAGGAGCTATAGTGTGCATGCATATATATATATACCATATACCAAATTATGTATATAAAATTTGGAAGAAATGAGACAGGTATAAATAATACAAAGTTCATACGATTATATAACATAGAAGAATAAGACTATTACATCCATCAAGTAAGTGTAAGCCTCTTTAGCATCTGATCTAGATAAAGCAAAAAACTGTGATACAATATGCAGTTAGAGAACTATCTACAAATAAATAAATGGAATACACAAAATCACAAGAAAATACATTTTAAAATTAATTCCTTTTTAACAATAACACAATTTTTACCTGTTTGATTACTTTCTGGGTCGTCTTCTTCATCTATTTCATTCTCCACATCAGTTGACTCTAATGAAGCAGAGAGAATTGACATTGATTATTAGGGTTACAAACACTGATTGACTATCGTGCTGGCAATAATGGTATAGCAGATTTTCCTGTGTCAGAGCATCATTATGTCAGCTTGACAGAATTGTTCATTATGATAGGCTCTGAAAATTAATGGAGAAAAAAGAAAGATTTAAAAACTCCTCTCCGCCCAGTCTTGGCACAGTTTTAGTTATCAGCAGGGGTTTTCCATGCCTGGGAAAGAGAAATCAGTGTAATGAATTAGCATCTCATTCATTGTATTTACAATTTTGGAGCCCAATTCCATAACACTTCATCAGTGTAGGCATAGTTAATCACAAGAACAGTTTCACTGACTGCAGCAAGATGACTTGTGTTTGGGTTTCAGACAGCTTTTGGCTTTAGCTCCCACAGGCCAAAATCTTTGCTCAGCATTCAGTTTGAACAACCAAAACATGTGGAGGTAGGAAGGAACTTGTTTCCCTCTCTCATTCTGGAGCCACGTAAATACAATCGCTGTGGTCCCAGCATCTTTCTTGTCACTGAGGGCACTGCAGGAGGACCAAACAGTGTGTCCTGCCTCTCTTTCCTGGTAACTGTCATTCTGATGGTGTACACTGAACCACAGAAGATGGACTGTGTGATAAAATGAGACTGTACAGTTTTCTCATCCTGCAGTGAAACTATCATGTAGCTGAAGTCTGACATGTTACTCTCCAAAGGATATTAACTACAAAATGTGAGGAACATCCTCTATTATTGCTCTCAGTTGTGCTGCCAACTCATATGGCATAAGTTTATCTTTCTAAAGCTGAGGGTTCTCAGTTCTGTTCCCTCTCCTACATAAAAGTCATTGCTTCATCTCTGTCATGAAGGACAGGGTTCAGTTGCTTGTTTATCTGGGGTTGCTGCTGCCAAATTACATGCAGTATGCAATGTGTGTATGATCAGCAGTGACTGGAATAACTCAAGACTGGCCAGAAATAAAAGGACTCAGATAGCATCTCAGCAATAGCCTGGCTCAGGTGTGGAAAAGGCTATGTTCTAACATTACTTTGTGTCCTGTATGTCTGGGAGCTGGTGACTACAGCAAATGAGTCACAGAAAACTCAGAATTACAGGACAGCAGAGGACAGAGAAGGAGTTATTTTACCTTGCCTGTGTATCCTGTAAGGGTTTGATATGTTCCTTTAAAATAGAAATCAAGTAGGCCTTGTAGTTAAGTAATCTAAAAAAGGTGAGGAAATGAAATTGGATTTTGAGCGTTAGGTAAACCAGGGAAGAACATTATAAAAACCAGAAAAAATTAAAGATGGAAGCAATATGAACTGCAGGGAGAGATGTGAGAATGTGAACATGCTGTGACTCGTGTCAGTAGGATGCCAGTTCTGATCCAAAAGACTGCAGTTGCTGCAGTACTGAGATGATACCAGTAGCATTTACTATGAATAAAGCTATGGGCCAGATCAGGATGTTTTCAGTGCAAAACTTCCTATATAGCTAATAATTATGTATCCCTTTCTCACAGATAAAAAAGCTATCAAAAGAAAATAAATGTTTTTGATGAGTTCTCTGTATGTTTTTTGCTGTTCATACTTACTTCGGCAGTCCTCCTGTGCTACGTGATTGTCAATTTTAATATCATCCACAGCAATTCCTCCAGTTCCTTTTCCAATTTCTCCCTCAATAACCACCTGGCAAAATAAGATAATGTTCACATTGTTTTCATGTTAACACACAATTGCAGCATTCAGGACATCTTATTTAGTTGTTATCACACATCTTCACTTGTCATGATGCCATAGCTACATGTACTTTGATTGTGGCCTGCCAATATGCCCTGCATGCCTTTATGAACTTGCATATGCAAATGTGAATTTATATAATGTCATAACTTCATTAAAGACTGTTACATCAGCAGCAAAATGGTGGCAAGGATGCAGTTTTGTGACAGATGAGAAATCATTTCTAAAGTATTTTATTTGGCCTTTGATAACAAATTGCTTGTATCACTGTCATCTGAGATACCATGAAATATGTCACTATTATTACCGTCACAGCAACAGCACCTCATCTGTAGGTATAGGTACTGTCTGAGTAAATCCTTCAGTGACATCTTCTGCTATGGTGTATAAAACATGACCAGCCAGGTCTTAGTGGCCTCAGTTCTGTTAGTTCAGTGAGGTGCAGCCACTCACCTGATAGTGTTTCACAGACTTGTGAAGAAGAACACGTCCTTCCTTCCAGCAGTTTGCTTGGTGCCCGCTCAGGGTCCACAGCACCTGGTCGTATTCATCTGGCTTTTGGTACCGCAGTTTGATCTTCAGGGTGCCGACGTGTGCACCGGACATGTGGTACCAGAAAGTCATGCAGTGGGCAGAGTTCTGCGAGTAAATCACAGGGCTCAGCAGTCGGGCGACTTTGCCTTTCTGGCTTTCGTCAGCTTGTGAGTAAATGAAATTGCCATCTCCTACTGTGACAGAAGGACTGTGTTAGGAATTGCCACCAGTTTTCATTTGCTTTGTTTACCGAAGAAGCCCCGGCCACCCCTGATCATTTTGCTTTCTTTCCATGCTGGTGGGTCAAGCCTCACAACCAAGAGTCTCAGAGGGTGTTGGTTTGGGAGCTCTAGGAAAGCTGATGTGCTCTAAGGAGAGGGCCACAAAAATGATCAGAGAGATGGAGCACCTCTCTTAGGAGGAAAGGCTGAGAGGGTCGGAGCTGTTCAGCCTGCAGAAGAGAAGGCTCCAGGGAGACCCTACTGCAGCCTTTCAATACTTAAAGGGGGCTTATAAAGAAAGAAGGGGACAGAATTTTAGCAGGGCTTGTAGCAATAGGACAAGGAGTAATACTTTTAAACTAAAAGAGCATTGATTTAGACTAGATATAAGGGAGAATTTTTTATGATGAGGGTGGTGAAACACTGGAATAGGTTGCCCAGAGCGGTGGTAGATGCCCCATCCCTGGAAATATTTAAAGTCAGTTTGGATGGGGCTCTGAGTAACCTGATCTATCTGAAGCTGTCCCTGCTCATTGCAAGGGGGCTGGACTATATGACCTTTAAAGGTCCCTTCCAACCCACACCGTACTATGATTGTATGATTTCCTCTGGCAGTCTTCTTCATTGTTCACTGGGGTGCTTCTTGCTAAGAGTGAGCCATAGCAACACGTACACTACATGGCACACACAAGGCACTTGCTTTTGTTCAGGGAAGGAGGCAAAAGCATGTTTGATGTGACAGCATATGTATCATTAGCCAGTGTACACCTCCTGAAGGGAGCCAGCCCTAGTTCAGCAGGCTAGGCAGAAATCTAGGGCCCTACTCTACACTAATTGTGCAAAGAGCTATTTTTAATCTCCCTTTAAGGTAATCTGTGCTTGAGAAGGCAAGATTAGTACGGGAAGAACACTGGAGGATGAAATAGCTTTGAACAGACACGGTCAGAGATCAGGAACTGAGATCTAAGCAGTGCTTCTAAATAGAGTCTGAGCATTGTCACAAACGGTGCCAGAGCTGTTCCCTTGATTTTTGTAATAATATATTGGACTCTGTATATTTGTGAGCTGTTTCCTGAATGGAAAGGATTATGGCTGGTATTTTCTGAAGAGCATAATGGATTTATACACGTTGAAACCTGAACGCCTAATGCCCTTAACTTGGAAAATTACTTGCTTAATCACACTGGGAGAGGAGCATGAGAGGGTGGGATTAGTTTGGTAACAGAAAATTGCTAAGTAAGATACTGACTACAGAGAAGTGCTTCTGATTTACACCACCCAGGCATCCATTCCAGACAGCTTTTGAACCGCTTCTTTGCACAGAATTATGATGGAAAAATATGAAGTTCATACTTGTACGTGTAAGAATAGATTGCATGTGTAATACACTCACACAAAGGATGGAGACAGTGTTTACTGGCATGTGTATAAAGTTATTTTGAAAGTAAGAAGGACAAAAGTAATAATAAGAAATACTACTCCTCAAATGCTGAAATAAGTATACGTATCTGTTTATATCAATGTTTAAACATAAGAAAAGTAAAAAAAGGCAAAAAGGTGTTTTGAAGTGTGGTGTTTTATCAACATTGGTTTTTGCTTACAGATGATAGTCTTGAATTTCGTTTGAAATAATGTATAATTGAGACTTGCTGGATTGTAATGGTATAGTCCTGCACCAATGAAGAAGAAAGGGTAAGTGTTGCTACTCTGGGAAGCACTGGAAGGACAGGGCAGTAAATAGTGAACCAGGAACAAAGATGAGTAGGGTAAACCCAGTGGCCGGAAGGAGTGGGCCTAATAAATGAGAAAGAGAAATATTGCTTCTAACATGAGGCAAAGACACTTTCTTTGTTTGGATTTTGCTGCGGGTAGTCAGAGGTACTCTGGCCAATATGCACATGGAAATATCTGGTCATTGAAAGAATTCTATAGGGGAAGACGATGTTAAATTGCTGAAAAAAAATTAGGCTTTTTTTTTTTCTTTCTTTTTTTTTATATCTTACTGTAGTATCATCTTGTCCAGCTTCTTCAGCAGGACTGCTTGTGACTGTATGTTCTTTCCAACTTTGCTTCTATGCAGAGGGCAGCACAACATGTGCAAATCTCATCAAAGAATGGTGATAGGGAAATCCAAATGGAGGAAAATAATCACAGCATCAGGATGGCTGTCTCAGTTGGAAAACCTAACTCTGGCCAGATTTAATCATAACATGTATAATTTGAAGTGACATAAAGCATATCCCACTGTCTTAAAGCAATTGCTGTTGAAGATCACTTCTGTGGAGTTCCTTTAGCATTATACATATGCAGCTGAGAGCAAGATACGCCTGGGAGTTGCTTTTTGTTGTTCTCTCAATATATAGGGTAGCCTTGCTGTGTAGCGGTGACACTGAGGGGCTTGTTTGGGACATCAGTGCCATTCAGATTGCCCGTGGTCTGTGTTCACACCCAACCCTACTCGTCCCCTACCTGCTGGCAGGTGAATGGCAAACCTGGCATGTAAAGGTGCCCTTGAAGTTGAAGAAAAGATTTGAAAGAGTTCAAGGAAATTTTTAGAAAATATTGAAAGTTAGTGCAGTATGGAGAAAAAGGGGCTGCCTGTAAGACTTACTGACGCTACTGCTAATGGAACAAATAAGTCTTCTGCACTAGCAGGGCCCATTGGAACCAACAAAATCTCATTTGAAGAATATCATTTCTTCACCTCTTGATTGAAGACAGGTTCAGTCTCTCTATAATCCTTGGTGGCAAAGTGCAGATAGCTCTTATTTCCAGAATATTATTGCAGTGCTGGGTCAGGAACTCTGTCTTCATTGTCTTAATTAGAGCTTTACTTATGCATGCCTTTTAAATTTTGTCAGTCTCTGGCTAACATAGCTTTTAACCTCCTTTCAATGTCAGATCCTACTGAGCCATTTCACTTTACTCTACGTCAATTTTTCCACCATTACAGCCTTCACTTCAGCTAACTGCATTTAGTTAATTTGATGCCATTTATTTGTACAATGCCATTTATAGTCAAAGTATTATAAGTTTTTTTTCCCTGTAACTACTGTACTTGTCTTAAGATTCAATTGAAAGTGTCTCAGAATTTAAAAAGTCCAATTTTGTCTAATTTCCTTGTCATTCTCATTAGGCAAAGGGGTTGCAGAAGTGGGAAGGGGGATTCATCTCAACACATTTGATTAATCTGCACGTATGCAAGAAAGAACACTAAAGCAAGAGGCTGTGCAGGTCATGCAGCGCCCTCCCTTCTCCACTAGCCAGCAGCATATTTACTGCCTAATTATGCAGAGCCATGAGTTAGGTACTACAAAACCAACTAATCAATTTCCCAGGGTGATATTTCTGGAATAACTGTGTGAGTAAAGGGATGGCTATAATCTCCAGCTGGAGAGGACGAGGGTGTGGAATTACATCCATCTGGGAAGTTTCACTTACAATACCTTTCTGTGGTGGGCAGTCCCTGTAACTACAAACAGGAATAATGTGATATTTGCTCACAACTGGCTCACTTGGTGAATGATACTTGCAGAATATTTGGTCATTCAGATTTTTTTTTTTTCTACCCCAGATGATGGTTATCCAAAGACAAGTCAGGGGAAGGGAATATCTTCAGTTCCTGACAATAAATGATCTTTATTCCCCAACAGAAAGGACAATTATGGTCAGTTGTGACTACATATAATGGATTAGATTGCCTAGAGAATCACTGTTGTGACTATGTATTTTAGGTATAATTCACTCTTCTGTGGTTTTGGAAGGCATGTTGGTATTAAACAGAACAACCTCTTCCCATGTAAAATGGCTAAATCATGAACTCATGATTACCTGTGTGGTCTTGAATCGGCCCAGTTTTGCTGGTCAGGATTGCCCACTTTAAATCCACCTGGTTGTCGTGCTCCCAGTGGCACAGAGTCTTTTGGGATCCCCAGCCAAAGGCACAGTTGAAGTTGTATAGTGGCAGCTCTGCAAGGAAAGAAGGAAAAGGAGGGACAAAATATGATGATTAATTGTGTAATTCAGATTTTGTACTTCAGAACCAAATGCATGCATTTGACCGTTAACAGAACCATTCATCCTTGAAACTCTGAGAATCCATAGCAAGAGCAGCCCTGCTGGGAAACAGATGAAGACCCATATTTTGGGATTTTTTTGTGGTTTGATTAATTCTTCTGATTTGCCCACATTAGCTGATAATTGTGCTGTAACACATATGACTCAAACCAAAAGCTCTAGCTTAATGATCAGATACATTTTCTGGTTGTTAATATCTACTTGTACCATAACAGTGCAAGGTTTTGCAACAGCTCACAATAAGATTTGGACAAAAATAAGAAAGGGCTGAAACGCTAATGGAATGTCCTTGGCAGGGAAGGATTTCTGGTGAAATGTATAGTACGTGGCTTCAATAAGGAACTTATTTCAGGATCTTCCAGACAGTTAAACAGGCCCACAAGATGGCAGCATTGAAATGAACAAATTGAGACAGAAAAGGGACAAATGTGGCTGATTGCCAAATGAACTCAAAATAAGCTTCAAAACAAGCTCCACGTAAAACAAGGGAAGTCTGGTATTATGGTCAGGATGAGATCATATCTTGTTTTCAGCTTCTCTTAAATTCTGCCCAAAGGTTTAATACATAGTAGCTTATTTTCTTCAATAGCACTTGGAATTTGAATGGAAAGATTACACAAAGATAGCATATAAATCTCTTGCATTTCTTATTTTCAGAAGCAGTTTGAAATCTTTTGCGCTTTTGGTTCCTGTCCCACTGGTATGAACTTTTACCTCACCTTGAGCACTGACAACTCCCAGTAGAGCAGTACCCTTCCCACAGCAATGTGACCAAATCCTGAAGTCTTTTCTCAGGCATGACTCACGCCTTATTAGAGGAATAACTTAGGTTTACTTTTAATGAGTACTTTGTGCAAGTATGAACTAAGAACAAAGGACTCTGTGCTCCCATCAATATCAGCTCTGGGGTAAGAATTGTGTTTCTTGCCCATTATTAAAAAAAAAAAAACAAAACCACAAAACAACCAGGAAAGATAATGCAACCCCCTAGAATGGGTTTTGTTTATTGTGGGAAAATATGGAGAAATATGGGAAGTCTGTTGGGACCTGTGGCTGGCCAGAGGTGGAACATTTCCAGCCTGAAGAGGCAAAGACCTCCTCCACATAGTGAGCTGCCCAGGGAAGGTGGAAAGGCTTTTGAACTCACAACCCAGATTTTAATGGAAAGTAGACTAGAACAATCATTTTATCAACACAGAGAAAACCTCAGGTGAGTAGGTTGAAGACAGAACGGATATAAAAAGGGTTCATCTATCATTCTCTCTTTTCCTGATGTCTCCTTGTTTGGCAGGTCTTTGCTCCCACACGCAGTTTTAACAACTCACTGGATCCCTGTGTTGCAGCCCCTGTACCCCATCCCCTCTGGCCCCTAGAAAATTTCTTTCTGTCAGCACAGAGGTCTGAGTGTGCGGCAGCTCCTGCCCCTCTTCTCTGCCTGTCAGTACCTCAGCTGTGCTGCGGCATCTCTCTGCACTGAGCCCTCATTCTTCACTCCCTCCTTTCATCTGCCTCATCCCGCCTGCCGACCCGCTCCCTCCTGCTGGCCTCCGGAGGGGTCTACTCCACATTGTCACGAATACAGCATCCTAGCTGGGAACAAATGAATTAAACAGATAATGTCTGGCACAGGAATTCAATGTGGAGAAAACATGTTTCCTGGAGGACCCTAGCCCTTTCTAGGAAAGGGCCAGATTGCCGTGGATAATCTCTCTTTGGACTCAAAATGCTGAAAAAGCAGGACTCAGCCTGTGTGCACGAGTTGTGTGACATGCATGTGCACATGCAGAACGGCAATCCATTATGGTTCTTTCTTCAATATATGTTTTTGTTTTTTCTAGACAATGGGGTCATGATCAAAGGCATCTTGCCCAAAAGGGGACATCTGAAAATAAAGGGGAGTTTTTAAAGAAACAGAGTGACATTGAAATTAATTAAAGGGTTTTAAGTTTGTGAAAAATAGCCTTTAATTGTCAAGGAGGCCTAGTGAGAGCTATATTGCATGGCTTTGATATCAGAGCCATGAAACAGAACTTTAGAAAAGGTCTTAGGAAACATAAAGCAAAATTAATCTTATTAATCCCAAAGGTTTATATCATACAAAGCTAGCGATAGCCGGTGTGGTATTCAAACCACAAGCAAGGAGAACAGTGGTAGATAGATCACATCAATCTGAAGATATCACACAGAATAAATGAGCACTTAGCACAAAGAGACTGAAAGACTAGTATTGTTCAACATTGAATAAAAATAAATAGCAGAAGACACAGGGTAAGTATGTAAACGGGTGAGGAATCCAGAGAAGGAAGATTACAATATTCTATTTTCTCAATTTCATAGCCTGAGAACTGTGAGATATCCAGTGAAGTTCAACGTGGATCAAAGGAAAAAAATTCTCATGTGATATGAGCGATACTTGCTTCCCTTGTATGGGAAGCAAGCTGCTAAGGCTGAGCACAATTCAAAGAGAACTGGACACTGAAATGGATAAGGACAATATCCAGAATGTAATTGTTAATTCTAAAATGCAGGGAGTGACAAAAGCCTTTTGCTTCATGGTCTGAAGCCAGCTCTGAACATTGGGATTAGAAGGAGGGTTTCAAAACATAGATAAATTTCACAGTACCATCTAAAAAAGAATTTCTTACACGCTCATTTGACATATAGTCCAGGAAACTGGCAAAGAGCCTAAGTCTGATATGCTTTGGCCATGCCTGTGTTCCTTGGCTTTGGACGCACAGACAACATGGTGTAGCATAAAAATGAACTTCTTTTCCATGCAGAAGACAACAAGAATCCCCTGAAGTTTAGAAGAATTTGACCACTAACCTGCTCTCAGTTAGCTATTTCTTGCTAGGTTCCTGTTGTTTTCTTAAAAGTGATTGTGTTAATACATTCCTTAGACAATCACAGCAACAGGATTGAAGGTCAAAGGCAAGGCATTTCAGAGTGCTCTTATTTTATGGGCTCCTTAAACATGCCATCTCTTATTGTCTATTCTTATATCTCTTCCAATGCTTCTCCCAGGGACTCATAAAAAGAAAAAAATAGACCTGCTAGCCAATTAATAATAGACACTTGTAGCATCAGGATAGGTTCATTAGTTGAATGGACAATGGATCTGCCCCAGCAAAAGACAGAAGAGTTCAACGCTTCTATTAAAGGTCCCCAGGGAGCTGGTACAGTAGCTCGCAGTAAGCTACAGGCGATCTGTCCTTTTCTTTGTCCTTGAACTATAGCTTGGCATCTCTGGTGGAAGGAAGGAAAATAGGGCTGAGTAGCATTTGGTGGGCTGCCTCTGCAGTGCTGGCCCATTCCTCTGCTAGGATAATTCTCCTGCCAATAGGTGACTGATCTCTGGGTTTGTGTGTATACAGAAGATGAAGAAACCCTGCTATTCTGTAACCAAATAGCAGCAGTTCAGATGAGAATCTGAGAGGGAGGTGTGACGAAATCCCATATGTCTTTTTCAAAATGTAGGGTACGTGATACTGAATTAAAACAGATTTATCCTCTCAAAGAATAACCAACAGCTGTACTTTTTGACCACATCTTGCTCACAGCTGGAACCATTACTGCACATGAACAAGAAAGTAATTTGAAAATCTAGTTGAGTGAGTTTCTTGCAAGTCCATTAATCTTTCGTGGCCCACAGACTTTGACATATTTTTATAACTTCTCCAACAAGAGGCAAGAAGGAGCATGATGGCATTAAAGATGCTATGAAAATTCTCTATGGGATGCCCTTGCCAAAGGGTTAATCAACACTAAAATGGGAAATTACAAACATAATTTGGACCACTTTAAAGTAGCGTATTGGGTCTGATTTGTATTTGCTTTTCACCTTTTTATACCACTCTGTGCTGGTATAATTAATTATATAATTCTGGCAGCACAGAATTACCTTAAATGATAATAAAAGATAATTTAACTCCTTTAGTATCCCTTTATTGATGCAAAGCTGTCCCACTGTAAATGAGAATCAGACCTATTCTACCTTTAAACGGATTCTTAGCATAGATTTTAACCTCAGGATTTCTTAGTTATTTTTTCTGAAAACGCTGTTATATATGTGAAAAACAAGGTATTTCTTGAACAGTCTGCTTTACAAAGGACTGAGTTTACAAGCTGAGAGCACATAATGTAAATGAATAGCTTGCTCTGTATGTAAATAGCTAAATCAAACACTTCAAATAGTCCTTTAGGATCGAAAACGCTGTGTTCAAAAAGACTAGATGTTGGTGAGTCTTAGAACTGAAGCCCAAAAGGTATTTAACTTGACAGACAGATTTGGTAAAGGCATCTTTTTTAAGTTTTAGAAGGAAAGTAGATCCTCTCTTAAAAAAAAAAAATCCAAACCTTTAAACATTATTAGCAGTTTGAAATCATGATTCTTTTTTATTTTCTTACAATTCAGTCCCCTTGAAATGAACTGTAAAAGTCTCCTTGATGGAAAGCTTGTTTATACATGGAGGCTTTCCAGCTATTTGCTCTTAACTGTTTCCATAGTGTGTGAAAGCTGGCTGGAATAGGATAATCTCAGGCTTTGACACACACAAGCATGTTAGTCTGGGATAACAAGATTAGGGGTGTTTGCAGGCTTGAATGCAGGCAGGAGGACAGTAATACATGGTGTTAGCACCTATTGCAGAAGCACCTGTGGCACAGCAGGTGCTGCTACTGAGGGGGCTGGTAAATCTCTGTCCCCAGTCACTGTGGCACAAGCTGTTGTGGCCAGCACTGGCACGGTGTAGCTCATACAGGGTTACCCACTGGAGCCTACAACCTGCAACTGATCTGGAATAGCTCTTTGGCTTGGAGTTCATCATTTACCTCAACGTGTATTAACATCTTAAGGTAAACCAGCCCTTAAAGGGAATTAAGGCTGAAGCTGAAGGCTCAGTCCTTGCTGTGTTAAATTCATACCTTGTTCAGCTTGAGAATAGCTGAAAGAGCTGGAGTGCACTTATCCTCAGCCAGCTGAGAGCTAGGGGGGCCCCTGAGCAGCTCTGTAACTACAAGGCCAGTTTAAACTACGTTATTCGTGGCTGCTGTAGCACACGCTCGCTCCCAGCCGCATGGCCCTTTGCTCTGATTTGCTTTGTTATGCCAGCCAGGTCCAGCCATGCCCCTTTAGCACTTTATAGCACCTTCATGCCAGGAAGGGTTTCTCTGTGTTGAGGGGAATTTCTGTCTGCCCCTTTTTGGGAGTTTTCTGGCTGATTTTCAGTGAGGGATTATGAAGCAGCTGGAAGCCTTTATGTCTTAAACTGGAGATTCTGGAAACCTTATTCTTACTTATTAACATCTGAATGATCTCTATCTATGATCTTTGTAATGTGCTGCCATGTGGGAGCCTGGAGTTTGGGATGTGAACTTGTCCCTTACTCCCCGGAAGGAAACAGTTCCTACCAGCACAATGCAGGGAAGTTACATTGGCATGGTCTGAAGGGAATCTCAGAAACTCCTTTACTAGAGAAAAAAACTTGGCTCATCATGGAGTAAGCAAAGGTGGTGCAGGAGGGAAGTAAGGAGAGAAAATGAGGATATCTTAATCTCTGGCAGAAGCAGTCAGTCTGTTACTGGAGAGTCCCACCCAAGCCAAGGGGATTAAACATAACCTGCAAATGCAACTGGCACAGGGAGGAGGGAGGAAACTGTGTTGCACAGAGGCACTTAATGAATTTGCAGTTTGTTTAAACACATGAAGATAGTTAAAAACCCTGTAAAAAAATTCCTTCATTTCAGTAAAAAGAGAAAGCTAGGTCATTTCAGACATAAAAATTAAAATGTTTTACTCTAAAACCACTGCACAGCATCCTTTCTTCCTTTGCACCCCCCACCCCCTTCCGAACTGTGGGATCACCAGCAGCCCCCTAGCCCTTCAGCAAAGCTGACTGTGGAAGAGCAGTGTGGAGAGGTGTCCCATGAGGGTGGGCCAGCCTGCCGTCACGTTTCTCATTGCACGGTACTCCACAACCTCCCTCTGCTCATAAAGCAGGGCAGAGCTAGAAATAGTGTATGCTGACTAAGCCAACTGGATGACCCTGGAGACAAATTCTGAGGGGAGTAAGAGCAGTTGCCTCTGCAGTACCAGAACGCAGAGGCAGAGTGGGAGCAACGTCTGAGATGTCAGCTCTATCTCTTTAATCAGGTCAACACCATTAGTCCTTTAGGAAACTTTTACATTATTAGATACTTTCTTTTGCTTGAAGCAAAAGTGGATTGTGTCACATGATTGAGGAAACAATGATAAACACTTACCCACCCTGTTAATAAATCACTTGCAAGACTGTGCCTGACTGTGCTTTAATGGAGGAAATGGGAGCAACTGAAAACTGACCTTTTACTGTTCCACAATTACTAATGCAAAGGATTTTAAACTGATGCTCATACGTTTTGGAGTTTGGGTTTTCTGCCCAAATCTATCCTCTCCCTCACTCCCTGTAAATTGTACAGGATATTAAAAAATGCTATGAAAGCTGTGGAAGCAGCAAACTAAGGTTTTTTTAAAGCTGCTAGTTATTGTATTGATTAAGTAGAAAGGACCTGCTGCCAGTGACAACTTGTTTTTTACTTTTTCAAGTTCATGGTAGCAGTTTATGTAACCCCATTTTGAGAAAACTTGCTAGAAAACAATACTGTAAAACTGCCAGCTCCCTGGTGGAGAAACCCAGCAAACTTTACTTGTCTTAGTTTTGTAAATCCATGGATATAAATGGTGAGTGGGCCCGTGTGGTTCTGTTTTTGTTTGCCTGGAGTTTGCAAACACATTTTGTGTCACTGACATGCCACATTTAAACAGAGTGCACTGTGTGATTAAGTTTAATTTTGTCAGCATTTGGCATTTGCTGATGTAGAAGGAAAACTTGTTCTCTGCTGTGTCTACATGTGGATGAAAGGAATAAAATATTTACTGTACAGAGCTGAGAGACCAGATGCTTCTTTACTTCAGAGACTTTTAGGGAATGGGAAGTCAGGAAGTGCTGCAATTCATTGTTTGGTCCCTGGCATGAAATTTGGGTATGGAATTTATTATGTTTTTAATAAGAAAAAAACTTTTTTTTTTTACCTGGTTGTAATGTATTGTCTATTACTGTTGGCTTTTCTGTATTCAGCACTGTAGTACCACCTGGAAAAGAAATTACGCATATCATGATACATGGGACACAGCAAAGGACACAGCAGTCATTAGGAATACCCTATATATAAATCTGAAATATTACCATCTTTATTAGACATGTAGGTAACTGAGTATGTGAGCTTAAGCATGAAAATAGGGCATTAAAGATCTGGTTTCCTTTACCAAAAAATAAAACAAAACCTCACTATTACATAAAGCTGTATATCTTTGGAATCCTTGCAAACACCAGCTGATCAATCCTTACCATGTCCCTCTGGCCATCCTTGTTTTATAGACACTGATTTGCTCCAAATCACACGGGAAGTCAACGACTGATCCCCATAACAGCTCCTAACAGTCACCAGTTTGTGCATTCACCCGTGAAATGTTCTTTCTCACACCAGGGATGTGAGGTCCTCCAACCCCTGCCACTCTGGGTCCTCCCTGTGCATTGTTTTATAGCTGCGTTGTGAGACCAGCTCCCAAGAGCAGTGCATGGGAACTGCCTGACTTTAGGCTGTAGTCTAAGGCAGGTTTCAGTTCTGTCTCAAAGAGCAGGAGGAATTAAGGACTTCCCCTTTGTCTTCATCTTCAAGCAGATGAACAAGAGGTGAGCGAGGTCATGGTCCTCTCCTAAGCTCACTAATTGATATTTTTAAAATACATGACTTTTTAAAGCAAGCCTCATATTGATAAAGGAAACAAAAAGTAAATTAGCACAATTATAAGTGCGCAGTGGGGTGCTGATTACCAGTCAATGGCTTTTCTTTTCTCCAGCAAGCAAGTGCTTAAAGCATTATAGAAAGGATGACTATGATGACTTCCAATAAGAACGAACGCCCAAGCTATACCAGCTTGATGTTTGTGAGAATGATCTGATGGGAAAAGCTATACGCCATGCAAATAGAATTGCTCTGTATGGGGTCCAAATAGAGCAGGAAGGAATCTGGCCTATAGCACAATTACAGTTAATTGCAAGGGAGTCTTCATTGTGATACTCACATATGTGCAAATGCTATCAGGGAAGCGACTCTTAAGAGTCATACCCATGAGAATGCGGGCACCACACTTGCATCGGGAGTGGATAAAAGAAGGTAAGGCACTGATGAAATCCTGCCTGCACTGCCCTGGTATCCCTAGCGAGCCACGATATTTACATCCTTCTATGCATTTTGGAGGAAGAAAAGAATGATTACAATGAAATTATTGGTAAAACCACTGCTGTGCATTTTAGCATTACAAATAACATCATATGTACAATGCAGTGTTTCTACAGTGTCCAGAACAACCGGGCATGCACTGCTCAGAGTTTCTAGATGGTGTAGTTTATAAATTATGCTAAAGTCTCTGCATTTTTGTAGAAAGGTAATGTAGTGATTTTCAATTTTAGCACTGAAATAGGTTCAGTTCTCCAAAAGAGCGCGTGTGCAGGAAGGCTGGTGTCTGTTCCCTTGTCTTAGAGATTATAAACTGCTCCCTAAGCACCACCTGCAAAAATTGGCAGAGGGAGTTTCTTCTGCTCAATAAGCTTTCCCTAAGGGACATGTGGGATGCAGTCCTGAGCTCCCTGAAGTGCCGAGACTATGACTAAACATGGAAGGTGCTTGCATAGATTTGCCTCCTTCCCCTCATGCAGCTTCTATCTATGTGAAATATGTCTCTACCTATTGGGCTCTGCAAGGCAGCCTTCAGTGTAGGGCTTTGCAGGAAGCCCCAGCATTTCCTGACCTAGCTCTTTCCTTCCAGAAAAATAAATAAATTACAATATTTAGTAACGTTGAAAACTTTCTGAGCTACCTTAACACAAAACAGACTATTTATCAGACTCCTTGCACAGCTGATTTCAAAAAGAGTAAGATTCATCTGGGACACTGATTTGAAAAGCAGTGACAATGTCCATGCAGTGTCTTTTCCACTCAAGAATTATTTTTCAATTTATGATTTGCAACATGCATTTACAGTAGACTTTGGCAAAGCTCAGAAAGGGTTTGATGCTGAAAATGCATTTTAATTTGTGTCTGCTGTCAGATGTTCTACTTGGCTCCTTACAAAAAGCCAATCTCTTACCTAAGGTTTCTCAATGCCCTCTTGGACATCTATTGCCAGATTTTAATGCTATATTATATCATGGATATAAGAAGAAATAAACATTTATTAGATAAGCACACCAGGGAGCAGTGATGAAATAACTTGTGTCACTATGTCCAAAAATAAGCTCAGTTACTGTAGATGTATGTATCCGCTACAGGAAGAGATCGACAAACAGGCCCAGTGCTCTGCGGAGCAAGTGACCTCCAAGAAGAGATCAAAAACGTAGTGGTGCAGTGTCAGCTCTCTCAGAAGGACAGCGGTTCTGTGCAAAACCGGGAGAATATGAAAACTAGCAAGCTTCCTCTGTTCCAGATGAGGGCTATGTTATGTCTCTCCCTTTTATTTTTCTGCTAGAGATGGCAGCTTGGAGAAAACCAGACCCTCTGTGGCTGTAATGCAACGTTGGTGAGGATGCCCATAGAAATATTTCTGGCTGTATATATGTGAATATGCTTTGATGAAATAAATCTGCTCTGTTTCTGTCTGGGAAAGGTTTGAGGCTGAGATTTGAGTCCTATGCTAAATTTTAGGGATTGAAGCATACACGTATCTTGAGCCTAAATAATATTTCATTTTGAGTTCTTCAGTTTCAGACTATAAACCTCAAAAGGTTTGTCTAGATTTTTCTTAATAAGAAAAAGTTTGATTAGACACAATTCCTGCTCAAAAAAATTGCCCTCTCTTCCAGCTAGTCACTATTATTTGCTTCAAAAATTACATAGCTGAGAAAACAATCAAAAGTATTGTCATATGTAAAAGGCAGATGCCTATGTTTTGACAGCACTGACAATACAAACTGCATAACAATGTCCATTTATGCTGAGGGATTAAATCAGTGCAAACATTTAGCTTGTAACTGGTGATGGATATGAGCTACAATGAAGCTGCAATGGAATGAGGATGGTTTCTGCACCTGTCAGTTGGTAGTCATCACCTGTGCCACTGTGACAGTTTGCCTGGTCGTCATCACATTCATCCACAGGTTTGCCTTCAGAAACCGTAGGGACAGCGGTAGGAACTGAAACAAAATCCAGTCATTTAGTTAAAACATATGCTGGAGAATCAGTATGCAATTGGCAGTATCATTTTGATGAGCACCATATGCTGTCTTCATGTGTTGTATCTGAGGAAGGAAGCTGCAGGTTAGTATTTCTTTGCAACGGGATGTATCTGTTCTGCTTCCTTGCACTAAGGCACTCTGCTGTATCCGAGCTCAAGGGCTGAGCGGAATTGGGCAGCAAAGCTCCGGACTGTCTGTTCACTGGCTGATGGGTGTTTGTTGTTCCTACCAACAAAGAGTGAAAGCCTGGCAAGGCAGAATGGAAGTCTTGTGGGGGTGAAGTGAGGTAGAAAACCCCGTCATTTTATTGTAGGCCAAAGTGCCTGTGAGTGGGCCTGTACAGCAGAGCTGCAGGGGTGCATGCTCAAGGTGGTAATTCTGCAGCACCCACCACCTTGCTGAAGAAACTTCTCTGCAGAGCACATGTAAGAGAGGAAACGTCTGAGCAGAGTCCTGGTAACAGTGGGCAGGAAGGCAGTGTGATGTAGAATCACTTTAAGCTTGATGAGGAGATCTGGAAGGAGTTTCTTTTGTTTTTGTTGAAGTTATAAATAAATAAGCCATCAGTGATGTCAGTCATCCCTCCTGGCCACCTGCCTGTTTCTCATTGGTGATGATTTTCCAGTAGCTGCTGCACAACCAGTAAAAGTCTGACCTTTGTTATTGTAGTTAAAAGCTTGAGATTTGTGCAAGATGCCAGAAAATACATCTATACCTCAATATTTGCAAAACATACATCTGGAAAATCGGAATACAGATACTTGGTGTTATGTTTAGATTTATCTTTTATGCTGCAGGTATAGTTCCCTGGCTTAAGATAACCACTCTGGGAATGTGATCCAGGTTTTTGTCTGTTCTCACCTACTGTTATTTTCATTAACATTCTTTTATTCTCATTATAAGCTATGCAATAATGTATCCCTTTCTCACATTCTTCTTTGCTCTTCAACTGCCTCCCAAGCCTGCTGGCCACATAAGATCACATGCACTGACTTCTCACCTGAAAATGTCAGGAGGACTGGTAGTTTCTGAAGTAGCTATATTCTGGGATGAAACATGTCTCTTTAGGACCCTGACCTGTGCTTTACACGTACAATCTATCCCCAGTTTAAGAAACAGTTCTGTACCTCTTATGAATTATGCAGAGTGTTTGTTCCCCAGATCACTTTAAAACCCCCTCTGGGAGCTCCCTCCAGCTTTCTACATCCAGTTAAGTTTCTTATCTTGATCTTCGTGCCCCTGTACAGCCTCAAGGTTGCCTATAGCTCTGTCATCATTTCACATAAGCCCCCCTGGGATGCTTTGAGCACACAAAACTTCCCCTTGCTCATTACTGCTGGAGAGCTGATTTCTACTCCTGTCTGTGCTTGCCTCCATGCTTCTTTTCTCATCTCAACTCCTTTCTTGCTCAGTAAATCTCAAGTGACTTCTCTTCATTCAACTCCCTCCTTAGATACAGTTATACAACAGGTTTCTTATTATGCTTCTCCCATGGGTAAATGGGAACTGACCTCAACTGTCCATGGGTGACCTACGGGTGAGCACCCTTCAAAAGTACACTGCAGCAGAAACACAAATGTAAGAAGATGTGTCCCAGAGAAAAATTGTACTTGCTGTTGCAGTTTGCCTAAAAGCAAAGGTGTTTTGCCTGGTCAGTCTCCTCTTTGGCTCCTCCATCTCACTGAACAATGTATAGTTGTGAGATGGTCCATGAACTCATTCCTTGATGTCTAGGTGGCTACAGGAGCCCTGCGGCCAAAGGACTTTGCCCACAGGTTGTGAGTTTACATAAGGCAGGTGCTGAGTTTTCTTTTTTCTGAGCAAGTAGCACAATAGTCTGCAGGAACTAAGTATTCCCACAGGAAATGAGGACTTCCTGCATGAACTAAGAAGTATTTCCAACTTCCCCACTTTCCGGGCCAAGTAAATAGCATACTTATTCAATTTGGCCTTCACTAAAAAAACAACACAGAACTCTTCAGTTCTCACAGCAAATGCCTCCCACTCTTCCGCCTTGGGGGAGAAATGGTGAGAAAGAAATGGAGGCAGAGCAGTCAGTTCCATTCATCTTGGGAGCCTGTTGAGCTACTTCTATATGAGGTATCATATGAAACCCTGAATAACATGGTTTGTTATTCGGTGTATTGTTAAGCTGTGTGGTTTATAAGCCATGCCACTATACCATCATCCACCAGATAAAATTTCGAAACTCATGTAGTATTATCTGTAGTTATCTATGAAGTTAAATAATTATTGTTTATATAACAAGAATCAAAGCTTGACTTCATGTCACAGTCCAAGGATAAATGTCTAAACTTTGCTTTTCCTGGTCTTTCATCTCCTACATACTCTTGCAAAAGTAAAGTTTGCTAAGGAAGAAAGAGGCCCCCTTCACCCCCTAAAAAGAACCAGCACAGACACAATCCAGCAAAGTAATCATTGCCCACCGTATGGTCTGGTGTGACTTTCCATATCCTTTGAAGGAGCAAGGGACATAATTGCTATATTTAGTGCAAAGCTCCCTCTGCATTCTCAGAAAACATCTCTTCCAGGGTTGTAGCATGGTAACATAAAAATTAAGTTCCTGTCTTTACTCTTTCCTAATAGCACTATGCTTCTTGAAAGTATAATCGTAAGATTACTTAAGGGAACAGAAAACCATGTGAACAATATCACTGTGATTCAATGAAGGCATGGGAGAAAGAATAATATTTGTGCCTTGGGCATATTCAAATATCTGCAGAGAAGGAACTGATTAGGCCAAGAAACAGCACTAATGGCAGTCATGGAAGTGAGAGTCCAATGTCCTGCTTGTACAGACACAGCAGTGTTCAGCGGTAGTCCAAGCAGAGAATGTATTTATGAATATAATAAAGTGCATTCATCTCTAGCAGAGCAATTACCTTCGAGTTCACAGCCCAGCAGCTCCATTCGCAGCCCCAGCCCTCCGTGTGTGGCTCTCTCAGGGTAGACGCGGATGAATCTTGTCGATACAGGTTCAAAAGTCCGCAGTTCAGGTGTGTCATAGTTGGTGTTGCCTTCAAAAGTCTGCAAAGCATGAAAAATGCTACTTGTTAAAGAAAAAAAAAAGAAAAAAAGAAAAAAACATTTTCAACAATCATCTTTTTTCCTCATTCTCTAGTCTTTGAATTAGGTGAGCAGTAGGCCAGATTCTAACTGCTTAATAAGTGTCAGGCACTCCTGTCCTAAATGAGAATGGAAAATATATAGTTAAAGCTTCTTGGAAAAGTAATGCATTTCATTTTTCATAAACTCAGTAGCAACCAATCCATCAGGGTCATAACAAGAGCTGAGTGTTTAATGAGACATGTTTTTAAATGACACTCTGATCTGCGGTTTAACTGGGTGACATTTTCAACACTTCTCAGGGAAAAAAAATAGCTGAGGTGAAGATCCTGTCACCTTTTAAGTGGTTACAATAATAATCCAACTATTCAAGAGAAAATTTCAATCTGATTTCCCCCAGTGACAGAGTTTCACAAGTTGTAGTTATTTCAAAAGGCATAAATTAAACTCCAGGAACAGTAGCTGCAAGAGTTCTTCCAGCGAGCCTGCTATTGAGTAAGAATAAAAAGAAAGAAAGAAAGAAAGTAGAAAGCTGCTTCCTGACAGAACTGCAGTATAATCCAACAGGCAAGGCAGGTCAGCAAATGTACATTTCAGACAAAAATCTCTTCTCTGAGGTGCACTCTGGGTTCTTCAGCCATAATGCAGCTCTCAATGGCATTTGTTTGATACCTTCAGCTTCTCTTGTCAGTGATCTGTTGCATATAGAACAAGTTATAATTTGTACTTATAGCACACCCCAGGTGCCTCCATGGAGATGATTGGTCCTTTGAATGAATTAACTGCACAAAGAAACAGCCTTTGCCTTGAAGAGTTTATAAACCAAGGCAAAAGGAGTGATTTTTACCCTATTTTATGGTAAAAAATTACTTTGGAATATCATGTATAGAACTCTCTTAAATACAAAATATGAAAATGTATATAACAGTGAAGTAAAGGTGAAGTATTTTCAACTTTTCTATGAATTAGTTAAATGGCAAAACATTAAAAAATATCTTCTTTGAACTAGAGCTCAAATTTGGGATTAGAATCACCATAATAAGGTACTTCCAACTCATAGCTGCAAAGCTTGAAGCCTTCTTCATTTTGAGTGAGAACAAAACCCAGCCTGCAATGGACTCCTATTTGTCTGGGCTGGAGAAAACAGAGGACATGGGAAAAGCTGGCTGTATTTCCCAAGGCACAAAACCAGCACAGGTAAATCTGATTGCTGCCTGTATTTTCTGCGCAGTCCTGAAAACCTTGCTTGTTTTTACTGTACACCTCTGTATCATGAACCAATGGTCCACAACCACTTCTGGCCATTGGTTAGAGTGCTAGTCACTAAAGCTAATGATAATAGGAGGCTATGGCCAACTAAATTTAAAAAAATAATTTCAGCATTAATGCTTCTGCTCCTTCTTCCTAGGGGAGATTGTACCTCCAAGGTGGCTTCAAGGGGCACTGGCTGACCTGGTGTTCTGCCAGTGCTTGGAAGACAGTTGTCAAGAATTCACATGTAGATGGCCTGTCAGATCTAATCAGCATGGAATGACATATTATTTTATTTGAATAGCAATATAGTGCAAATGATCAGAAAAGGTATCTACCATATGAGAGAGAATCAATGCCATTTTATCTGTAAAAATTAGACAGACATGTATCTGAGAAATCCTTGCTGCCTTTTTAATAGTAGTCTTAATAGCAACATATAATAATGCAAACTGTTTTATAAAAGACATCAGTACTAGAGTACTGACACATAGACATTAGAATTCAATAGGCATCTAGAATTATATTGAATCATTGTCCTTTGTAGTGCAGAGCTGCCTGTGATTCAATTCTGACTGTTCATTTAAAACATGTACTGATACTCTTTGTGGGGGAGGAGAGAGGAGTACACAGTAAAACTTCAGTTTGTGAGTGTCTTTTACACAGGCTCTGTCACAAACTGCTTTACTTCATTACAATTAAAAGTTATGTAATAATACCTAAACAAAAGAGAAGCTGAACTGGTGAGAGGAAAAAAAAATCTTCCTAATATGTTTTAAAATCTAAATAAACTTTGCTGAAAAGATTTAAAAAGGTTGTTCCAAATGGCAGGATATTCAGAAATTTCTTGTACCAGAAATGATGAGAGGAGATGTATAAAAACCAAAAAGAAAGTGGAAGGAGAAAAGAAGTATGAAAGGAAAGATGACTTTATGGAATAATCTTGAGTAAGACTATGGACAAGAAATACAGATTGGATCTTAAAATGAAAATGGGGTTCTGCGTGGTTGTTTGAGGATTTGTGGTGTTCACTCCTTTAAGTGCTTGAGCTGGGCTAAAGGGGGAAACATTCTGCAAATTCAAAAATATCAGAAATTGGGTCAGTCAAAGAGGAAGGAGTTATGGTAGTCTTAGTGAAAGGAGCTGCAGGCATGGATGACAAGATCATGTTGAGAAACAAGGTGATGTTTCATCCTTTGGACATATTCTGTTGTTTTGTTTAGCTTGTCACTGTTCTTTCTTTTCCTAAAATGCAGTTGTTTGTTTATTGAAAGTCAAGACTTTAACCAAGTGAAACAATGTGTTTCATTTCATGTAACAGGGCTGTTTCTAATCCACATTCCTGCTGTGACTCATTATAGCATTCTGTCCCATCCAGCTCCACTTACATTTAAAAATACTACATTCTAGTATTAACTTTTTAAATCCCTCGGACTTCCAAATCATTGGATTTATCTGATTCTCTTTAAAGAAAACTTATGCTTTGGAAGAAAGTTTATTAAATGTCTTGAATTTTTGGGAAGGATTGTAATTATGCCACGAGAGATTTGAATTCCAGCCCCCTCCATTCCTTTAATCTTGAAAGTTAATTTCTGGTAGTGATGAAAGCTGAGGATGGGCTCAGTGTGTTAGCACACTAGTTTTCTTGTCAAACTGCTAACTTCTGACAATGATGGCAAGTGCTTGTATTAGAAAACAGAAAGCCATGCAGCAGACGGCGCACTGCTTTGAAAGCATATGGCATTATTTTTTTCCATCGTTGAGCCACAGTGTAGAAGTACATGTCAAAACAACATCTATTTTAGAAAGAAAATGGTTAGATCCCATTGTTGATTTACACTCTCTTCACACTTTATGATGAAGTCAAAACTCATGGTAACAAGAGAAAGGAGCTGACTGCAAAGGCTGAATTAATTTAGTTTTAATCCCCAAAACAAATGATGAAAAGTGAGAAAATGCAGACATATTCAGTGAGATTAAAACAGGAGAGAATGAAGTCCAATATTTACCAAATGTGCCTGGAAAAGCTACATTCGTGGGCCCACTCAGCTTTCCCTTTAAGGAAACACAGGTTTGTCCAATGGATGAGTCTACATAGCAAAACAGCTTTTACATCTAATTTTCAAACTAAGGCAGCTGAGATACAGAGCAACTCTCAGGATTCCCATCTGCCAAGCACCACACTGATTTGCCTTTTGAGGGCACATTTTGGCATATGATTCCCTGGTCATCCCAGTACTGCGGCACCAGTTCATGAACAGGACTGTGTGTCCACTGGTTTCCTCAAGGAACAGGGTAGGACTAAAAAAGGGTTGTGCCTTTTGAGGCAAAAACACACCTTGTGAGCAATCATAGCAAAATGGAATGGGAGACTTAATGAATGGGATCTGGGGTAAATAAGCTAAACAGTGCAATCTACGTTGTGAAAAGCATGCATTCAAAGACAAACCAAAATAGGTTTTCCCAGAAACTTTTCTGGGTCACACTCATTTTCTTTTCCTTGGCATCTAACCCAGCAGTTCATTTGGCCCTTCTCTGTAAATGTCTTGCAGTTGCTGGCTGAACCTATGAACCAGCTGCCCTTTATGCCCAAGTAACCTCCAAGATGCTTCACTTATGACAGTGCAATAGTACTTTTCATTTGGGATGGGATAACAAGTTAAAAACTTCATCACTTTCTTTCAGAGGGATTTGGATCACACCATTCCAGAGAGCCTGTGAAGCTCTCAAACCAGTTTATAGCCGTTCAGAAATCCAGCAGGTACCCCACTGAGTTAAATTCAGTGTCTCAAATGAGTTTGCTCACTGTCAGTGGAAAATCTACAGAGGAAACACTATTTATTTGGCAGTGTTGCATATTACCATTGCATGGGATTTTGCAGTCACCTAGGGCTCAGAGAGGCACACCACACTTGTCAGAAATCAAGTCCCAACTAGCTGCTGAATAAACAAAACCTTTGCCGTACTGAGGCGAATGTCTTAAGGACAGCTCCTACCCTCAGGCATGGGACAGTTCCCGCAGCATCCCTTCAGGGTTGCTGTCTTATGAATCCTCCTGCTTGGCTTCATCCCAATCATGTGCCTTTTCTAAGATCAGACATAGATGTGTAGAAATTAAATGCAAGCTTTTTTTTTTTTTTTTTAAAGGCAAATTTTTTATGGTGCAGAGCTTTCCTCCTTACCTTTATCTTTTTCTTGCTGGAATCCATGATCATTTTCCAATCTGATCCATTGTTGCTGTAGCCAATTTTGAATTTTTTCATGAATACTTTGTTTTCTCGGTGCTTGCCTCCTTGGACAATTATGCCACTCACTTTTTTTTCTTCACCAAGGTCTATTTGAAGCCATTCATTTGTGTATGGATGAGTAGTTGGTGGCAGTGCCCAACCTGAACGGCTTGTTATGAGGCGAGCATTTTCTGGGATCCAGTTTCGATCAACTTGAGTAGATGCAGTAATCTGAGAGTCAGGAATAAGCCCAGACACCATACCCAGCATCCCAGAGCAAGGATAATCTACAGAGAAAAAACCAAATAAATAGTTAATCTGAATAAGCACCGAAACAGAAACAGGACACATCAGTCATTTCAACTATCATAAGCAATTACTTCTTTCTTTCTTATATCCCAAATAATATCTTTGGATTTGTATATAATTTTCATTTGTTCAGACTTGCACATCCTAGTTTTGGCAGGAAGTACCAAAATACCACAAGTATTTCTGGCTTGATGGGAACCAAAAGGATCAGAAAATCCTATTCTATTCTCGTTTTCTATTTTTCATGCTAAGGCAAAGAGTGCAGGGTCACATCTCAATTTATGAATATTCCCCTAGAGAAAACTTCCAAAACCAGCCAAAACCTGGTGGCAGATTACTTAATTTTGGTGACATTGTAAATGGAAAACTTTTATACATTCTGTGAAATATGATTTATTGCTGTACTTGAGATTTTCCTGTTGTATTTCTTTGGTCTCTCAGGCTTTTCCAAATGACACAGAAGCTAAATAGTTGCTTCTTTTATGAACTCAGATAAATATTAATTAGAAGATGCTGATAACAAGGAATGAAAATTTCCAAATATAGAATGTAATAGCAGTTCTGCTGACATTACCTTCATCTAATCTGAAAAGATCTCATAGAAGGCCTGGAATTCTATTACATAGTAATCAGTAATCTTGTTTTCCTGTTGTATGGAAACAAGTCCTAAGAAATACTTTCAACACTAAGGAAATACCTTAAGAGGAAAAAAAGATATCCCTAGAACTATTAAAAATGAGTGCCAATGAACTGTGTTAAGTGCTATAAAATGACACAAGATATTTTTTTGAAAAATCAGCTTTATAAAAAATATTAAATAATTCATATTTTCTTTAATCTATGAAGTTGTATTTTTACTTTACATATAAAAAGCCTCCATTTTGTAGGAATTGTAGAAATCCTAAAACTAGAAGTAAAAAGACTTCTAAAAAAATTCCTGCTTGTGCCTGTTGGTTGTTTTTTTGGTTTCCAAGACAGTATTTTGATGATAATGAATGCCTTTTCCTGTTACTTCAGAAAGCACTTTGGACAGTTATTTTAGTAGTTAACTGTGTAATATAAAGGAGTTACAATCCAATACTGATCACTAGCGGGAACCTGACTATGTATGTTTAGTTGCTTGAATAGGCTTCAAATCTATGTGTTTTGCAATGCTTTTAAACCTAGTTATGTATATTTGTTCCTTGGGAAGCCTGCTGAGAACTACCTACAAATAGCAGGCATGAGAGAGAGGGACTGGAGGGTTAGGAAGGAAAAACGGGATGGAAATTTGCAAAATATCTGCGTGTCTCAGGTATTTTACATGGAGCTGTAAAGTAATTGCAAGAAAAGTCATTAAATCTTATTTTTTCCCCGCTTCTTAAAGCCAAACACCTAAAAGATAATGGCAGAACAACAGTCAGATAACACTGAATGTTTGGGTTGTCGTGTTTTGTTTTCTTTATGTTGGTGTGTTTTTGCTGGGTTTTTTTTGCCTTTTTTTTAAAAATTTCTACATACAGACCACAGTGGAAATAGTGAAGATGCAGTTCACTCACAAAAATAAAACTCACAGCACAGACACAATAAATTCCCTTGGTTTTAAAATCCTTCCCAAGACTTACCTGTTATCTTGCAGCCATAAACTTCAAATCTTAATGATACTCCATTTTCCCAAGACACAGGTCTAATTCGCACAAACCGTGTTAAAACTGGTTTGGCAAAAGGTCTGTAAACAACCTCGGTGGGATTGCTATTCCCTTGAAACACCTTTGTGTGGAAAGAAAAAGGATATATTTGTTAGGCTTTCTCTTAAATGGTGTTCATAATTCTGTATTTTACAGATAGTTACGATCTAACCAGCATTATTTTGGGGGTGGGGGGGATGAGACAAAAGACTTGCATGGGGAACAATTACATTAAACTCCTAACTCAATTTTTGCAGACAGATAAGCTTTCCTTGGAGAGGAAAAAAGAGTATTTTTAGGAAGCTAAAAAATACTTGCCACCTGCAGAGTGCCACAACACACCATAAGAGCAGGCCAGGAGAAGTCAGGACTACCTTGATATCAGGAGCTTACCTGAGTGCAACAAGGGTCCACTCCCTGCCTCTTTTGAAGTCCTCCTAATGCCCAGATCTATATGCAGGAATGACATACACTGATCTTTGTCAGGCATGGACTGCCATTGTCCTGGGAGAATCCCTCAATGCCCCACTAGGGCAATTTTATTCCTTGTACACTCGTAGATGATGCAAAAAGCTACAGAACCTCAGGCCAAAATTAAAGGTTTGTATAAATAAAAATTATATATGGAGTAAGAATAAAAACATTTATTTTGCTGTCCTTGGGCTTAAGAGTTTTGCAGAGTGTATAGTGCAAACCTTCCTTTGTTATCTTGAAGTTTTAAAATCCTTTTAAACAAGTACTCAGACTTTCTTTGTCCTTGCATACTGAGGTGGAAGTCTATTTAAAATCTATGTAGCAGGCTCTAAGATTTTCTCTGCGTCCCCTGAGGCTAACAGTCAAATTAGATGAACAATGAGACTTCCACAAGAAGGGACAGGTTTGTGATGTGCTTTCATGTTGAGGATCCTGCAGACGCGCTCCTTCCTAGCAGAGCCGAAACCTTGCAATGTTCTAGTCCAAAGAAGGTGATTCAGCTTCCTGCTTCTTCCTCACATAGAGAGGACCAGTTTCCTGTTGTTTTCCATGGATGCAAACCCCTCTCCTTTTATGGGAGATTCTCCCATTTCTTCCACACACTGTCTACTTTCCTGTTTGCGACTTGCAATAACTGCACTGATTTGGAGCAGAGGCCAGCAGCGCACAGCTGTCAACTGATCAGGCTCAGTTCTATCTCAAGTAATTTGGTATAGGGGTTTCATATCTAGCAAGATATTTTAAATGGAGCTACAGTTCTCTTCAGCAATGTTTTTTTATTCTGGGAGGGCCTGCTGCAGTTTTCTCAAGGTCTGCACCTGACAGGGAAAATATTCTTTTCTTAAAAGTACACAGCTTCTTATATGTGGTTAGCGCAGCACTTGTGTGATGCTGCCTTGAAGAGATGTGTGGCAGCCTGCTTTTGTTGTTCCTTCAGTAGCCCAGGCTCCTTAACTTTTCATTTGCATGAAGATACCAGAGGGAGACTGGTGCATAGTTTTTTCTTGTCCTGATCAACAGCAAAATATTGCCATTTTAGACACCTGATTTTTTTATAAACTCTTTGAACTGATAACACAGGTTTCGGAAGTCTTCTCACTAGTTAAGGACAGCATGTACAGGAGAGACTTACATAAAGTATGCTCTTGGAGAGTTTACAAATTGAAGCTGGTAATGAAAATCAGGCATAGTCTGATTTTGAAAGAGGTATTTGTTCTGGTATGGGAACCAGAGTCAGGAAACCCTGTGTCTCATAACAGCCACTGCATTGTCTCCTCTTGTGACTTTATGCAAGTCAGTTATTGTACCTTTATACATCATTATACAGTGTCCACATTGTGGCATTTGACCTTCTAAAGTCCCTTCTCTGTAAAACCAGCATAATACCTGTCAAAAAGAAGCTTTCAGAATTCATTTTTTATTGTTTTACAAAGTGCCTCAAAGAAGAAAGATGTAGGCCTGCAACACAGCTACCATTTTGATTAGATAAATGTAGTGGACTTGGCACAGCACTCCCAGATGAATCAGGGACAAACCAGTAACCAAACATTTAAAGCTAGATATGGTTACACTGATAGAGTTTAATATTGCATTGCTCTTTTCGGTCTTCACAGAAGGGGAACAAAAAAGGTATTTTGAAGGGAGGTACCACAAAACCATTCCAGTTGCATCAGCTTTTGGCAGCCTCTGGGGATGCTGCTCCCAGGCACATCCTAAGCAAGGTGAGAAGGGAGGCACAGCCTCACTGGGACTACTCGTGTGAGAGCTGGAGCAGAACTGACTCCTCAGTAACGAGCTTTATGCTCATGGTAGTGGATAATGAAGATTTTTCTTATGAGTGTCTGAAGCTGTTTCATTGAGAGGTCACGGAGAGCAAATCTGCTGATAAATGGAAAGGTGATAAAAATCTATAAGGATGGAAAGATGTGCCTAATTATCTGTCTGCATGACCCCCATCACTGAGATGCTTGGAAGTCTAACAAACTACTAATCACTTGCTAGCACTCCTGCAAGACAGCAGGGTATGCATGGGGAGCTGAGGTGCTGACACACTGTTATCCAGAGTTTCAGTGCAGATAAGGGACCTACATATTTTTTAAAGATTCCCATGTTTTTCTCAAGCTCACATAGAAAATACCTGGCAAACTGAAAAACAGCAGCATACTCCATGGAAAAGACACAAATCAGTCAAATTACGGTGGGTACAACAGACAGGGCAGCACCTTGCAGTATTTTCAGATGGTCTAGGCTTTGAATAAACAATTTCTGTGGCCCATTACTACTAAGACAATAGCTATTTTTCAGATTTGGGATATTGTTAACCCTAATCAACCTGATTAAACCTGTGATACCTTAGTCCTCTTTTCTTAACAACTGGTAGTAACTAAATAGTTCAACAGCCTATTTCTTGGCCAAAGAGAGGTAAAAGAGAAAAGACTTACAACAGGCTTGTTTCCCTCCTTCAGTGTAATCCAGTCCTCTCCGTTGGAGCTGACATCTACACGATACGTTTTCAGATAATATTCTTTCTTTGTTTCTTTTGAGATGGCTCCTTGGGTTCCAATTCCAGAAACAAAGCGGAGAAGGCCTAAATCTACCTGTTGTAATGAATGAATTGGGACATGAGGACAATCAATTCAGAGCATGACAACACTGCAGAAATCACACCCTCTCCATCCTCAAGATATTTTACAAAGATAATAAGAATTTTATATAAAGGAAATTGTAACATATTGTTGATAATAACATAGCCATAATCTCTTCTTTTGTAAACAGTGTCATCACAGGAGATATTTGCCTAATTAGCCAGGAGGGCTATTCAGATGCCAGATAATTATCTTTCCTCTGTGGAAGAGGAACCAAAGACCCTGTCAGTGGGAGTGGGAACCACCAGACTGCAGAGAAGTTACTAGAGAAGTTCCTCAAGGACCACTCTGATGAACAATCTTACTTAATACTTTCATTAACTACCTTGCATAGATGCTAATGAAATTCGCTAAGGACACAAAGCTGCAAGGCATTGTCAATACAAAAGAGAGTCATGCAGCGAGAACTGAATGGCCCTGAGGACTGCAGTATTAGGAATGGGATGAAATTTAATAGTACAATATCAAAGTTGCACATTTAGGAAATGATAACAAGAATTCGGCTAAAACCCAGGAGCTCATCACTTGTGAACAGAAGAGGAGAAAAGAATCCTGTGGTGCATTAGTTAGTCACGAGACAATTATGAGTCACCATGTGATTTTGTTGGGAAAAAGGCAAATGAGTTCCTTGTACCATATGATGTATTGAAGAAACGAGAAAGAAGCATTAGCAGAAGTGCAATAATTCTGTTCCAACTGTCTAATGTAGTAAACTTTAATCATTAGAAAATACTGACATTTTGAACTTGCTGGAGAAATGAATGCTAGGGTATGCACATGAATGTGTTAGAGGCCTTCCCTCTTTTTCACTCATTCTCTCTTTCTCTTTCTCTCATGAAGCTACTTTGCAACCAAATGGACAAGTGATTTAAGTTAAACACACACACACACACACCCCCCCCAGGTTATTTATTTGTCATCCAGATCTGTATCCTAAACCAGTTCATCATGTGGCAGCACAGAAGATGCACAGGCATAGCTGGGAGGATGATGTGGGGTGCAGGAGTGCAGTTACTCAAGTCAACTCTGCTGGCAAAAGAAACCTTTGTCCCAGTGGACAAGTCCAACTGCCAAACAGCTGAAACTAGGCACAAAACTTTCTCACAGACAGGTTGGTGACCACAGCTTTGAAATGCCTGCCATTTCCTTACAGCCTTCTTTAACCATAACAACAGGCCAATTAAAATCAAACTCATCACCCTTTTTCTCTGCAGCTAGAACCTTCTCTTTGTTTCCTAAAGTAAATAATTTAAGTTCAATATAAAATTACACTATTCACAAAATATTAATCAGACTAATTTATACCTCTAAACTTCAGTTGTCCAGACTTCAGTAGGATAATAATAGGTTGAATTAACCCTTCTCAAGTGAATGTCCCATGACCATCTCAGGCTTTTTCATTATTTCCAAAGTATGCAGGATGCAGAATATATGTCCCCTGTGTCCCACAGGCATCCTTCTTCCTGGATGTATGTCATATATCCAAAGGCACTGGAGCAGTTAAATCAACATGCTCTGCATTCTCTCAAAAGGCTGAAGGAAGTGCTATTGAGGATAGACTGGCTGCTCTCTCAGTGCCCGTGTCATATGCAAGGCATTTTTTTAGTCTTTCAACACAAGAATAGCGGCCTTGTGTGTGACAGATAGAACCAGCTTTCAGGGTGAAGCCCCTTCCCCTGCCCCAGTTTTTAAGGCTGGTAAAGTCTATATGTCACATTTTAGCCCTTGTCTTTAGGGGTGAAATAGTGCAACATTTTGTTTTGTCGTGATAAAAAATTCAGTCTTAAAAAAACCCCATATCCCAGCACCACCTTACAAAAACAATCAAGTGATTTAAAGTAACTGGAGAGTCTCAGATGTTAGATTGTTGCAATCTGAAAGTTAATGGGGGAATCTGGGCATCATTGCGCTGAGCAATCTCAGCTTAACTTCAAATGCTCTCCAAACTGTACTCTGCTGATTGTAAAGTGTGCTGCACTGAGTTGTGTCCAATACCACATTCACTTCCAGGCTGAAGTGCACTTGAAAATCTGGAAGTCTGAGGGAGTGCAGAGCTAAGTTATTTAAATGATCTGCTTCTCTTACAATTTGAAACAGCTCTTCAGTTTTGAAATGATTAGGGTCCCAAGCCTGTACCGTTCCAACTGATTTGAAATTATTCTAGTAGGGGCTTTTTAATATACAGTAAGTACTTCATTGTGAATAAAGTCAAGCAATGGCCTATTACAAGAGTTCTAGGTATTTGAAGCCAAGTTAAAATTTAATATCAGGGGTTTAGGGGAAGGTTTGAGTAGTTGATGCCTGAGCTAACAGTTACAACTACCAGTCACTGACCGTTCAGGTGACTCAGGCTTGCCCCATCAAAGAACGTTGGGCCTCCAAATTTTTCTTAGTCCCAAATGCTGGTATTTAATACGCTCCCTTAACACTTGGGGAATGGAATATGCATCTATTCCACTGCCCAGAACTAAGTCTTAAACACACAAAGGATATAGACACCTACCTTCATGCCTAAACCCCGGCAGTATTCAAGAGGCAGGCAGAAATTCTCCTGCCAGAAGTTAACAGCTCACTGGGAGAGGCAGAGGCTCTGAGAAGAGCTCTAATTTATTGCCTATAGGTAGGGAAGAGGCAACCTCGTTAGCGCTCCCGGCTCTAGTAACTGTCTAATGCAGTACGGGAGGAGGGAGGCATCTCTTGTTAGGGAGAGCATCTCTTCACCTTGATGTGCTATCTCTGGATTGGCAAATCTTTACGTGCTTCTTGAAAACTGGAACTATGTCAACAGCAGTCCTCTCCTGGGGCACCCAGAGGCTGAGGGCTCAAGTGTTCAGCTGTGTGCCACAGCTTTAAACACCTTGCAAAGGCGAACTGTAAGCCCAGACCTGCTGCATGCCAAGGGCTGTTTGCTCACAAGCTGATAGAGGAAAAAGGAATAACCTTTCCCTGTCAGTGTTTAGTGAGAAAGCAGCAGAGAAATCAAGAAATGTGGGGCTAAGCAGCAAAGGAGCAGAGGGGTTGGAAGTTTTAGTACTAACTGTGTCAGCGCAGAGGTCCAGGAGAAAGGTAGAGCTTTCGGCATTTTCCTCCCTTTGACAGTTCTCTGCAGTGGCCTCTGGAGAGGAACCACTCCTCTCCAGGTGCATACAAACAGAACTGCAACACCGAGCACCCTGCTGCAGTACCTAAATATGTTTGTAAATTAAGCTCTACATGTACCAATCTTCTTCTCTACGTAAGGTGATAAAAGTAAATTATGTAGAAGACTACCTTGGAAACTGCATGACACATTTTAGCAGGCTGCTAAGCTCACCTGCATTAATCACTTTGTGATGTATTTTGTTTTCTTTCCAAAGTCTTTTAAAACTTTGCTTTCTGTAAAATGCAAAAGTGTGCATAAAATACGCATTCTAAATGCCACAGGGACTGCTCAGCATTTAGCTCAACATATGAGTTAAACCATATCAACTGCTATTAACAAATGGAACCTGAAGGTACCAAAATGTAGCTGTGGTAAGACAGAACTCTTCTGTACCATGTTATCCAGAGGAATCACTGCAGAGGGCTGTAGTTGTAGTACAGCTGTGTCCCCAAACAGATAGGAATTCTTATGAATTTTGGAGGCTTATGCTTATAGAGTCCAACTGCCTGTGTAAGTTCCAGTCAACTAGTATGTCCTCCCCACAGAGGTCTCCAAGTGTTAACATGACCAGAGGTAACCCATTTTCCTCAGATCCAGTCTCCTCCAGCTGAGATAGTAATACAAATCTTTAATGACTAGCCTTTTGTTTCGGCCTTTTTGTCCTTTTTGTTTCAAGAACTTATGTTTCACGTTAAAATGAACTGTGGAGAGAGGTGGTGATGAAATACAGTACTTTTGAAGATGAACATCAAATGCATTTCCTTGCAATGATTTGACATTTAACTTTCTGCACATACGATAAACAAACATCTGGTATTTGTTTTAGAGGATGCAAGCGATTTTATAAGTTATTGCATGCTGTATGGCTGTGATCCGAGATAGGCAGCTGTCTCCAAATCTGAAATCTTGACATTTCATTTCCATTACCAGAGTTTCAGCTTTGACTAACTGCAGCATGTTGCTAGTTCTTTTTTTCAAATTTTGTTCACTTTCATTCAGATTAAAAAGCATATCTATCTTGGAAAATGATGCCTTAGGGCCTTATCCAAAAACACAGCCTTTGATAACTGCCTGTGCTGCAATGTGACTGCCTTTACTCATAACTACAAGACTGGGAGCAGACTTCCCTACAGGAATGGGCCCCTAACTTACCAGAAGTGAGGAACATCTCAAGTGTGTATTTTTTTTCCAGGACAGAATGTTCATGTGAAAAAAGCCCCAGTTGTTCCTACTTCTAAAATTCTTTGCCACAAGAACATGTTGCAAGACACTAGTTGTTTCTACATATGAATTACTTCCTCTCTATTTATTCTGCAATATTTTTAAGCATCCAGGAAAAATATTTTTACTGCTGTCTTACTGTCTCCAAAAAATGTGAGTGGGTGACACATTGTTAAGACACAGATATGAAAGCAGTGGCATACGCATTTTGCTAGAGAGCAGTTAAGGAGAAGGAAAGGGAATAACATTTAGCTCTGTACAATGTATCATGTAGCAAATCTTAGCAAACTGCTGGATAAAGAATAACATAAAACATACATGAACTGAAATTAATACTGGTGCTTCCTGTTGTCATACATAAACATGTCATAGTATGGAAAACCTTATTTTTGCAATGAAAATCTGCCTTGCTAAATAAAATACAGTCATTAAGGGAGATGTAGCAAGGGAGCAGTTTTACCAGCTTTTAACACTCCTACTGTAGGTCTGTGCAACAGCCTGAGAAAATAAAAGACAAAGTGCTGGAGTTTGATTAACAACAGGAAGCTTTTTGTTGTGGGCATCTCTTGTGGCTTGAAAAGCTGTATAATCCATCACTTGACACAACATACCAAAGTAAATATTTTTAGAGAACTGTGTCATTTCCCTAGATAGCATACAGTGTTCTGAGTCATATTAACTGTTGTGACACTTCACTGTTCTTCTGTCAAATATTTAATTAAGTAAGAGTTGATCTTTTTTATTAGATGTTGCTGTTGATTTGACCAATCATGCACTCCCATGATGTATACACAACTGTCACTTAATTCCTTTATTTATTGAGCTTTAAGTAAAGAAGATTATAATGCTAAGTAAAAATGGTACAAGCTCTAGTAGAAATTCTGAAAATAGTCTAATTAATTTGGTTGGAAAATTACTGCCAAAAGTCATTGCCCTTGAAATGAGTAGTCATTACAAGAGCACAACTCCTTGATTAATGGCAGGGTGTAAATATTCATACTGGGTTTAAGTGAAAATAGTTAAGGCTGTAAACCATCTCAGATCTTTGTGCAAAAATCTGAGTGATATTTGTGGCAGCTCCATAAAGAATGTGAGGAGAAAATATTGCTGCTAGTAAGATCTCTCTTGAGTCACTGAAGTCTTTCTCATTGACCTTGACAGCAACATCCTGAAAGCCCCAGAAGAGAAAGCTAATCACACACTCAACTTCTAGTCTGTGCTAACAACTGTCCTCAGTCAGTATGCTTTACTGAACTGATGCTTATGTGACTTGGCAAAAATGGGGAAGCGTGAAAGAGAGGATGAGCAAACATTCATGCCAAGGAAATAGGAATGCTTGGCAGAAAAAAGGAAATTAACTTTCTTTAGCAGTGGAAATATTCCTCACGGTCTTCACCTTCTGCTCAAATCCTTTTCTGCAGCAGAAAAAACATAAATGTAAAGATTCCCCCAACTGAAAACAAAAAATAGACTCAAAGGACACTACCACATTGAGATACTTATGCTGGGATTGTGGTACTGAGTACAGTAATTTTTTGAGAGGCAGATCAGCCAGTTTCTACAAGAGAAAATTTAAGATGAACATGAAAAACTCTGACTGATGAACATAAAAGAACCTCAGTCATCATTATGAGGCTGGCTCAAGAAAGAAAAGATGCAGAAAGTGTAAGAAAAATGAAATCCAGAAACAAGAAGGAAAAAAGAAAAGACAAGAAAAAAATGAAAGAAAAGGCCTCTGTGTCTCTGACAGAGAAAAGATAATGCTTGTGTGGGCTGTGTTGCATCTGGATTCATGGCACATTCTCCCACTCTTATGTTAATTTTTTTTTGCATAAATCAGAAGCAACTAATTAAAAAAGAAATATTTAATTCTGACATGTTCTTTGAACTGGTGTTCCATCTGGTTCTGTTTGAATAGTAAAATCTGCTGTAGTTGTAAAAATTGGCAAGCAGCACTCTGGTAAAGAGAAACAAAAGAGACTCAGTACAGCAGGTTAATACACTAGCATTTCAACTTGAGACATTTCCAGAATTCAGCAAACCAAATCGCTCCAGTATGGAAACTATAAAGATCAAATGTGAAAGAGAAATGCTGCAAGTAGGCCGGGAAAAGCACTGCCACTGCTACACATTAGCTCTGTGTGATATTTTTAGTGTGAGTTTTGAAGGACTTCAGTTTAAAAGCAAGGGCAGTGCAATGCTCCCCTGAAATGGGCTCACTGTATTGTATGAAATGCATCCAGTGCACATGCAGTGATAGGGAACGATCCTTCTGCTATTCATTTGCAAGCTCCACCTTACGCATTCATGTGGTACTCTGATGTAACACGATTGTTATTCAGAAGACTCAGAAAATACCTTCTTCTTAATTTATTTTTTCACTTGAAAACTACTTAAAACCTGAACAGCAAGATACAATAAACTCTGATAACAAAGGGGGGAAAATGTAATCGTATTGGGATTTCTATAGGCTTTGGGATCTAAGTAATCAGCATCTTATGCCATTCAAACCCTCTCTGTAGCAATGAAGAGAAAGGCTGATTAACTCCCAGTGCTTTAGAAAAAGATTGTTTTACATCTTGCAGGAGCATATCTTGCTGTGAAATATTACTTCTTTAAAATGAAAACCTTTGCTTTGGCAGTACATTAACTTGCAAATGGATAACCTAAGACATGTACAATGACTTGGTCAAGAAAAGAGGAATGTGAATGGCCCCTTTCTCCAGCTAAGATACTTAGGAACCCTTGCTGAGCAATAAATGAATCAGGAACGTAATACTTTTAATTAACGTTTTCTGAATACTTATTTGTAATTTACATTTAATTTTAAACCTGAGCTTAATCCTCTGATCTGGAATGAAGACAACTATTTAGTGCAGCTTGAATGTAACCTTCCCCAGTTTGTGTTAGAAACTATAGAAAAGGGAAACTCTATAGCAATACTTGCAGAACCACTCTTTTCTGAGAGAAGGACATCATTGTAGGACTTTTTTCCCCCTAAGTGTACTGAGCAACTAGTGCACCAATGGGAAACAAGTAAGCCAAAGCTTCTCTATCAGGCTGCTTCACATGTGAATAACAGGGCTTTGGGTGGAAAACGCTGAATGTTGTCTATAAAGTTCTTCTCTAGCATTTTTTTGCCAGCTGCTGTACTGTTAAAATCAGAGGGCACAGGCAGAAGGGCTTGATTTATAATACATTTTGGTATTTTGAATGGAAGTACAATATTACACATGTAATTACACACAGAAATAACCTCTGCTTCTTCCTGTTTCGTAGCATACCTACGCTAATTGGGTAGGAAGCTGGTAAGTGATGGGATGATATACTGTGCAGAATTAAACTCTCCTGTCTCAGACAGCACGCCTTGATGGTTTAGATAGATCTGACTATGCTATCACTGTGGTCAGAGCGAGTTCTACTGAAATCACTGGAATTTGCTACACTTGGATATTTTTGAAAGTTCAAGCTTTTCTATAAACAGTAGCAACAAAATGAGGAAAAAGTACCAGTGTCTAAGATTTGATACTTTTTAAGCCTGATTTCACTGGCAATTGGAATGAGTCTATAACCTGTGTCACATAGATATATATGTATTTTCTTGTGATCAGCTTTCTCATCTTGGAAAATCGGCACAGTCTCTTTAAATCAGTCATTCATCCACAGGAGTCTGCATTCATTTATTCTCTGTTAAATGGAACTGTCAGTTTTGTTGCACCAAAATTCGATTTTCTATTTCATACACATTGTGTATGATGATTTTAATTTACTACTGGGTCACCAAGCAAGTCACTGCTTTTTTAAAATATGAGTTTCTGCTGCCTTCTAGAAAAATATCAGGTAGCTGAGGTTAGATGGGGTGGTAAGGGTACTGTAAATGTATGGTGAAAAATGAGAGACAAAGACTGTACGTGCAAAGATAATTTTTGGTTTTTCTTTGGTTCACTTCTGAGGCTGTGATTTGGGAGACCTGCTGCTGAGAGTGGTGCTCTTGTCCCGTGCTGGTGGAGGAAGGGGGACAGCAGATGGGGTGGTGCAGGATAGTTGATTACCCAGAAAACTTCACCACCTGCTCCTAAAGCAAACCAGGGAGATTGACTGCCTCCAGCTCTGCCCTTCTCTCAACAAAGCCTGTTCAAACTCCAGCCATGGGGGTCTCATTTCCAGGCTTTCTTTGGCCAGCTAATGGTGCCTGGTTTGCGTAACCCCACTCTGCCTCTCTAAAAGTTGCTCTATATCCAGCTATGTAAAGAGCAAAGCCATTGATTTTTAAGTGCTGTGGCTTTTTAAAATAAACACAGGATGTATTTTCTTAGTTAAGCTTATCATGGAAGGGGGCAACACTTCTATGGACAGTTAATTTTTATGGCCTGATAAGAAGATTTTAAAATTACTTTGTGCTATGTTGGCCCTTCAGCCCCTAGCTTGAATTTAATAGGATTTGCAATGGAATAGGTTGGTCCTGTCTCTGTTAAAGACCGAAAGCCACCTTAGTCTGTAGTACAATAATCCATAATCTAAATATAACCTGTTAAAGTAAGTCCTGGTTTTATACGTGATAGGGCAAACCAATATTTTCAGCAGCTTCAGAGGATCAACACCAGAAATTAGTTTGGCCTGAAGTGTTCAACACAGGAGGCTGCAATGAAGAGAAAGACCAGACGACACAGGTACAGCTGGTTGGTGGAAGTTATGTGTAAACAGCGCTTCTCTTATGAGAAGCCAGTTATTCCTGAAAACAGGGGAACTGAACCTCAGCTTAATGTTTGGCCAACTGTGTTTTCTCTGCTAGTAGGTTTTGTTTATCAGACAGCTATGGAGTTTATTCTGATGCCTTTTAAAAGAGTTTTTTTTAAATCTTGAATGAAAACATCAGAGATAAAGCAAAAATGGAAATATTTCCTTGTTGAAATATAACTTTTTTTTTTTCCTTTTTTTTTTTCTTTCTTTTCTTTTTCTGTGGGAAGAAGCAAATTGCTTTTTGAAGGGCAAGTATTTACCACTTGGAAGAAATCTCATTTATCCTTCCACTTTACCTATTTTGCTACTGCTGTGAAAATGTCATCTAATGGGCAGAACAGAATTAAACTGGGACAGAAAAGGAGGATGATACAAGGACAGAGAGGCAAATAATAGCTCAGCAACAGAAAATCTGCAGCGTAGATGCTGGGATGGGGAAGGGCCCATAGGACTCATGAACTCCTCAGCTTCATACTACTGTGCAGGTGTGGAAAGAGTGAATAAGAATGCACAATTGTCTGCAAAGCACTCAGCAGTACACCTATCATCTCCAGCCCAGGGCTGGCCCCATGACAACAGGGACCTTTAGCTCAGTAACAACTCTCCTTATTATAACATGCCTCAGCTGTGTGTTCCTACCCAAGGCTGTGTTTCTAGCCACTACCCTTAGTCACTTAACTTCTAGCCTTGAGCTCTACTTCACCTGTAGTTCGACACCTGCCTAGTCTTGTAGCTTAATTTATTTCTGCTGGACACAGAAAAATCTCCTTCTGAGGTACCTTCCTTCACAACTGCAGGATGTCCTGGCTGCAGTGGAGCAGATGTGCTGCAGTGCCTTGTAGTTGGGTGGGCAAGGCTGCCTCGGTCCCCATGGGGTCTGCAGGTCATCAGGGAGAGAGCTCCCCTACCAAGCAGAATGGCACAAGCAACTGATTTTTTAGCTTGATGGCAGTTTAAAGACCAGCAAACTATAACAAATGTTTTGAATCGTGCCAAACGTGTGAACCTGGTGAATGGAGAAAAAACAAGGGAGGAGAATAATTTTGTACAGAGTTTTTGAGTGGCTTCAATTCCTGTGAAAGAAAGTAGAAGAGAAAGATGTTGTGATTTAAAAAAAAAAACTTGTGGTGTTTAGTTTAAAACCATATTTAAAGGTTTTAATTTCTTTCCCTCCTGGAGCCAACTAGTGAAAGTAAGATAAATTTACAAAATTATTTTAGTAGTTGCTGAATCAGTGCTTTTGCTGGACACATTTTTAATTCTCTATCTCAGCTCTAAAGGGCCATCTGTCTTGCAGCCGTTCAGGGGATGTAGGGCCGGACTGGGAAGTGGATGCATAGGTAATTACAGAGTTATATACAAACTACTCAGATCTCTGCATAATGGATCCCCTGAAAGAACTGAAACTATTACAATGATTAGGCTGGTAGTGGAGGCTCGGAGGGGCTCTGCTTCTGCTGCTCCTCCATATGTTGCATGCAGGATTGCTCGAAGCCACGCAGGACTCTCCTCTGTATTAGGGCTGATGCTGAAACATGTCAGAGGGAGGTAGAGAGGATTTTCTTCTAAACTGCATTTTGCACCTGCACTTCTGGAGGAATAAGGCTGCCAACAGTTCTGCATAGTTCTCTGAGCATCTCTTCAGCCTCCCCAGAGTGATAAATCTATGGCTGGGAACTTTCTGGTACTAGAAGACCTCTTAAAGCACTTTGAATAATCAAAAAAACCTTCATACTTTGTAGGACCCTTTTATTTATCCCTCTCCCTCTCGTCTAATTTCAGTACTTGCCTTTATGAAACTACCATTTATTTCCATGTCAGAGTAAATAAAGGTATGAATGTATCCTGATGGGTCAATTAACCCTGGTTCTGTGCTGTGTCAGTCTGTCCTGGCTGTGATTTCCAGAAAGGAATAGTCTTTTGTCATTCTTTGCCCATGTGCAAAGTATGTTAAGACCATAAGATAACTGTAATACTTTTCCACACAAAGCTAACTCTGCTTTTTGTAATTTCTGAGGTGCAGTTATGAATTGTAAATGCCATGAACCGAAGGCATGACTTGTATTTTAAAGTGGTAGAAAAGACAAAGGACTGACAGTTTTTGTGCTTTCATGTCAGCGTGCTCCCTAATGATGGGCCAGCCCTACCACAGATCCTCTGAACTTCAGCTCTCAGGCAGTCCTTCAAAGGCTAGGAGACCTGGGAAGCCTCAGCTTCCCATGTTTAACATTATTCTTTGCACTAATATGATGCACTTCACTGCAATATCAAACTCCAAAAGAAACAGAAATAATAAGAATAAAAATAACAGCAGACATTGTTGACTTGCACTTCCTTGAGCTTTCATGTGAAGTATTTAGATAGGCTTGCTCGATAAAGTCAACCTAAACAGCTGCCCGATGTAAGAATAAACCTGTTAATGAAATAAATATGCTGTGCAGCAACATATATAAATACTGACTATATTTTTAAGTGAATACCTGATAAGGAAATAAGCTATGACACAGATGAAAGGTCAAGACACCAAATGACAAGCTGCAATTATTTTCAGAATTGCTACAGAAATAAATCTGGACTAATCTATATACCAGTTCACATCAGCAATGCATGCTCCAGGGTTTCACTTACAAAGGAGCGAATAATGAAGAACGTAGGTTACTGCAAATGTAAAGGAATGAAGACAAATGTGGAAGGAAAACTCCAGCTCCAAGGTCCCTCTTATTCTGGTGAAGCAGTGTATACATAAAAGTGTTTTAAATCAGGGGAAGTGTATTTTCCTTGCACAGGAGAGTTAGTGTTAAATAAACAACTGATATTTCAATCAGTGGAGGCAAGGGGGATCTCCCAGGCTGCTTTCTGAGGAGGGTTATTCTTACCTCTCTGGACTTTCTCCAGATCCCTAAATGCTGCGAGATGCAGAGGGAGAATTTTACACCAGATCAGCTGATATTCCTATGGCTGGCTGGTCTAGAGGTCTACAGAATTACTCTGCAACAGTCATAGATGCCAAAGGGATGGGTAGAGAACAAGGTGGAGATGGGCAGGCAGAGGTCAGAGGCAGCAAACCAGATCTGCTAACCTCTAACTCCAGCCGTTTACGTGTGATACAAGATCTGTACCCTGCTGAAAAAAACTAGCAGTACAAATTTGGGCTGGATTAACCATTTATTTTTTATTAACCAGAGCACACAATAAGGACTTCATCTTAGTGTAGGGCTGCAGAATGAGATAATACCCAATCCAGAGTATAATGTCTGTTTATGTTAACTCTCCTGCTAACAGTTTTTCAAAAATTTGAACCGTCAGAGCATGTTTATAACAGAGTAGTGTTTTTTGTTTTATAGCTGCTAAGTTTTGATTTGATACTAGGATTCTTAAAGCTGGATTTATGGTTTTATCCAAACCCAACTGTAATATGAACTGAAAATTTTGTGTTATTAACAAATATGCTTTGCTTTCTGGGAAAGCTGTAGGTCTCAGTCTAACAGCATGAGAGAAAAATTGTGCCACCCAGAAATTATCATCCAGCTTGATGGGAGTGTAAAGATTTGTGTTATATGCATTAGAAGAAACATTTTGATAAAACCCATACAGATTCTGCAGTAAAAGTACCCAGAAGGTGTTGCTCCTTGCGGGTTTGAAAACCCACACCATTATGAGGATTGATGATAGCGCAGGTTCCCAGTGACCCTAGTAATAGGCAATCAGTCTCCCTTCAAAACCACACACACGTGGGTCTCAAGTGTCTTTAGCTGATGGCACCTATCCAGCCGGGCACTCCCCCTGCTCCTGCGCTGCACTGGGGGGCTGCTGGCCATGACCCATCGGGGCGTCCCTGAGGTGCAAGGGCTTGCCAAGCACAGTGGCCTGTGGCTCCTGCTCAAAGGCTTCAGAAATAAGATGCAACAAGTTCCCTAAATATAAAGATTTCACATGTTACTCTTTCAGATGAGTGTAAGCGTAACTGCTGTTCTTAAATGTGAACATTAAATCTACTCTGTAAAAGCACAATTACTGCTGCCATGGCAGAAATCAGTCATCCCTTTTGAAGGAATGCCTTGAAAATGCAATCATAAAATCCCCGCATGTTATGGATTTCATTAACATTGTACTCCCCTAGGATTCCCAATTGCACAATAACGGGAGTTCTTTAAATTTTAAATGCCACAGACAGGAACAGTTTCACTAAAACCAGATGTGAAACCCTTGCACTGGCCTTCTTACTGGTTCTAAGGACTGAAACTGGCTGGTAATTGATACCTATTAACATGTTTGTTGTTCAGATTACAGAAATGGAAACACTATACTATTTTTCCTGTGAAAGGATACGTTAATGAGGGACAATGACTTACGTTGCAATGGCAGTTCCCTGCTCGTGATTAAATTAAAAAGCTTGTGGTTTTTTTTTTTTTTAATTATGTTATTTCACACTGAAGAGCAGTCAAGTGTGCAAAATGTAAGTGTAATGAACAAGTAGGTGGAGCTTAAGCTTGAGGAGCTAATAACATCCCATATGACAATAAACTAACTTCATGCTTATTTTTGGCAGCCCTTGCCTCATGCATATCTTTATTCCATTCATATTAGAAAATCCACAAACTTTATTAATGTGTTTTTAAAGAAGAAATGCAATCTGGAGTGTCTCTGTTTCTGATTATGGAGTCACTCCAAATCTCAAGTTAGTTGAGCAATGTTCAAAAGTGTGTTTGAGGGTAAAAGTACTGTGCAGACTTATGGTGTGACTGTGCTATGGATATTTTGAACCTATGCTTTGACATTTATTTCCAAACAACTAAGGAAAGGAATGGAAAAGCAGCTTTTGCTTAGCAGAGCCCTGTAAGCAGGCAGCATTCAGATGAATGCAGTAGTTGGTACCTTCTCAGCCACAAAGGAGCCATCTAGTTTTTCCACCAAAGAATGGGTTTCAGGTCCACAGATGGAATTCATGCAAATCCATTACTAAAAAGCCAACACTATTTTCCTAATTATTTTCAGTTAAATCATCCAAAAGACATCAACACCTCAAATGAGACAATCATATCACATGCCTTCTAAACGTCCTTTGTAGATACCAATCGCCCTTTGCTGATACTTAACTGAGGTTTTCTGTTTCTTTTGTCTTAGCAAAAACATTAACCTTGAAGGGAGGGGTAAAAGGAAGGGAAATGAGAACTATTATGTTTCCCTTATGCAAAAAAAGAAAGACACACTAAGGAAATTAGTATTTGGAGCTGGATTTTCAAGCTGCTTTGCCCATGTATGATTGTACATATCTCATACATATGCCTAGTTGCATATGCATATTAGCAGTTTGAAGGCAGACATCACTGCTTAACCAGCTGCAGTGTGTGTGCAGGTATGGAAACCTGCAATTGTAGAACAAATCAATGAATACTGATATACACAAAATCTCTGCCTCAAAGAAAAGGACATATAGGCAGAAATTTTCACTTTAAAAGTTCCAAGTTCAGCATTGCAGTATCCTTCAGCACAGTTTTTTTCTGTTGAGTATTTTCTAGAGTTCTTACACCGTGCAGCAACAATCCATTTATGCTGTACTGCACCAAAGCAAATATTTCACATAAATGACTAGTTTGCAGTAGCTTACAGAACAAAACAGAACAAAGTGGCCTTAGTCCTTCATATACAAGTGCCTTCCTCCTTTTATAAAATATGGCTTGGGTTTTTTTCAATGGGTAATTTCAGAGTATTTTATCAGTTACATGGTTGTTTGTCTGTATGCTTTTATGGAGATGAACATCTGTTCCTGGGGATATTTGTACAGAGGGAACATGGGATTTCAATATTTTATCCAGATACAAACTTGCAACATGTGCTCACTGCCAATGGCATCAAGAGTTTGTAGAATGTGGTAGTCTGAAGCACTTAGCACCCATCTGAAGATTGCCAAAGTAAGTTTAACAGGAAAGCATTTAGAACATGTTTGGAAGTTTGAATTAGTGATGTTAGTATTGAATTATACCATAATAAATAAGTATGAGAATATCCTCCTGACACAAATGGAACCAAAGATTAATTAAACCCTTGTGCCTTGTGAAAATCCCGGGGATATCCAAACTAGCTTGGTTGCTTCTGCTACATGGGTTGAGTGGTAGAAACGACTTAAAACAGTTCTTCTGCAACACATGTTGCCTATTCAACGAAATGCATTGTCAAGCAAGACTTTCCAGGCTCAGTCCTGCAAACAAGACCCAGCTCTGTAGCAAAGGCTGCTACAGCTTAGTTGCTCTGTCAGGAGGTCTGCCTTGGGAGTGCCGGTCCCTCCACGTGGGGCCAGGGCAGTGCAGGAGATGCCCTAGGTCTCAATTGCTCAGGGAAATGGTTCATGCTGCCTTTTCCAAACCAGGGGCAGGGTGAAGTACGTGAGAGCTGTGGTGTGAGCAGTACAGCATACAACCAAACGACTTTTTGGCTGATGTGGTAGCTGGAGGCAGTGTAAAACTGCTAAAAATTATGCTCAGTGGTTGTTTCAGCCCCTGAGCATCCTGGTTTAAGGCAGAAAGCAAAGGAGGATGAGAAATTCATAGGCAGGAGGCCTGAGGTACCCTGAGCTGTTTTAAGCATAAATCCCAGAGTAGCTTGGATTCTGTTATGTGTTTGTTATTAAAAAAGTTAATGGTTAAAAAAGTCCTTTGAAACTTTTTCTCAGAAAGATCTAGTTCTAAGTGAAAGGATTAAGCTCTCTCTATATATATGTAGTCATCATAACTTAATAAAGTTAATAAGCACACAGAACACACGAATGAGATTTGACTAGCTCTCTTGTTTTGATTATACAGTCATAAATGCATAAGTGACAGCAGAAAAGAAGGAAATAAAGAAAAAGTGGTGGCCCTCTGACCAGATGAAACACATGGAATTTGATTCTGATGCATTCCACTCTTTTTTCATGTGCATTCCATGGATTGCAAGTGGCAATGATTAATAACAAGCCTTGCACTTAGATAAGGCTTGGGAGATTTTAACATTTATTCCTAAGTAAGGAAAAAGGATCAACAGATATTTTTTTGCCACTCTGAAGTCTGATTAGGTCCATCATAGATGATTACCAAGTTGCCAAGAGCTCAGGATGTGTAGGGGCCCCTAAGCAGGACACCTGAGAGTCCCATTGTGTGCCAAGGATCAGAAGGGAAAGATCTCCCCCTCTTTCTTCTTTACTAACTAGTGCTCAACATGTTTTTAATGTTTCTTGCAGACAGCAAACCTCACAGGGAAACGCCAGTGTGAGCATTTGTGTGGATGGCTAATAAGGCATTGTTTTTATATGTCAGTTAGTAATTTCCTATGGAAAACAACAGAAGCCAGAGGAATGTTTCAAATATATGAACAAGTTTTCAATATCAGTAATATTGATCTAATATGCTCAACCCTTTCTCTTAGCTTTTGCCAACAGAAACAGAATCTAGGTTGCAACTAAGAAGTCTGACTACGACTGAGATAAATCAGTGTTTTTTTTCACCTAATGATACTAACGCTTGCCTGCTAGTATACATTATTTGTGTACAGTAATTCATATGAACAATCTTAAACTGTTCAGGAATCATGTGCCATTAACCTATGTACTTGATAACAAATAGCAAACAAGCCCAAGCAGACTAGCTGAACTCGAGGGGTCTCTTCATGGCGACAAACGTTTGCACAATTTCTCCTGTATTAACAGAGTGAAGCCAAGGCAGCTGATCTTTCTTTCTAATGAATGTTGTGTTTCAGGATGTGGAAGAATAGCCACTAGACAGAGACCATTGAACTCATTTCATGACTAACATATTCTAGAAGGGACTTAGGTCTTCTGAGGTGAAATCTGAGTGCATGAAAACACCATGCTGTATTAATGCTTAGCTGTAATCAGCTAGAGACATAGCACATGCTCAGTTTACTGGGACATTCCACTTTAAGTGCATGTTAAACTAATATTGACTTTTCCACTAAACCAAAATCTCTGTTATTTGTGCTCAGAAGACTGAAAAAACAATAGATGTGGGAAGCAGAACAATTAATCTTCCTGACCTTTTCTTTTTTTATACCTTTGGGAGTCAGTCTTTTTTTGTGTCTAATAGGGAATGTGAACGATTCACTTGCAATGATTCTTAGATTATGTAGAAGTACTTTACTGTGTTTTTTTCATTCTTTCTTTTGCATTCTCCACATTCAATAAACTCCACAGAGTATTATTAATAATATCTTTAAAACATTATCTTTTTACCTGTATCCATTCTCTGATAGAATCTTCCCCTGGGGTCCATCCATTCTCAGGGTAATTTAGCCGGGACCTTTCTGAAGACCAGATAGCGCTGTACTGGGAGGAGACAGTGATTTGATCAGAGTGAATTTCTCCTGACTCCATACCTAGTGGTTCCATGCACTGGAAATCTGAAGAAAAATAAATTACCATTGTTATTATGGTCAGCTTTTTGATATAGACTTTGAATAATGAGAACGTTTTCCTGCTTTGAATATGAATATCTAAAGAATTTATTTTTATGTGACTTTGAATTCTTTAACAACTTTAAGTGAGGCAGTGTTGGGCTTATGGTGTCATTCTTAATACCGTCATTCAAGTTACCATGGCAATTCCTGCAATAATAATTCTATACAAATATTTTTAGCCCAGCATTGTAGCCATTTCAATATAGGACAATAGATTTCTCTTTTCTAGGGTAGCACAGGCACTTCTGTGGGTTTATAATATAAATCAAAGTATGTTGAACTCATAATTATGCACAAAGCCAGGAAAGACAGACCAGATGACTGTATAAAATAATTTTATTTTAAAACTATTTACTCTAGTACAAAAAGTATAAAATGTTTTTTAAATATCATTAAAATTCCAGCCATTCTCTGTGGATCCTGGCCACTGGAAAGGAACAGATCAACAAAATTTGAATCCAGGCTAGAATATTACTAACCTAAGGGAATTACCATGTTTTCTGTAACATGCAGTATTTTAAACAAGCTGATCATCTCCATGCAATCTTTCCTTGTTGACATAAAAATTACCTAGATAATTTAGAATCGACACCCTAGTCACTATAGTGAGTTCAAAGGCTAATACAGCATGAAGACTAGTTCTTCTCTCACTCTTCAAAAATAAAGGCTCCAACCCCCACTGAAGTGAGAGAGGCTGGTGTCTTTAGATGGATCCTCACACCCAGCTGCTCACGCACTGCCTTGTCAGAAGTTTACCAATCCTATTGCAAAAGCAGGAGAAAATAACATGTGTCTATGCTTCTCTTCAAGGACTTCATAGTATATAAATATAATTAATTCCTTCATTAGCAGTTTAAGGTAAAATAGCAGTGTGTGAAGCAGAGGCCCTGACATTTGGGTACAGACCCTTTTTTATCACACCTTCTACAGAGATGACATATCTCTGTCAGGGTGGGTGGGTGCTGAGCTGAAGGTCTGAAGCTTTCAAAATCTGTGAGTTGGAAAAATGAGCTTTTAATAAGCAAAGTTCTGATCTTTCGATGAAAATTAAAACATTCTGAAAAAACAGTATAAATCTTTTATGACAGATCCCAAAACTTCTATTCAGAAATGCTGTCAGGGTACCTTATAGGAGTTGTAGTTAGGGTGTCCCATAACTGAATTATCAAACTTGTTGCCAAACCACATTTCCCATGGCATACCACCCTTTCCCCCACTTCTGTGCTGCTCCAATGTATTGGAGCCTTGAGTGAAGTACTGAAACTTGAACTACGCTGGGGTAAAACTCAAAGTAAAATTAACTACTGCTTGGAATTGGAAGGAGAGCCGTACATAATCCACTAAAGAATGCAAGATATGGTAGGTGGGAATAATTTTAAAATATCTAAATATTAGGTGTATAGTTTTATCTGGACATGTGGGCTTTCCCTGTAGTCTACTGAGAGAGAAAAGTACCTCCAGGGCACACCTCACATGTCTGAGATAAGTAGGCTGAGCTGGTCCCTGGAGGTGACCCCTTCTCTATTGAGAGCACAAAGAGGAAGGGTGGGTGAAATGAGGTGAGGTGAATCTCTCCTGTGTCTAAGCCTGCATCCCAGCATAGCAGATACTATTAACTCTGGCTTCAGTGTGATGACACCTCCCTCTATTGCCGAGGGAGGATGACTGGAAGAGGTGGACACATTGCTTGTGCTAGCTAATGAGGGGGCAGGAGCAGCATGTACATAAGGAGAAGCCAAACTAGCTGGAGATAAAATCTGAAAGAGTTGGAGGAGGATGCTTCCCATTCACAGAGACTGGGTACGTCCCATTCCTTCTTCCTAGCTAGGCAACATGCAAGAAAGCTATTAAAGAGGCACGGGGCAGAGGAGAGCTGGAGAGTAACATCGATAATTTCAGTTTACTCAGTTTTCTTTGGTTTCTTCTTTGATTAAACAAGTGCCTCAAATCTGGGTGGATCTGCTCAAACCTCAGTAAGTTGCAGAAAGGAGAGAGAGTTTGATTTAAAGTGTGTGTTCTATTATCAAGCAAAGCAAGGAAGTCTGCAAGGACATGGTGTAACACAGCCTGTTATTTTCCTGTGTCTCCCTCACTTTGTTTCATTCTCTGTCCAAAGGGTAACTATGAAAATGAGGCAACTGGGAAAAAAAATACGAGACAAAGAACAAAGCTTAGATAGCTTATGAAATAGTTTAACAAGAGCACATATATTAAATGGGTCCTTTTTATTCAAGAAATCGATCATCAAAGCTTAGTCCATGTAATAAAAGAAGGCTTTGGATAGCACATTCATTGTTCTTGTTTCATTGTTTTAATGCAAGCGTTCAATTGCTCCGCATTCCTGTGTTTCCTTGGTCAGCACAGTTTTTCACAATAATTATTCCAGCTTCCTGGCAATACTGTGGAATTAAACTGTAAGAAGAATTCTGCTTCTTGCACTGCTTTTTAAAGGGCAGCTGTTCTTTAAAAAAAAAAAAAAAGAAAGAAAAAAGAAAAACAGAACCAACCCTTCCCCACCATCTTATTTATTTAATTTTCCTTTAAAGTTTCATGGAACACCTGGTCTGCAAGAAGACATAACAGATAATATTTTCCAAGAAGCTCTGCGGGATACATAAATACTGACCTTCTGATACACTGCTCTGCGACACGCTGTAGTTTGCTGAGAATCCCTCTTTTGCTATTGCACTGTCAGTGTAAAATACCATTGAAAGAATCCCTGTTGAAGACCGGACACGTCCTGGGTTGTTCTGCCCACAATAACGCCCTATATGTGGGCCAACTGCAAAGAAACAGGATATAATAGTAAACTACCAGTTCTGCTACAACAAAAGATGCCAATACAATAGCCTCCTAAAGACAGCCCCTCAGGAGGAAATAGTGAACCTCTACAACAGCTCAAAAACACAATCTTATCAATAACATAGCAGTGAAGAATAAGTGGCTTATTCTACCCCAGTAATGTTACTTCTAAAATGTTCCAGCTAGCACTCCATAAACCTCTGAAAATGTAAAGAACCAGGATTTCAAAAAAAGTCCTTTAAAGTGTGCAGAGGGGGCAATGATGCACAAAACTACATGTACAAAACAACAAAAGTATTTTCCAAAGTGTGACTGAAGCACCTATTTATGCAAGCAACATCTGAATGGTCTGATTTTCCCCACACGGTCTACCAGATGCTCTTGGAATAAGAGTTCAAACAGCACTTTCCAGGTTTTATGCTCAATACTGCAGTTAATCTGTTAATTTTACAGCGCCCTTAGAAAACCTTTTTGCACACATATTGAGGCTATGACCAATGACTCTTTATCCCTTCCTGTTTATGCTTTCAGCACACCTTCACAGATCTTTTGCCCATATGCTTAATACTAAAGAATACTGTAAAAGGATTCAAGAGGAAAATCTTAATACTTTCCAAACAGTGAGGATTTCTTAGGTATATCTTCATGTCACAGAACACACACACATACATACATACATGATCTCTCTCAATGTTAACTATAAATCAGTTCCTGATATTTTTCTGGATTTCCTGTCCAGTGAGATAATCCTTTTCCTTAATTAAGCTACTCAATTCACAGCCAGCATATGTGGCCTTCTAGCACTTAAGCATTCCCTGCAGATAGGCCCCTAGGTGGTTGAATAGTGGTACATCTGTGCTTACAAACAATAAGAAAAAATAACGCTAAAACCTATCCACAAAGTCAATCATGAAAATAATCATAAGATATCATTCTAATGCTTACACCACTGGCTTTCCAGGCTGAAATTGACACCTTGTCATTTCTCTAGGAAGTCCATTTCACTTTCAGTTTAAAATAAAAAATGTTTATATATCCTAATTATTCACAGTTCAAAGAAAATCCTCAGCTAACATAAATTTGTAGTCATTTATTGGCGTTTTGCATCAAGTAAAACAGTTCCAGCTTGGAATAACTTCAGTATGTAAGCTACACATTTCTGTAAGACCCTAGAGTTGCCAGAAAGAGGGAGCTCAGATGTTGTAGCTCTTCCTGCCAGCATGTGCTTTTCTATCCATATTTTGGCCACGGTTAGTCTTCAGTTGCCTTGGCAATCCCATGGCGTTTAAAATACCTGCCTGTTCAGTCCTTTTCCACCATGGATGTTCAATGCAGTATTGATAGCATGAAACACCCTATAGAGGATATCAGTTGAATTCTTCCTCATCCTAGAAATCATTAAAGCTTTACAGTTTTAGTATTTGGAGTGAGAAAGTTGTTTTAGACTTTTTTTTTTTTTTTTTTTTTTGCTAGTAGTGGCTTTTGAAAAACACAAAACAATGCCTCCACTTCAATTGCTGCAGGGTTATTGTTGCTGGGTTTTTTTTTGTTTAGTTTTTCTTTTTTTTTTTTTTTTCTTTTGCATTTTCTGTGTGCAAACAGTTCTGATTGAGCTCTTTCCCTTCATGGCTTTCAACATTATAGCTGCTGATGTTGCTCTGAACTGCAAGAAAATAAGGGGGATAAGGCCACCATGTTGTGGCACTCCGAGCCTCCCTCCTCCCATTTCCTGTAGGGAGGCCTCTTTGAAATGACAAACAGAAGAGAACTTTGTTTAAAGCAGACAGGCTTTAAGATTCCCCATGACTCACTGGTTTATAATTTTTAAGACATATTTAGTGATTCTGCATTTCAGTCTTCTACAGATTGGCCCTGCTATCACAGTACTATTCCCTTTGCTAGCTATGTAGATGCAAGAGCCAAAAACTTGCAGAATATGATACAAAGAGGTATTGAATTTTTTTGCACAACATGTAAGCTTTAGCCTAGTGAGCTAATACAGTATTGATCTGAGCAGAACTGGATGAAATAGAATTTCTTGTTCTTCTTACACAAATAGCTAAAGCAAAGTTCTTTCTTCCATTCAAATCTTGAAAACTTTTGAATGACAATAACTTATCAAAAGTTTCAGGAGTCACAGTCACCACATCACAGAAATGCTATGTGGGTAACACCATCTGAGCAATCAGTCATTTAGGGGATGATACTGCTGTCTGCTTAGGTAGACAATGGCACCGCTTTTTTGTAACCATCTTCCTGACCCTTCCTCAAGAACCAAGATGGGCTTTCATAATAGACCATGTACAGTTCCAAATGGGAATTTTAGGGCAGCAGGTGATGAAAAATCATTAAGCCCAGAAAACTCTTTGCAGCCTCTACCTGTAGACCATCCTGTCGTTTTGCCAGCATCCCCCAGGAAGGCCTACTCCAGATATGAGTCACTTGGAAATGTCCTTGCTCAAGGACACTTCTCCATTACCCACAGAACAAAGGCATTTTGGTGAGCCAGCTGCTTCATTTGACTGCCCATGCTGTAGCTATTTCTGGGACCTTGTTTCCTCTTTCCACTGGCATAGTATGATATAGTGGGAAACAGTAACTTTCAGCTTAAAAGTTGGAGGGGCAACTAAGAAACCTGTCTTGCAAGCTTTTCCCAAAATGCAGAGTCTAATTCTACAACCTGAATAAATCCTTGATTATTCTTAATATGTATGTTTGAAGGTTTACAGATCTGAGTATGGAACATATAGAACATAGCTGGTGATTTAAGACTAAACAGAAGCCTTATCCTTACTAATTCTTCTTTTCTTTTCTACTGTTTGCCCTTCTGGACAGAGTAACTGTATCAGGATATTTTGAGACTTACTGAAATACACATTTGCCTACCCAGCTGAAATCGTTAACTTTTGGAACTCAGTTTAAAAAGAGAAAAAAACCACAATAAAACACAAGCAAGGAAAAATGGTATATCAGACTTCTCAAATATTAAAAGAAATGTTAACTAGCCATTTTGCAGAATTTTAAAGCTGGTCTTTAAAAGTATGCTGTTGTGCTGTGGACAGTGTTTTCACAGCAGTATGATAGTTATTGACAAACCACTGGCACAAAACTTAGGATGCTAAAGAGAAAAGAATTGAAAAATGAGTCCCATCCTTACAGCCCAGTACACACCTACACTGAGCTTGTGCATACTATTATATCTTAACAGCTTCTTGAAAAAGTGTAGAAAGCAACCACAACAGAGGAGAAACACATTTAGATTAATAGCAACCTTCATTTGCAGTGATGTTAATGACTGAAGTGTTTTGTTTTGCTCTGTAATTCAATGGAAGCTCTTGTGGCATTGACCAAAACAGCAGTGCTTAGCCTGTGGTTCTCAAACCATAAGTAAACTTCTTTAAATTACTTTTGAGCCCCTAGTAGACAGTTTCTAGAGCTTCAAAGAGAGCTGCATGATGAATATGTGCAATTCATCACTTAAGCTAGTCCTTATTTTGAGTGGGCTATTTTTCTTCAAAGTCATCAATGGGCTGTTCTCAGCTGAGGCTGGCTAAGGTACGTTTGTGCCTTGGACAGAGATATTTCTGGTGTCTTGTTTATTCATGCAAAATCACATATTTCTATTTCATGATCTACTCACTCTCCTGCTTTAATCCCACCTGCTGTCTCCTTCAAACCGTGGTACCTTTTCTGCACAATATTTGCAACGTGCACCTGTAGTTCCCGAATATTCTCCACCAGGGTTTCTTTCACTTATTGCTTTGTGTTAAAGAAGAGACCAAAGGGTGCTCTTGATATGCAGTTATGCAGAAACAAAACACCGGGTTTGAGGCATTACTGAATGCCTAACATTCCCCTCCTGAATCAGCAAACACTCACACCAGTGGTACTTCAGACCCGTAAGTGTCCTTGGTGAATTCCTGTTGAAGTCAATCGAACTGTTCACGTGCTTCAAAGATAAGCACATGTTTTGCAGAATCAAGACGCAAGTACTCAGCACTTGCCAGATTCAATCCACTAAAAGGACAACCAGGTAGGCTGAGGACTCCATGATTGTGACAGAGCATTTCAGGATTAGTGTCTTTGTGAATGACTGTCATAGTTGTTGTCAAATTGTCTAACAGAAAATTGTTTTCCATCAGGAAAATGGCAATTATGTAGAAGCAAAATGTAAATGGAGGCATACTGATTTTGACACATCCTTTTAAACATCAGTGTGAAAATTTGTTTAAAAGAACATTTCTCTTTTTTTTTTTTTTTTTTCTGGGGGAAGAAGGAAAAAAAATCGCAACTGTAGAAAACAGCAGATTAATTTCCTGCTGATCTCTAGTGACTGTAGCTGATCTAATTCTACAGTGAAAACATTTTCCACTTATGTTGGGTTTCATCTGTTCTATCTTAGGTATCTTTTTTAAGTTTACATCTGAGTTAGTGTTCCATAGCTCTCAGTACAGTCAATGAGATAAGAATCTCCAAAGGTCCACTAACTGCACCCTGAAGTAGATGTCTGAGACAGATCAGTGAGGGCTGCTGTCCTCTGCTGAGAACAGAGGTAGTGAAAGTGCCTGGCTCAAACATTGATGCCTGGTTTCCAGAGTTGGGTGAGAGCAGCATGTTCAGGGGGTTGTCCATCTAATTCTTCCCTGGTTGTGGCCACAACTGTTTTCCATCAAACTGTTCTCTGTGACCTATTAAAATACTGCCATCATCCTGGCACACCACAGCTGTGTTGCTGTGGAGCAGGGGATTTGAACTGAAGGATATGGGTTTTTTTTCCAAACGTTTAATAAATCTTTCTGCTTCATGTGTAGTGCATCTGTAGTGCAATGGTGGCTTTACTCTCTGACACAGCTGGGTATGTGAGCAGCAATGCAGTCTAAGAAAGCAAAACAGCTTCCTTTTTTATGGCTATGTCCATATCACTAAACAGACCAGGCCATGGACCACCCTCTGGATCTGCAGCCAGTAGCCAGGGACTGTTCCTGGATCACACTAACAGAGTGACACAGCTTGCTCCTGTAAGGCTTTTTCCACTGAAGCATGACAGCTGCGTGCAATGTGCCTGTTTGGAATGATCCCCAGCTTTCACTTTCCTCCAAACCGTGCTAAGGAATTGCTTGGGAAAGTGCAAACTGATGTGGGCTGAAGTTGTGCAAGGTAGTATGTCAGTAATTAGGAAGTACACACAATGATGCCTTGGCCCTGTTTTAGCTAATAGTGTAGATGTAGCTTCAGAATATTTTTTTCATGGACTAAAGGGAAATGGACAAATGGCTGAAAGACACCCTGGGTGAGCCTTTCTTCATCAAAGGCAACAACACTGTCTAATGTTTTTCAGAAATGTACTACTTCCATGTGGGTGCAAATTAGATTTATTTTGCCTGACTTTCTCCTTTTTTTTTTTTTTTTTAAGATTATCTGGAAACTCTTATTTTGATATGTAGAAACTTTTAATTTCTGCCTTCAGTTTATCGCCAGGTCGTACCAGTGGTTTCCTGTGTCAGCTTTGCTCTTTGGTTGAAATAGTTCTCCCTCCCAGGGATTAATCCCGTGATGCATTTATAGAGAAGCAATCATGTTCTCTCTGCCTTTGTAGTGTTAAGTTAAACAAGAGACTGACTGCTGGCTAAGGATTGTCCTACAGTGAAATGATGCAGCAAACATTTCCCTACAGCCACCACAACCTCCAACAGTTTGTATTTAAGGAAACATTTCTTTCTACAAATTCAGTTGAATATTTACAAACATGTAAGCACCCTTGTGGGATGTCAGGACCATTTTGAGTTCAGACAGTTTGTGAGAGAATTGAAAGGCTGATAATGCCTGTTGTTAATTGCTCTTCAGTATGGCTCAGTCACTTTCTTGAACCGGGAAATTACCGTTTTGAAACCCTCTGACACTAACAATAATGCATTTCTTTTTGGTAATATTACACATAAATTGATTGATTGGATCATCTTTTCACATGTCAGTTTAAATGCAAGTTCTACAGGAATTCAGCTTGGACAGATTTGGCCTAAATACAAATAAACCTATTATTAAATGTTCCAGACATCATTATTGTAGTGTTACAATACTGTTTTCCTAACTGAGGCATTAAATACTAAATAGTCTTTCAGCTACTGTTATGGCTTTTTCTTCACTATTTATTGGAGTGGATTGAAAAGAGCCAGGATAAACCCATTAAGTATAAAACAAAAAGGAAAAATAACTATATGTTAAAAATCTTGTACCTATTTACTGCAGCATCAATAAAAGCTTTAATTAAAATTGTATCAGGAATTTATCTAGGAAAAAAAAACACAAGCAAGTTTAAATATGTTACTAAAGTATGTTCCTTAAGTTATATGTTTTCATTTAAATGAAATATTAATGTAGTATTAGCATTTTATAGAAACTGCCACTGCTGTTCATAAAAGCAAAGAAAATATGTATTAATCTGGGTTATCACACCAGTGGAAAACTGAAATAGTTGTAATTAGTGCCCAACACAAACAACATAAATCTTCAGTTGCTGAATTTTGCTACAAGTCACAAAATTAAGAAGAAAAAGGACAGCTTCAACATACTTCTCTTTATCAGCTTATGCCATACATAGAAACAGTGAAAAAGGCATCACAATCGGTTTTACACAGCCATTTGCACAATTGGTGTAGGTGATTGGGCACCCTAAAGGTTAGGCATTCTACTCGAACAGTCCCTTTTAGACTGGAGCCACAGCCTTTCCAACTGGGGTCCTTGGTGAACCAGCACACAGCTGCCCAGCCTAGAGGGGACTTGGACCTTGTGGACCCATTGCCGTTTATGAAAAAAAACCAGAGAAATCATGCAGCTATTTTATTCATCAGTCTCAGTGCAAAGCTGGGTTATGAGATCGGGCAGAGGGTGAAGTGAGGGCTCACAGGCCTTATAGTCTTTGCTAATATCTAGCTATGCACTTGGTGAATTTGCACAAGGTCAAGCGTGGCCAACAACCAAGCGGAAAATTACTGAGCTGGCAGACAAGTAAGTTCTAGAAGGTACCCAACATGTGTCCAGCTAATCAGAGATTATAAATTAACAAATTAAGATAAAACTTTTGGATTTGCTGATACTGCTGGAAGACAGAGCACTGTAAGGGAGGAACACTGCAGTGCCCATTCACTGAACCCACCTGAATGAATAACTCAATCACTGTTCACTGTAATCTTTAGTCTGTATGATTTCCATTGTATGGACACCACGTTTTCTCTGGCAAAGAAATTCTCCAATTTGACAGGTGGTCTGTAACCCAGATCCTTCACAAGCTGGAGGATTAGTTTGTGCAAGTTGTTGGAAATTTCTGGACAATACTCATGCGTTAGCTGTGCAAGTTTGAGGACCCATTACAAAGCTTCATATTTAATTAATTTTAATGTAGGGGTCTGTCAAATATCCCCTCTAAAACCAGTTTTTCTCCAAGCCAACTGTTCAAAATTAAACATATTTCATTAAAATAATCACTCACACTGTGATATGCTTTACTGTATGAATTTACAGAGCATTTTTCCTATTTCTCTTTAATTCAACTCGTTTCACATAAATCAAGCAAGGACCTCTCTACTATGACATTTAAAAAAATGAGAATATGCCTTCTGCAGCCCACTACAGAGTAATGGATATGCATATCACAGTCCATTTTTCTCTTACCATCAGGGAATCCATCCCAGATTTCCAATCGGTCATAGCGACAGAATGCTCCCCCTGGAGTATTTGAATCAGGTTCTAGCTCAAAGCTTTCAAATTCCAGTATAATCTCTGACATCTTTGGTGCAAAGATAATATAAGTGCATTCAAGGCTATTGGGGTATTTTTCAGGGAATCCAGGGGATTTTATCACTCCGCTTGATGAAGTAAAGTTTCTGGAACATTCAGGTCCTGCAAGAGAAAGAGAAAATCACCAGGGTTAACACTATGCTACTAAGCAAAGTAGTTAGCTGGAAAACAAATTAGGTCATACTGTCTCTCCAGCAGCAAAGGTGGTTTTTCAATGAAACACCTCATTTTAATCGCTGCATTAATCATTCAGCCAGCTTGTTCCTATTATTGATAGTCAGGTTTTAAAGCACAATTCACATATACTGTCTGATGTCCAATTTTCAATTTGTATGGAACAATATGAAAACTTGTACCAGCTCTAGAAAAAATTATGACAAATACAAAGTCATGTGGGAACAATGAAAGTGTAAGCTGCAGAAATCTCGACAGAGCCCTAGAGAAATAATTATAGCCCCTTCAAGCTCAAATCTTTAAATCTTATAGCTGACAGGGATTTTATTGGTGAAATAGAATTTTTTACAAAAGTGGGTGAGTGAATTCAGTAGAGGGAGTAGTGGTTTCAGATTCCTGGAGCACTGACTCAGTAACTCTGCCAGATGTGACCTATGCCTCCTTGACAAACTAAATGTGAAAGGTAATTCGTACATGTACCAAGGGTGAGTGACTCATTCTGAGTGGTGTTGACACAGGTGCACCAGTAAAATGTTGCTGTTAGTGCAGGCACGATAAACTGTGTGATTACAGGCAGTGTTGCTAGAAGTCACCTAATGTCAATGTTGACACACCAGCTTTCCCCAATGTCCCCACCATGCCATAATGGGATGCTCCAAACAGTGCTTTTGGTGAAGCAGGAAAGTAGCAGTAAAGATGCAAGGGTATAAAAGGCCAGATCACTGGATTTGCCTTTGTGAATACAGGGGACTAAAACTGGAGTTCCTCACTTGTTGACAGATCGCGTTTCTCCTTTTTTTAGGTCCCTCAGGAATCCTCTCTGTGTATCCCACATCTGCAGGTGTGCTTCGAAGTCAGCCGCAGGCACTGCCCACACATCCTCCCACAAGGTCAGCATAGGTACCCCTCTCTGACTTTTGACACTCCAAAATTAATGGAAAGTGATTTACAGGATTTGGGGGATTGGTGGAGAGCAGTTGACCTGGGGAGTTTGAGTAGGATGACTCAGATGAAGGTCTTCAAACACACAGTAGAGGAAGGACACAGGCAACAGTTTGGTTGCAAGAGGCAGGTCTGTGCTGGAGGATGAGCATGTGCGAGGTTTCAATTTGGATGAGGATGCACAGCATCCTTAGAGACCGTAGCCAGAAGCCTTACAGGATTTCCAATGCTGAACACTGATCACTGAAAGAAAACAGTCTGGCTTGTTGCATATATGAATACTCTTATTTCAGCACAGAAAATGTTTTCCTTGTGAATGTGCCAAATGTATTACCCCCCACAGATCTGGCCACCTCCCAGCTAAATTCAGCATCCAAGAGAGAGGTCTGAACGAATTTAGTCAGTTCAGGTATTTTTGTCCTTCAACAGACACTGATAGGAAATGCTTGATCTATCGCATCAATATTCAGAACACTTTGTGGCATATTTTGGAAGATGCAGATATTAATGCTCACGTAACCTGACCCATTCCAATTTGGGAAATTACATTTTGCCTATAATTAAATTGCCCGCTTACACATTGGTCGGATATTTCTCTTCTCTCCCTGTCATTCCCTTGTCTCCTTGTCATGTATGGGAGGGTTATATTCTGGTTGTTGCCTCTTACTCCCACCGGTAGCTGCTGTTCCAGGATAAAATAGCTTTGCTATGCCATTCATAGCAAAAAGTGCTCTGTACTCCTCTTGGAATCCAATAAAAGATGCAATATAAAATGTAAGCCAGGATCATTATTGCTTTATTAAATACAGCCAGATCCTGGCTCTGTAAGTGCATGATCATCAGGCTCCTTACACTGACACATGGTATCTCAATACCGGCTTGCTTTATTTTAAACATGTTCAAGTCAATCTGGTGCAAGAAACAAAACCTGTTTTCAGAAGAGCTGCCTCAGGAAATTGCCCTCCACAGATTTTGACCCTTTATTGACACTGAGAAGAAGCTCCATGAATTAAATCAACACTGAGGCTACGAGGAACTCCATGGTGCAATCTTCATGGAAAACTGGCAGAAAAGATTCTAACAGAGAGCTGACAAAATAGATACTCCTGGGAGGGAGAAACTACCTGTGTGCATGTGCATGAAATAAAGGAAGATAGATGAGCTGAAGGAAAGAGAGAGAGGAGGCAACAGAGAGAGCAAGGAAAGAGAAAGAGATGACATTGGGTATAATTTCATTCGCTCGATGTAGGTGTCACTGAGCCAGAAAGTCATTTGCCTTCTTAGCTGACACTGCCTTTTCTTTCAGTTTACACCATAAGTTTAGTCAACTAAAGTCAGGAGTGTTGAAAGTGTACAGTATAGATCCTCATGTAGTGAGCAGACCACTCATCCACCCTATGATAGGCTGGCTGCCACAGCCAAAATGATGAACATTTCAGATGGGCTAAATGCTGGGCAATATGGGTTTCATGATTTAGTCTAGAATTCAACTTCTTCATTGTCTTTCTGGCTAAGGAGCTGGATGAGAAGTGAAGGCAGCTCCTACTCTCAAAACCCATATCTCTTTTATCACAGTCATTACGTGTATTGGTCTCTCAGCTTAGGATGCAGGTAGTGTAATGCAGTTTTTCTTTTCAAAAACTAAGGATGCTTTCACAGGAATCATGGGCAAAAATATAGTGTGTGCTGAAATGCAGCTCAACCTTCAGCTCAGCAACACAGGACCTAGGGCTTGTGATCATTTTAATACTTCTCATACCTGGGAAATGATGAGCTAAGATGTGAATATGCTTGAATGAAGCATATTAGTCTGGTGTGAGCAACTGAGCTTCACCTGTGTAACAGGGTGAACTGGTCAGCTTTCTTTGGTACAGATATTAAAACTTAAATTTGGAATAGCATATACGCATTAACTCAAAAGTTAAAAAGTGCTGTGTTCCCACAGAAACTAAAACTTGTATCCTTTGTGTACACACAGCATTTTCTAACACTGTACCTGGTGATAACTTTTCTGCCTTAATATACGGTTTATGTGGAATGAACTAGAGTTAAAGTTGCTCTGGGAGCCATAATTTGGAGTTTCCTGACTTCTGTGTGTGTAAAATCACTTTCATAATGCCATCTTAATATGGGTAATGTGTGTCATTGAGACATGTAAATGACCACACAAGGAAATAAACACAACATTGCTGTCAGAGCTCTGGGTTGCCACTATACTATCAGGAAATAAATAAAAGCTTTTTTCTTGAAAAAGCTCAGTTGCTAAAATAGATTTTTTCACAGGTCATTCTTTCACTTCTTCTTGTGTTTCAGCCTTGTTTTTTACAAAAGGTGGTACTGTATATATAAGTACTGAGAAATTTCAGGGCACAGTTTCAAGAGTTTAGCCTCCTAAAGCCATCAAAATAAATAGAGATATGTTTTCAGGAAATCTTGGTGTCATTTGGATCCTGAGTTCTTTCAAAAAATGTGACCCTGAAGGTCACCAAAAGAATTTCTGGGAGCCAAGAGTGGATTTACAGACAGGGAAGATGGTGAACGAGAGGTCTGTGGCCCCAATTAGCACTGTGCAGAGCAGCAATAGCTTGCAATAGGAAAGACACTTCACTACTGTGCTTCTCCTCATTAACAGTACAGCTGCCACCAAGTGTGTGTGCTGACCGCAGCTGAAAATCTGGCTCTAGTGTAGGTGTGTAAAAGGAGCTTGAACTGGTTTTGAAAATGGGGTGCTACCTGGATGTGGTGTGAATTGGAAATTCGAAGTTTTTGTTTTTGTTTTTGTGAGTATAACCCTAAACTGCTTTTGTGAGTATAACCCTAAACATTGATGTTGAAGTCAGTATTTTTTTCTACAAAGTTAAGCTTATTGTCTTTTTATATATCATGACTTTTGGTCCTGTATTCTCCAGGCATGGAATATATGAATTTATCTCCATCCAGCTATAGGGAAGGTGTATGCCAAAATAAGATGATCTTACTGCCCTTCTAGCTATTGACTCAGAGAATTATCAGAGAGGGACTGTCTACAGGTCTGGTTAATCCTGGACTGTTTGTTTCTCTGGGCTTTCTCTGTGCCCTGTACAGCAACCTGTGCTCACCAGCACTGAACTTCTGGCACCAGCATCCAGAAGGTCATGCCTGTGAACAGTGTAAGCTTCTCCCCTCCTTTACCTCCCAAACATGATTTGTGAAAGCAACAGCAACATCATCTGCTGCCCATGTGTACTCTGGTCCTTTCTGAGCCCACAGCTACCTCTTGGGAATGCAGAGCAAAACACTAAGCAAAATAAGTCAGGGACTCAGAAGGTTACAGTGCTGTTAAGGCAGTAACATTGTAAATCATACAGTAATTATTATCACAAAAAAACCCCCACCCAAACCAACAAAAATGGAAGAAAGCTAATGGTTTTAAGATGGTTGAAACAAACAGCTGATGAAGATCACATTACATTCAGAGGAGTCAATCCTCAGATGCAGCTGACCCATTGGACTGATAATGATTTACACCCATTGAATACATGCTCCACCTTGGAATGACAAGGGTCATACAATTTTCTCTTTCAAGAATTTTCATGCATTCCCCCCATTCCAAAGAATTATGATGAACTTTACAATGCAAGCAAAAATTGCAGGTTACCAGCTATATAACAATGAATTGTTTCTCACCTCTTTTGAAAACTTCGTAACGGATAGAAAATCCGGCTCCATGTGTCTCATAGTCGGAAACAAATTTAATAAAAAGGTATGGTCCCGAAGACACTAAAGGAGGGGGAGCAATTTTTCCACAGTACTTTCCCCATAAGCGTCCTTCAGCATTATCTCCATCAATCACTTCAACATAATCATACCTGGTAGATAAATGGAAGGAAGAAACTTTTAACTTCCAGGAAAGAAGGAGACCTAATTAATTTAGAAACCATAACACAACATAGATAATCAAGAAAAATGCTAGCTTGCTTGGAAAATGCATTATGCTGAAAGATGTAAGCAAAATGAAATAATTAAAATGGACTACATTATGTCTGTAGACATCATCTGGCAACATGGAACTATTAGGAAGAATGGTGTCCATTATGCTTGCAGACAATGTCAGCTAAAGTAACCAATTAACAAAAAAAAAGGGAAATCTCATGAGCACAATTCTGTATTATTAAATTGTGTTCCTTTGTCTGTGTAGTGTTGTTATCAATACATAATGCATAGCATTCTTTTCAAACTGTGAAGTTCTGTTATGAATTCAAAAATGTCTTTTTGGCTGAGCTCTTTATGAACAATACTTTGATTTCCATATGCTGTCCTCCAAACATATGTCCACAGAATAATAAATAAATCCCTAAACATCAGATTTTGTTCAAAGCTCCACCACGTTTCAGACCAGCGGTAGAAAAATCTGTTATTTTCCTTGTTAGCTAGACAAATAGTTTGGAGCAAATCACAAAATCCACACGTCAGTCACAGCACTTGTTTTTTCTCAGACAAAACTTGCTTCATTACAAATCATCTTTGCTTAGGCATTTGAATCAAGAAGTGCACGTTATCATATTTGTACTCATACAGCAGGTGATTACTGAACAGGCTGGGCTAAATCCTCCCCTGGTTACCTGCTTTATTCCTAAGGACTTCATAAGAAAAAGCACAGAATAACGCAATAATGACTGGTAGTAAAAGTTTGCCTGGGAGCAACAGTTATGTTAGGGCTCCTGAGCCCCGTCACCAGAGATGCCAGTGCGTGGGGGCTGCTCTGGCACCTGGTGTCAGAGGGCTGAGGACAGCCCAGCAGCCTGGTGTACTGACCTGCTGAGGGAATACAGACAAGAATCAAAGTCACAGGGAGGCAGAAGCTGCAGGTGCAGATACAGGTCTGTTTTTAAGTGTTATTAGCAGATGATTTCACTTGACCCTGGACAGAAAGGAGGAGCAGACCCAATCTGTGGAATCATTTTAATCATCTTCTAACAGGCGGTGGCATTTGGAGCCTGGGCTGTGTTCTGAGCCTCTTTCGGACTGTGTCAAAAAGCTTCTCTCTGCCCCTGTGTCTTTGTGTCTCAGCCGTGCCGCTGTTTTATTTAACAAGTTGCTGTTAGCCAGACAATCTCATTTACTTTTCATTATCCTACTACAACTGACATTAAAATGTTGCCATTAATTTGTTTAGGCCTTTATTCTTTTACTGTTATGTTCACTGAAATGTTCCAAGCATAATAATATACAAGGAAGAGCTAAAAATGACAGGACAATAAAGTGCATCTGACATTTTTAAAGAGATCAAAGGAAAAAAAAATGTCTTCATGATGACCAATGTAATTTTTAACAACTCTGCTCCAAACCGTCCAGGGCACATTACTTATGTTTACATGAAGCCCCGTGAGACAACTGCAGAGATGATATCACTAGTTAAAGTGGATGGCTTAAGGCTCCTTAAATTAAAAATGACATTACCTCATCTGTTAAAATTGTGTGCCAGCTTTGGTGTATATCAAGTAGAAAATAAAGCTGACACTGATGGAACTGTAAGCATTAACATATGTGAAATATTGTGTTAACTGCATTTCCTCTTATATATTTGATTTTTCTAGTAGCAATTGCTCAACTAGTCAGCTTCACTGTCCCATTTCAGATTGGGGGAAATAAAAAGCAGAAATGTTAATTTCTAAGATAATTTTACAGATACTTTAGGTAGCCTGCATTTTTTAAAGTTAGACTTCTGTTCTTTCTATAATTTCTTTATGATATATGTATAACAGGATTTGAAAATTAAGAGGAGAGTTGTAAAAAGACATAAGAATTGTTTTTCTTTGGATTTGGGGTTGTTTTTCCTTTAGAAATATCCTTAAGAATACTGGCTCTAGGTTCTCTGCAAAACCTATTGGAAATACTCAGGGATGCAGGCTGCTAGTTTTTAGACTTCAGGAAAAAAATGAATGTTGAGAATTTTTAACAAGACAACCTTTCTCCAAATAATTAACAGCTCATTAAAGAGTAAACATTTAAAACTACAACATCTGAATGAGTCTTTGCTCTTCTCCCCATGATGACTTTATTTCACGTTTTCCAGGCACCATTCATTGCTTAAGCCTCAATAGTAGATAACTTTTCAAATTAATATTAAGAAGAACCCTATTTATGAATTATTAAGTAATAGGAAAAATTTTAACTAATAATGTTAAGCAAGTTTTTACATGCATTTTTACTTCATGTACAAAAAAACCCCAACAAACCAAAAGGTTTGAATTCAGTATTTTTATTCTGCTGCACTTTGAAAATAGTCTTCTATAGTCTTACTCTTTCGTACACAGCCAAAAAAAAATTAATATGTAAGTACCGATTTTGCTTACACACATACGCATTTATCTATCTATCTATCTATCTATCTATCTATCTATCTATCTATCTATTTATTTATTTATTTATAACTTTGCCAAAAAATATGAAAATTAGTCTATCACTCTGCTAGGTTTCCTCCTTTATAGTGATAGCCTGCCCATACCTTTCCATTGTCCCTTATAGTGACAGAATTGTAATTTATGGTGCTCTTTCTGGCTGCTGTGCAGTTGTAAATGACACAATTTGGTTACTAAAGGGCTGTCTTCTAATGGATTTTGCAAGTTATAGGTCATGCAGCCCTGCAGAAGATTGGAGGATTTATCAGGTTTTTTTCTTTTGTTTTGAATAGTTACTGACAGACAGAAAAGAAGTTTAGCTGTGAGACAATAAGTACGAAGTACAATTTGAAAAGAGGAAGCTTTAGAGATCATTCCTATAATTTTCATATTCTGAGGATCATGTCTTTCACTTGGCAGCTAACAAATGGATTTGGATTCTCCCACACTGGTGGCAACATCTGATATCGAGGCTGCAGTAAATGAGTATTTTTTTTTTTTCTTAGGGAAATGCAATTACTCTGGATTTTACTAGCTTATACTTGGAAACCAACATCCTGCTGTCATTTTTCCACTTTTCAAAATCCTACCAAAGACCATAGTGTATCACAAACAACTGTTCTTGTAAATAGCAGAAAGTACAGTCACAACTTGAAAATGGAGTTGCTGCCAAGGAAGCTCAGAAAGCAGCTTGCATATCCCTCTGGGCTTGGTAGCAGTTCTTCTCCATAAGTTTGTCAGGAGAAGATGCTGTGCCAGGGATGCAGTTGGCACATTGGCATCCCTGTGAGGAGACTGAATGTGTCACCTCCGCAGCGCCCAGACAGTCTTGGCATGCAGCCCAGACTACTGAGTTTGCAAATTTGGATTTCCCACTTGGCAGTTCTTCACTCAGTTACTGCTGTCAATGGTGTGGCAAATATTTCTTGTAATGTTATAGTCCTTTAGGGTTTATGGCACAGAGATGTAAATATAAACATGGCACTAACCATCGAGTGTAGTTTCAGGTGAAAGACTAGAGCACAAGTTCATGTGCGAAAATAGGAGATGCATGCCCAGAAGAGAGGGTAATCGGTGGATACATTCATGGAGCCACTATGCCACAATGCAAAAAGCCTTCCCTTTTTGCTTGTCTGGATATTCTGGATAAACCATTTTTGTTTGCTTTCTGTTTGCACCCTCTGTGTTGTGCAAGGACCAATGGTGGCTCTTAGGTGGGAGCTGCTGAAGTGCGCTGCAGAGCTCGCACACTCCCACTGCTCCTCTCAGCTGGTGGCTGAAGACACCTTTACTAGATGGTCCTAATTTTACGGTTCAATAAAACAATGTCTGGGACAGATTCCCATTGGAAAGATGAGGGAATCTAGAATTCTTCTACAAATTCTTGAAGGAATTGCAAAAAATTTGCTCTTTTTTTGGAAGAGTAAGTTAGGGGTTCAAGGAACAGGCCAAGCAAAACCTATTAAATGAGCACTGGGCAATGAAAAACATAAACAGCTGCAGAATACAGATTTTGGTGAATTTTCTACTTCTACTTTTCAGTAGGTGATAAGAGTGCTTACATCTGGGTTCGGTTCTGAACATGCTGGTGACCCCTGAAATGCACCATAGCATGTTGTACTGCAGAAAATGAAATGAAAGTGCTAGAAAGCGCTGCCTGGTGCTGAAGCCAGCCACTCTGGAAACTACACTCTGCTTCTACACATTTTCCTATTATTAGAGCAGTTAGATCTTAAGCCTTTTGCCTAAAAAAATTCCTTCCAAGACATCTGCAGAACTCAGCTGAAATCTAAATATCTGCCATTTAACCTTATGAAACAATCAGTGAAGCGTATACAACTGTAATTTACATCTGAATATGCCATATTTTTCTGCAGCCTACTATGTATGATATGCATCAATACAGTGGTTATGAGTATTTTGGTTATTCACCTGTTAGAATGAAAAGATCTTCCACCTCTCTGTTTCATTTATTACTCCAGTTCCACTTCCACCAAGCTGCTAAATCTCTCTGGGGCCTGAATTATCTATCCTGAGAATTTGCTTCTTAGTATGTATGTTTTGCCTTTGTTTTATAAAGAATTTATTTTTATGCCGTGCAAGGCTCCATTTCAGCTGAACAGAAGGCGTTACAAGAAGAAATCTAAATAAAGAGTTTCAAGTTTTTCAGCACTGTGGATTTGTGCCCCATTAGTGACTGAGGGTTAGAGGTGTGGGATTTACTGCAGCGCTTGTGGCACAAGGCAATCTGTATCCCAGAGCTAAAAGCTTAAGAGCTGCAGGCACTCAAGGGACACCAAACTTAATCCCATTTTATTAGCAACAAGAAAAAGAAGTACATGCTGTTAAAAATAAAAGATTAAGCACAGCCCCAAACAGGCTGTTTTTCTGTCTGTAACCTCATTGTCTGTTGGGTTGCTCTCCATCTGAGCCTCCGTGCAGCCTGACTGCTCTCCGTGACCTCCTGTGCCCTACCCAGGCAAGGTGACCTGTCTAACGGGTACTGGAGGGGCAGCCCCATCCTGTGGAAGCTGGGACTTTCAGTGCAGGTATCTACATGGAGGGAATATAACTCTTCATGCATGGGCCTCAAAATGCACCTTGATGGATGTGAAAGCGGCATGTGGCCCTTGGAGGATCCTGGGTAGCTGCTGTGTCTGCAGCAAGCCACCAGGCCTAAGCTGGGCACAGCTGCTCCCTGAGCACTGGGAGGCATGGGAACTACAGGGGACTGTGGAGGTTTTTTGCTTTTTTAGCCCCTTTGCAGTGTGTTTGGTGCCATGGTCCTGCACGGTGCATTCCTGCCTGGCTCCTATCACACACCACAGTTTTCTCAACAGAGAAGTCTTTCTTTATCCCAAGCAAGTCAACTGTTGGTGTGGACGTCTTTGACAGGATGAGTGAAGTGACCTTTTTTTTAATCCATCCTTCCTTCCTTCCTTCCTTCCTTCCTTCCTTCCTTCCTTCCTTCCTTCCTTCCTTCCTTCCTTCCTTCCTTCCTTCCTTCCTTCCTTCCTTCCATCTATTAAAAAGCCCAAAAGATCATTTCTCCAAGTGTGGACACACATACAGTTGAATTAGTACCAGCCAGGCAGTGCAAGCTCTGTGAGAAAGGGGGACGTGGGAGTGAATGCCATGGCAGGAGGCTTTTGAGCTGGTTTTGCTTGTACTGGATTCATGGTGCAGATGAAGCCCCCTGAGGGAGACAATATATCATACAAATCCCACAGTTCTCTGAAGTGCTGGATATTTAAATACACAATTTGCAATCGATTAATGATTTGTAATTTACTGAAATCCCTGTCAGTTCGGGGGGCCTTTGTTTCCATTGGTCTTTTGTGAGCTGATGCTTTTATGGTCTTCACTCAGGGCCAAAATTCACTGAAGTTACTCATACAAAGGTCCTGTCAACCTAAGAGATTTCTGGGAATAAGGCCATTGGGATTTGGCCACTGTTCAGTAATTTACCAAGGCCATTAACTGACATTGGGTCTCCATTAAGAATGAACTAGTGAGGGTCTATTTTAGTACAAGACAATGCTGTAGTGAAAAAGAGAAAAGATGTAACAAAGACATTGATGAAGATCTACAGTTACCCACTGTAACAGTTTGATTGTGACTAATGTTAGCAACAGTTTTGTTATTACACTGGATTCTGGAATCATCTAATGCATTGGGATTTGCCCTTTCATTTTAAAATTAAGCTTTTAATTCTCTGCTGAACAGAGGAATCTGAAATACAACATACCTTAACCAATAAAAGTTCAAACCCCAGAAGTAAAAAAAATAATCACTACTATTTTAAAATCTGATTATCTTTCATCTTATCACATGGTTCTGGTTCTTTGGCTCATGCCTTTTGAATACCTGGGAATGGCAGAACTGAAAAGCTGAACTAAATAAGCAAGATTATATCTGCACTTTTATCTATACAGCTCCACTGAGAACAGTAGACAGATCTTTAGCTGCTGCAAATGAGATTAGCTCTTTATGTCAATGGATCTAAGCCAGTTTACACTGATATATGGCTAAAGAGTGTGCAAGTGGTGACAGAATATTTTACCTTGTATTTACTTAGTTCTACCCTATTTACACCAAATAAAACCTGGAAAATTCTTCAACAGAAATGTGAACACCAGGATTCACTCCGGGAATGAATGTTAACAATGTCATGCAGAAAATGAAGAAAAATCAGAGGCTGTGGACCAGGTTTTGCCATTTTAGTATTGCAATGTCCTAGGGGAAGTAAAAGCAAAATTCTTCTGCTAAGGTCTTCAGCCTATCTATCTGCAAAAAGCATATTACCAATGAAAAGTTTTGTTCTTGAAGTTAGGGCAAACTCTACTGATTTCACTGCTTGCCATATACTAGAATAAATTATAATATAATCAACCCAGTATATAAAAATGAAAACCTCTTCTGGGAAGAAACATTTAATTTTAAACCTCTTCAGTACGGAACTTCAGTTCATAACATTCTGGCATAGAAAAATGCTATCTTTTCATGGAAAAAGGTTTCTGTCTGTCAAATAAGACAAATTTACAAATCCATGACTTCCACTTTAAGTGGGGGGAAAAGAAACACTTAGCAGTTTAAAGACTTCAGAGACGAAGGAGCTTTCTAGTGTCAAACTGGTGAAGTTTAGTATTTATAGGAAATTCACATGCCTCTAATTACTCCAAACTCAGTTCCCAAGTAAAATATGCCATCTGGAAGATATTAGAGTCATTTACAACTTGTTCACCTCCCTATTTCACTGCAAAATCTTACCTCTTGCCAACTTTCCAGTGTTCTTCACAAAATAAAACACCGTCAGATTTTTACTGGTTGTTTCATAGTTACTTTATCTACATTGAGGCAGCTAAGGGCTTAAGAAACTGGGTAAAAAAATATGGTTTTAAAAAGTAATTTTCTTATTACTCACTATACCTCAAGCTTTATATTCTTTCATATGGACATTTCAGGAGTGAGGGTTATGCCTTGGCTTAGCTTGGTATATAGCCACTAATTTGACATGGCTAGATTTGAGAAGATATTCTAGGTGATGAGAAAAAAGATGGCACAAGTAGTCATCTTGCATAAGAGTAGGCTCTTGTAAGCCAAAAAACATTATTTCCGAAAACTCAATCATACAGGTTTTTTTTTGTTTTTTTTTTTTTTATGACCTCCCAGGAGACACCCATCAATCAGAAAACTTCTTGTTAGTTAGCAAGTATGCCAATCTGTTTATAAGTGAAGCTTTGCAACATTCCTCTGAGGTAAAGTTGTCATTCTCATCTTACATATGTGGAGACAGAAGAGAGAGACTGAGTGCAAACAGTCTCCCAGAAATTTTACAGACAGCAAGGAACAAAGCCTAGATAGCCAGATTCTTTATTTTAAATATAAGAGCCCAGTCTAGCATCTCCTGAAATAATGGAAAGATTCCTAGCAGCTTCTGTGGGTTTTGAATAAAGCTTCTTAACAGAGGCTTGAAACTTGGAAGTTTTCTTAAGCCATAGAACGACTGGAAGAAGGGGCTGATAAGTCTCACACAATCTCACAAACACATTTGTGTGATTTTTGTAGAACTAGACTAAGTTACTTGCATTCAGACTCATGCATATATACACACACTGCTGCAAAGAGTCAAACACTAACTGTATGCCTCTATATCCATTAAACATCATTTTCATGTGCCTAATGACTTGTAGTTGGATTAGTGTTGTTAGTATGTATTGCTGAGTTCACAAAAAAGCTTTCTTAATTGCTAAGTTATAGAAGCTTCAGGTTTACTTCCTTGAATGCCTAAAGGACAGAGAAAGAGTTGTATCAAACAAAGATCAGAATCGTTTGTGATTTCTTTTTCTTTCCATGAAAGTAGAAAAGGAATACTTTAAAGTGATGGCAAACTTATAATACTCCATTTGGGAGTTCTGAACTACTGATTAATTTGTAATTATTCTGTTGGGATCTATGTGGCATATTAATCACAACCTTAGAAACTTGACTTTTTAAAGTATTAGGTAGATGTTAGCTTTTCACAGAATCTGTGAAAGTTCAGAACATAAAATAAGTTCCATGCTTTTGAAACTCAAATATTTGTCCCTTGTGGGCTGTCTACAACCTCTCTGAGCAACACCCATAATTAATGAAACGAAAAGAGGCTAAAGGAGAAAGGAAATTGCAGACAGACATATCAGCTTTAGAACACAAGTTATGGCAATTTTCTTCCATGGCAACCATGTCCTGAAGCTCTGTAAATGCAGTAAAATGATGGGTATTTTCATTTATTTCCAGTTAGGAACTATATTAAGAGAGTATTAAGGATGCAGTGTTAGGCACTTGGAACTCAATATTTCTCAGTGTTGTTCCCTTTGTTCTGATTTCTGCACCCCATTCCCTTTGGGCAGACTGTTGGCCAAGTGAAAAATCCACTGTGTGATTACTGTCTTCACGTACCTAGTCTGTATTGATGTAAATGATTGTTATGGGTCTTCCTTCCCTGAAAAGCATGACACATGTAAATGAGTGGATTGATTTTTGCTGAGGCTGTATCTAAAACCTGTATATAGCCACATGACTAGGCATATGTACAAACAAGTGGAGTTATTGGAAAAAACGCAGCTTTGTTGCTGAAACTTTTGACTTGTCAGTGTTTAATCATGTACAAGTATTAGAGATTTTCCTGTGGTTTTTTTAATGGGGGGAAGGGGGGCAGACTCTCTGAAGCTATCACCAAGGAAAAAAAAGAGTTGGAATTACATAAAGGACATAAAAACTTTCAAGGCTTTTCTGGATTAAATACAGAGTCCTAAAGTGTGTGAAATGTGTGGCATTAATAACTACATATTCTCATAATTGTGAGAAGACCTTTGGCAGTCTGTTGTAACACTTGAAGATGAAAACCGTCTCTCCTTACTTCTTTCATATAATACAAACTTGGAAAGACAAAGTGCTTGTCCATAGCATCTAGAAGCACTCTCTGGCACAGGAGGCACACAAAGCTGAATAAGAAGCATTTGTAGCTCAGAAATCAACCTACTCACGATGTCTGCATGTTTCCTGGCGAGCCGTTATCTCACCACAAAATCATCTGGTGGTGTACATTGCCACTTTAACAAACAACCCTTAAGCAGCATGAGTAACATGCATAGCCAGCAACATTAAAGAAGCCCTGGCTTTGTGAAATCTACATGATATTTCATAAGGGCAGTGCAAGGAAAAAAATTTACTCATGGATGGTGCTTTCAAATTTCAGCCTTCTGATCTTAGCGAGTGTGGTTGAAGAGCTGCCTGAAAAAGTCCCACAGTTGTTCTTCTGTTTTGCAACAGGGACATGTGTATGCACGTATATGTGCGTGACTCTCTGCGTATATTTTTATATTCTTTGAACAAAAAAGACCTGAGTCATTTTAGCTGTCTCTTTCCAAAGTTCATTATCAAGCAGAAGAGCAGCCTGGGAAACTTTAAACTTGGAAGATGTGCGTTGCAGAACAACTAAAGCAAATAAGAACAGGGAAGCAGAGTGGAAACCTCTATGCAAATTTAACTATAGTAAATGCTACCAGTTCTTTTTGATTAATTTGTTGTCCAATTTCAGTACAGACATTATGAATAAAACTCCTATTGATAACTTGGTGTGTTTCCTTACAGGTGTAGTTGGTTTTGCACACATGTCAATCCAGCATGTTAGCACAGACCTCTCAGAGTTTCCAGTCTTGAAATCTACATTAGGAAATTCAATAGCATCCTCAGCATTATTTTCTTATAAAGTATGTGAATACTTAACATTTATTGCAAACAGATCACTATTTCTCTTAAACTCAGTATCATACAGTTACAGTACATTGCTTTTGTAATAGAGCTCACAGTTAAACCGTACCAATTTGAAACATCAGTATATAAAAGTTTGTCCCATTGAGCAATTTTATTACCATTTTATTGTGTATCCTTGAACAAAAAAGTATATATAACTTCAATGAATGTATTTATATTATGATAAAATATACCATAGATGTTTAAAGCTGCTAAGCCTGAAGTTAGTTCATTTGTATCTTGTATCACAAAGAATGCCACAGTTTTTATGAGTTTTGTGACCTTATGATTTATATGAGTCTTGAGAAATAACTAAGTGTTTAGAATAGAGGAAAACAGTGGCCAATAAACATTCCCAGTAGCCTAAAAACAGGAACAGCTTGTTAGCTGAGGTCAGCCATATGACCCAGCGCCTAGTGAAACTACATTGTTATAGCTGGAGCATGGGGCAAACCAGCCACACAAAAAAACCCACCCCAGTGATCCACCTCTCATAAAAATGTCTTTCTTAGAAAGACAGGCATGTGATAATGACCTACAGGAAGGAAAATGTGCACGGCAGATCAGCATCATCCCTGGTAAAAATTTACAGAGTTTAGTGGAGTTGCATCAGAGGTGCATTGGCCTACACTATGTTTAAATGGAAAACTAAGCTGAAAACCTGTCAGAATTCACAAGTGTCTGCTAAAGAATTTTGCATAGTTTTCTTCTGGTACTAAATACCTACTTGTGAAAGCAAGCAGAGTAATGAACATACAGACAACACAAACACATACACAGCTCGTGGGCTTCAGTAATTGGGACCATACAGCATAAATACGCGCCAGCTTAAATCCCCAGCGGGAGCTGTGAAAACGTCAAGGAAGCAAGCGTTCATTAGATGGGACCAAGTTTGTCTTCTTTTCACTTCCTTTTCCTCCCTCATCAGTGCAACTTCTTGAGATATACTCTCTTAAATCTGCTGAGCGTTTGGACCCGTACTCTTGCTTAGAGCCACATGGCTGTGAGATGATCCCTGCCTTTGGAATCACGGCAGTACAAAACCTAAGTCAGGACTAACACGCTCACACAGAAATTGCTGCTTTTGAGGTCAGCAGTAATGTTCTCCTAGAACCACTCTCTCCCATCCTTGTCCTAGCTGCTTTGACAGCTGTGACCTGGAAAAACAGAGTTTTCAGAAAAGGGCTGTTACTGGGTCCGAGAAATTATGTGTTAATGATGTTGATTTGTCTTCTGCGTTTCATGGGTCAGGCTTCTGTCCTTGCTTTCCACTCAGGGAAATGGACAGTGTGACATGGAGCTACAGTAATGTATTACCTGATATATCAAGGGGACCTGTAGTAACTCAATGAATTGCAAACATAAATGGTGTTGCAACTTCTTTCCTTTTGTTGCCCATAAGAGAGTGGTGCTCCAAGTCTTCATTAATCAATTACAATAAATAAGCCTTGAAAGGCAATAAACCATTACATGACTGATGAAAACACCTACTCTGCAATTAAATGGATAAAATCCTGATTTGATGGCTTTTGTTTCATTTACACTTCTAGTCAGGTATCTATTAACGTTTTTACTTTTGTTTGTCTACTTAGTAGTGATAAGCATACAAGAACAATCTGTATAAGACTCTGTCGTATTAAGCATTGATTCTTTCCTCTCCTTCACTCACGGCAAGCAGCACACTAACCCAGACAGACAAGCCGTGAAATGTATTTGGGACAGATTCTCTTGTACGTGCAGAGAATCTGAGTGAGATAACACCATGCTTTCCTCTGTGGTTTAATAATGCAAAAGACAGGCTTTCACACACTAGGGAGAACAAGGTTTGTTTGCCTTATGCATTCTTAAAGGTATAAATTGCCCAAAACAGTAGTAGGAAGTCTGGGAAGGAAATGAGATAATGCCCCATCCCTTTCCTCACTTTGAGCCCCCTGAGATGGCTTACAGAGATGTCTGCCTTGCGCAGAAGAAATCAGGGACTCCTTTTGGCAGTGTAGCCTCCATCCTCCTGTTCCAAACCCTCCTGGCACTGCGTCTGAGGTGATGCAGCTCCCAGGGCAGTGCACTGCAGGTTGCAAGGTGCACTTCTGGAGCCATCCTCCCTCTGCCAGCAGTACAGCCAGACACGGTCACCTTGTAGCACATTAATGAAAATGAAACCTGCAGTTTTGCTCTCTCAGTGCTAAGATACCCAAATAACCAACATCACACCCAGCTTTGAGCCAGATGATATAGGCATCATGTTTATCCCCTACTCTGAATGAAACAGTTGGTACCTGGCAGGGGGAGGATCTGTACCTGGGGGAATATAATTTTTTTTTAGCAAAAGCACTTGTTTTTCTCAAACTGAAACATTATTTTCATATTTTTTTAAATACAAACGCTTCCTGTCTGAACAGCTCATGTGTTTCATGCCATTGAGACTAGGTGTCAGCGCACAGTCCCCTTTAAAATTTTACAATGTAACATAACCTCATTTGTTACATTGTAAACATTTCCAAGATACAGGATCCTGTTTTTTATTACAGGGGTGAAATGGTAATAATCCCCCCTCTTTCCTGAAACATGCAGAAAACCCCTTTAACAAATTAAATGTATGCATTCCTTATTAGCTTTAACCTGAATTTGGTCTCGCGGGCACTGTAAAGCCAGTCCTTCCTTCTCCTTTCTGAACAAAGGGATGTTAAGAGACTAACAGACTATTGGAGAGGCAAAATCCTGCCTGACTCACAGTACCAACACATGTTGAGATGAACAGATTCCTGAAACAGCTCCAGTGAATTGAATTTTCATGTGTTTGGCATATAACATCCCATATTTCAGCTTTTCCTTAATTACTGCACTTTTCTCCTCAAACAGATACCATGAAATGTCCTCTGCCCTTGCGTGATTGCTGCATGTCTAATGTAGGAGCCAGCCAGACAACTTTGAGAAATATTTCAAACCTCTGTCCCTTCCCCCCGTGAAAATTCCACATGGGAATTCACAAACATCAGAACTAGCAGAGGGATAAGAGAGAAACTGATGAAGGATTTTCTCTTTTCATCACATAGGGATAAGGATCATGGAAGAGCCTCTCATGCCAGCAACAAGAGAATATATCAGCTGGAAAGAACTTGAGTAAGGTTTCTATGCAGCATTATGCTATGGGAAAATCACAGTATTGCTCATTAATGTTGCTGCTCAGAGCAGTGATAAACTACCAAAAATTGCTATTCTTGCATTTGGAGATGTGATTACAACACAGGGACACATGTCTGAATGATTTTTATTTAATTGGCTGAGGTACTAATAATGTCATAGACTCTGCTCAGTGTTGAATGTTCCCACCAGGGACAATAAGACCTATGCCACCATGGCTTTGCCACTAACTGGGTAAGGATTTGGCACCATTATGGATGCTGCAGTCATATCTTTGACTGCAGCACAGATGCAGATGTCCAGCATAGCAGGTTGAAAGCCAGGAGTCATTCTGGTTTTGTGAGACCCAGTGTCTGGGAAGGCAGGAGCCATTGGAAGGGAGGTAGGCTGCCCTGGGGGTTGCCTATTTAGTCACCTGTAAATTTTCTGTGTTGTTACAGCTCTGTACTGTTCAAACAATAGCTAACAGGACCATAAAGTTGTGAGGTCAGAGAGAGAGTTGACATTACATACTTCAAATGTGAGCCTAGATGGCCCTCTGTGTAATGGGGCTTAGTTAGGTCATTTAGGGAGATGGGACATGATGGGAGAAAGTGGGCAGAGGCTAGACTGGATGGCTGAAAGCACAGGCTTCTATTCTTGTGCTATTTCTATTCAGTGAAGCCAAGTGTTAGCTAACGAACCTGTGCCTCAGTTTCCCAGTCTGGAAAATCAGATATTGCTATTTCCCCAAAAGAGTTTGAAGGCATTGGATGAACTGAGATAGCTACAATACTAGTGACATTGACATTACTTTTACGATTTAATACGTCTTTTGTGTATATATATATTTGACAGCTCTGCATTCTGGCTGCTAACCCTTTTTAGCTTTGATTTAAAATGTTTGCCTTTGTAGATGGACAATGAACAAGAAGGACAAAGAGAGTTAAAATACTATGTATTTTTTTTGAGCCTCCATTTCAAAACGTTCATAGAGCAATATGGCATTTTGCTGCTCTTGCCACTACATCAAACCTTGTTCTACTAAGCACATTATAACAAGCAATAACATTTCTTTATAACCCAGAAATACTCATAGATGTAGTCTTGTCTGGATGTACAGGGTTATTAATACTTCTAAGTATTTGAGTATTATTACTCAAAAGTATTTAATAAGCCTTCTGCCATAGGTGTGGAAAGAAGCGACCATGTATCCCTAAGCTCCTTAAGATGGGTATCTAAAAGGAGCCCAAAGAACAAAATATTTGGGGCAGAGTCTGTTTTTAAGCAGAAAGTTATTGGCTGACATCTGAGGGACCCAGAATTACTCTGAATTACCCTGTGCTGAGCATCCTGCTGCTCTGGAGAACTGGTTATCTGAGGGACACGCTGTGGTATGTCACGGTAGGGTGCCCCAGCAGGTTATCGGCACTTGTTTCAGTCTTGACTAAACACATTGGACAAATGTATTCAAGGGATTTCTTATCTGAAGAGGAGTATGCCCTGTACCTGAGCTCAGGTGTGAGATGTTGGCCACCTTTCCTCCAGGCTTTCTAAGTGATGATGGTGATTATTCTTCAGTCGGTAAAACGGAATAGAAAACAAGATGTGCTACTTCCTTCATAATCCTGTCAGTATTTTCTATTTGAATCTCAGTTAATTATGCTTTTTCACCCTTTGATAATCAGCATACAATCCCATAATTGTGCTGTGGGGTGGAGTCTTTTCACATAAAGTTATTGCAAAAAATGTCTCGCATAAAAGCCTTAGCTAAATTGTATACAGGATAGATTACATACACACCATGAAGTTGTCAAAACATTGTGATTTGATTAATGAGGCTGTTAATTTTCAGACCTGTCTCCCATACAGATCTCGAGTCTCTTCAGTCACATCAAGACTTGTGAGGTTAACGATATTCCCTGCCAGCCTTAGCATGAGTCTGTCACATTATAAATGACTCGTTTTGCCATGTAGGAACTGTCTCAGATACCTGGGGCAACATGAGAGGAAGTGAGCACATTAGCAAACACTTCACTATGGCAAGTCATTCTGAACGTGAAATGCCTTTCATCCAGCATGACCAGTGCCCTTTACACCCAGAACGTAAGCTTCCTCTTCTCCAACACCAACACACGTTTTATCTCCTGATGCTTTTAATCCTTAAGGTTGCAAGTCTTGCTCACTTCAGTTTTGCAGTCCCCTGCCCATCTACCTTAAGCCAACACACTTTGTGAGAAGAAAATCAGGGAGCTGCTAGAAGGTAAGTGAAAATGATTTCATATGAATTGAATCCTAAAAATAGCCCATCCTGTTTTCCTTAATCTACAATATCTATGTTATTCTGTAGAAGAATCCCAAAAAGATTAAATTAAATAAGGAAGACAGAATGGTACTGAGATCTTCTTTTCCCCCATTTCAGCCCACCCTTCAGACACACAGACACACAGACATGCAAATCCATGATTAGGAGGCATGGTGAAAACTGCTTTTAAGTGTGGTCATTAATCATGTGTATATTGATGACCCTCTCTTTGTATTTCTTTCATTTTAAGCACATAGTCTTGGCTGATTGGTGCTTTATTAAATCAGTACTATCCATTAGTCATATGATTTAGAAACATGAATTACTCCATAAACTGAAGAATTTTAATATTCAGCCAGTCTCATATTCAGGCCATATGCTTCACCTTACAAAATCTGAGATAAAAATGACAGCATCAAGAATTATTATGTACACCACACATGTATTCTTAAAATTAGACTGTACAGCCTTGCTTCTGCTGATGTCAGTGAGACTACTTGCGCACAAGGATTTAGCAGCATAGAGGTTGCATGTAGAGCTTGGGAGTAAGGTTTTCCTGTTCTGCAGTATGACATCAGGTGGGGACAGTATCTTCCTGTCCACATAATAGCCAACATTAATAACAAGAAAAAATATCTACTTATATGGTTTTAATGATTTCAATTGTTGGAAATTAAAAAAAAAAAAACCCTCCACCTTTTATCATATGTATGTGAATTAGAAATGTGCAATTCTTAAAACTGAATCACTTAACAGAATTAGAGATAAGCCTTCTTATATTCCCTAAGTGCTTATCGGTCTCACCTAAGGCAGCTTTCTGTTTTTTCATGAAATTAGTTTTATTTCAGTCAATACTGGTTAAGAACCTGTTACAAATCCTCCAGCTTCTACATGATTCAAATACTTTTGAATACTACGTTGTTTTACAAAAACATGTTTTCAAATGTTGTCCACAGCGATGCCGGAGAGCAAAAAGACAATTTCTACACGTAATTTGCATCAGCCTGTCAAAAACAGCATAAAGGGAGAGAAGAAAACAGGCTACGTGATGTGTTTTGCTATTGTTAAAAACAAGAGGGCATCTCACCTAATAATTTAAATAAGATCCTGCTGCCCGACATTTTTAAAGCCTTTTGATCTCTTTCTTCTGGTTCCCTGGGTTGTGGCTCTGTAGGGTGAAGTAGATGGAAAGCTACCGATTAAATTTTGTGTTGCCTATGACCCACTTTAATTTGCCAAAACCCCTGTTGGTGGGCAAAATGAATGTTTGCTTTTATGAAGCACCACTGTACTGGAGATGGTGGAGAACCACCTTTACTAAACTTTTTAGACACGGGCCAATCTATAAAAATGCCAAGTTCAAATTTTCTGTTATTATCAAGGCAATAATTCTATGGCCCTTTGTTGAGATGATTTGCCAATTTTGTTTGCCTAAATTAAGGACTGAGATTTAATCTCTTGTAATCTGATTTTGAAAATTAATTTAACACACACTGCACCCCAAAAATAATGTAGAGGTAATGCATTTGTTTTGCAATTTGCTGCGCTTGGATATAATGCTAGGAAATGACAAGTTTTATCTTTCCAGAGCAAAGACAGAAAGAAACATACATTATTATCGCTGGTTCAGTGCAAGCGGATAAGCCTGAATAATTTGAAGATAAAAACCTTAGCAGAATATTTAGAACTTGAGCCACACATCTAGTTTATGCATTTTGTTACTGAATGCAATGTTAACACATTCATTAACTTTGATAGTGGGAAGAGATTTGTTAAAAACTTAGAAATATTAACCATAACAAGAAATTTGTAAAAATAAATATGAAACAGGCATAAGAAATTGTGGAGATAGGAGCAGACTTTTTCGCTGTTGTAACCCAATTAGTTTTGAAAGAATTAAATGAACCATTACTATGGTCCCTTAAATTTCTAGTGGGTCAGATTTAGCGTAGAAGATTGTAAACTGCTTTGTGTCAAACAGCTCATAGTATTTGCATTCAAATTACATCTAGAATATGTAACATAAGCTGAGAAGAGGCTGGAAAAGTCCTTCCAGAGAGCTCAATTTTATCTGTACATACGCATTAACACGCAGTGTGTCTGTGGGATAAGTAGGCTCATTGGTTCGGGAGAAATGCTTATTAATTATTCTCCAAACCAGCTCTGATAGAAAAGTGTCACTTCTAGCCTTGACTGCCTCCCTTGACAGCCTGCTACTTTGCTTAAGTGATCTCACAGTTACAACATTTTTCATAATATTTAACCTAAATTTTCCTTGCTGCAGATTAATCCCACTCCTTCTTTTATCAAGTACAATAACTTCACGGCTCACAGCTAGTATTTCTAACATGAAACAGGGATCCCAGTGAGGGCTTTCTCTTAAGAGTACGTGATGCCAAACTGACCTTTGACTCTCACACTTTAAATACATCTCTTGGCATCCTGTGCAAAAGAAAACAGACACCGCTTGTTTCCTAAAGATTTTACAACTAGTTTGGGCTAATTAATCAGTCTCCAGCACGCATGACTCTGCGCTTACCTGTCTGGAGGAAGTGCAGATCACAGAAGCAAAGCAAGGTTTCTATCGTTCACCAGGTACTTCATCAATTACTGAACAGACAAAGCAAACTATTCATGGCTGCTTCTTCCTTGCTGCTACTGTGCAGCAATCCCATTACCCATTTGGCTATTTCATTATACGCAAAAGTAGATTTGGTTCCACGGCCTATTTCAATTCCTGGTGTAGTATAGCCAAAGCCAGTGAAATTCCAGTAGGAACAATTTGGCCCACTGTGTTTAAGTATTTAACCATCTGCACAAAAACCACAAAAGAGATGCTCAAACCAAAACCACTCATTTACATAATAAGGATGTGAACCTACTACAACCATGTGAAACTATCATTTTTCACATGTGCTTGTGAATCTTTTCCCAGGCTTCTGCAGAGGGAGGGGCAATCTGAGGGCTGGGATACATGAAGTGAAGAGAAATGTGTGGGTGGGGAAAAACAAGGGGTTTCATTTTTTCCCCCTTCTATTCTTTAAGAAGTATGCAGCAATTACTTCTGTATTTTAAAGAAATGGTAAAAATACCCAGAGGTTATAGATTGATGCTTTTCCTTAATGTTTATACAAACATAAATACACAGTTAGAATAAATACAGAAGCAAATGGAATACACCCACCTCTACAATTACAAAATCACTTTCCCATGGGGAAATTTCATCGTATCCCCATCTGTTAGAACTTGGATTGTGCCATGAACCATTATGGCTTATATTCCTTAATTATTTTGTATCATATGAAATGCAGTTGTGGATATTCCACATCTTGATTGCAAATCCTTCATTTTCTTTTGTAAAGCTACCTATATTCTTGGCCTACTTCTGTGTTGTGGAAATGAATTCCCAGGGCTAATTAGGTGTAACAGAGTAAGCTGCAGTCCCTATCCCACAGCCTCCGCATAAGTTAAATTCTCATAGAGATAACAGGATGTTTTCCAGGCTAAGAAAAAGAGGCGAAAATGCGCCCATGACAGTCTGCCACATGGCTGAGACCAGGAGCTCCAAGGGAGCCGCACAGCAGCTGTCCTGTGCACAGGACCATGGCAGACACCTTACCCAAGAGGGAACCCAAAAAACCTACACTCTGCAATCACGCTCTCCTCCCTGGCATTTTGTGAAACTCTGCAGACTTTGGTAGCAGAGAGCATGGCAGTATGCAGGTCGTGCTGGCAGAGCCAAATATTCTCAGGAGGAGAAAAGGTGTTACCGACTGAAGAATCTCAGCTCTCAAAGAGCAATTTGAAATCTGCAATTTGAAAATATGTCCAAGTTCTTCTCACAGAGCTTTTCTGGTCTGCTTGCAGGACCTGCACGGTGCCCTGTCCTGCTCTCCAGCTCTGCTGAAGTTCAAAACTGAACAGCTCTATTAATAATGTCAGTGGATACAATTTAACCTACTGAGGTCTAGCCCAAGGCAAGTCTTCCTTAGTAAATCTATAAACATGTAGCAGTAGGTACACTTAACAGCTGCTTTTATACCTTGCAGCTGATAGGCAGTTTCAAGTGTTCTTCCTCCAGTGAAGAAACCACAATTTGTAAATTGTGGTGGTTTGACAAAACGTGCATAATACCAGAAATCGCAGACCTCCCTATGCATCCTATGAGCAACTGCACATTCTGCTTCTAGAGTTTGTATATCAGATTCCTAAGAGCAAAAAAAATCTACACTCCCAGGTAGTATTCCCAAAAGAAATACTGCTTGTGATATTACCAGCTACTGAAAATAACAATTTTGTGATTTTTACTTGAAAACATGGATTTTGTTATTTTTCTGACAAACACCACTGTTTCATGACTTTAAACTAATGCCTGTTTTACAGCTATGCCCATTTTTGCATACTGTATAGCTGTTTTGTCCTCTTGGTCAGAAAGGAGGCTTATTATGTCAGACATGAAAATATCATGAAGGTATTTTCATGATGGTTCAGCAGAAAGCCTAAGATCCTCAAATCCAGAGGGATATAACAAAGAAGACTGACAGCCTCTGTTTGAATTACAAGGCCCTCCTGCCAGAAAAAAGGTGATGGATTTCTTACACATTATTTCTTACTAAACATTAGATATCCTCTAACAGACTCACAATAAACTACAGCAGGTGTTTGAAATGATCGTAATTTGCAATTGATTATACACATATATCACAAATCAGACATTGTATAAATAATAGTTGCCTTGTAATCATATTGCTTTTCTGAATTAGAGATTCAACTATTCAACCAATTGTCAAAATTTTATCACCAGTCTTCTACAGTGTCCTGGTTTCAGTTGTGATAGAGTTAATTTTCTTCCTAACAGCTGGAGTAGTGCTGTGCTTTGGATTTAGGATGAGAATAATGTTGATAACACACTGGAGTTTCAGTTGTTGCTAAGCAGTGTTTACACTAAGTCAAGGACTTTTCAGCTTCTCACCCCACCCCACCAGTGAGGAGGCTGGGGGGCACAAGAAGCTGGGAGGGGACACAGCTGGAACAGCTGACCCCAACTGACCAAAGGGATATTCCATACCATATGATGTCGTGCTCAGTACATAAACTAGGGGGAAAGCTGGCTGGGGGGCGCTGATCCAGAACTGGCTGGGCATTGGTCGGCAGGTGGTGAGCAATTACACTGTGCATCATTTATTGTGTATATTATTATTATTATTAATAATAATATTTCCCCTTACTTCTCTGTCCTATTAAATTGTCTTTATCTCAACCCACACATTTTATTTTTTTTTCCCCAGTTCTGTCCCACATACCAGATGAGAGTAGTGGCATTTGCATTACTTGAATTTCACCTGCAATTCATTACTTAGCATGGGATCTATTCAGGTATACGGCTAAGATGTGGTAAGGAGGAGTTATTCTGTATTGCAGTCAAGGGAAGCCAGTACTGGGTTTGGCCTCCATGCCTTAATCAGATGGAGCAAAGGAGAAGGCTCAGAGATGGAAACCCAACACCAAGAGCAGAGTGTCAGGCTGGAAGGGTTTGAAATGAACTCCTCTGAGCTGCTTGAAAGCTGGAAAAGGAAAGGAGGGATTCTTCTGAAGATTTTGAAAAGAAGAATAGATGCATCATGATCACTTCAGTATTATTCACCTACTTTGACACAACCTTTGTCTCCTTGGTTTGTTCCTGTCTGCTTTCACATGAACCGAGCAGTGTTGAAAATATACAGACATTTCCACACAAAAGAGCACAAATACATCATTTGAATGTGAAAGAGGTGCTAAACAGTGCTCTCATTTAAATGATGCCTAAAGCCAAGAGACACAGGGTCTAAGATATATGAGAACAAGAACAAGACACAAAACCATCTCTACCATGTTTAAAATCACATTTAACTACTCCATGCTGAGATTATGTTCAGCATTTTTCCCTAGGCCTGGAGTTGCTGAGACAGACAGAACATAGGTGACCTTTGGAGTGGGATTTTTGTAAAATAAACAAACTGGATGTCAGAGTATAAAAGTTACAAACCTCTTCAGAATGCCATATGTGAAAATCTTGTAAACAGTCCATAAATATCACCTGCTGGGTAGGACTTGCAGAAGCTGCTGCAGAATTCTCTGCTAACATCTTCGCCTCTGAAACATTGAACCATCTGGTAATGACAATTTATTCTATAGCTTTTCTGTTGGCATGTGCCTATAATTATAAAACACGTTATTACCAACTTCAGTCTGTAAGCAACACCATTTCATGGCCTGGGATTAGAAGCACTGACACTCTGACTGAAATGCTGGGGAAGGCTAAAACACCCACAGTGACACCAGCACAACATTTGTCTTCCCGTCTTTGGAGGGAACTTTACTGACATTATAAATGAAAATTCTACCAAGTGTTGTGATTACCAAACTGAGCTCTTACTTTTTCTTCCAGAATTTAACTGCCTCATGAGGAAGTTAGCATTTCATCTAATTACCACTGAAGCAAATGTTTTTTTTTTTTTCCACTAGCAACAGAGATTTGGACCAAGCTCAACTGTGCAGCAGTGGTTTTAAAACTTGGTAACTTGTTTGTGACTATCTCTGCAATAACTCTTTTTCTGAAATAAAGGCATTGACTGCTTTAAGAGTTAATTTCTTATTGAGTTAATTTTTGAAATAGATTTACTTTTCAGTTACAGATCCACAAAAAATGTTTTAAGACCTTTTTTTATGTGTAAAAACTTCTAAACTACAAAAATGATGTCTTTTTATTTTAACAAATTAGATTTAAATATTCACTCCTTGGTTGACTTTTATCCTGGGAGTGAATTTTTATGGCTGGTATTTAAATCCTTGAAAGCAGGGGCTTAGAATCTCTGACACACTTTAAACTACTGCGCAGCAGTCCTGGCTGGCACTGCTCTAGTTAGCATGCCTTTTAATCTACTGTTTGAATATTGCTGAAGAAATGCTTTAGATTTTAGTGGACAGAATAGTTGTGGATCCTAAATGACTTGCCATGAGAAATGGAATTAAGAACAGTACATATGGTTTAATAGCTTTATCATTATGAACAGGCACAAAGACTGACATTTGAAAGTCATTATCCTCTTGCACAAGCTGGTACAATTATACTTTTGATCAAGAATTTCTACTTCTTTTGTTACTTCCTGCCTTTCCGAGTTCCTGTGATATACAGTTCCCATTTTGGCCTCATCCTGTTTTGCCCTGCTTCTTGTATGTTAAGAAGTCTGGCTCTACTGTAGGCTAGCCTTTTCCAAATGCAGCAGCATACAATAAACAGGAAAGATTCCCTTAGAGACGCTGTTGGTTTTAGCGGATCAAAAGGCCATTCTGGCATCCGCTTCTTGCTCAATAAAATATTATTTAAGGAAAAAGAGAAAGAACTTTAGCTTAGCATTGCAGCCTTAGCTTGGCTAAAGCCTCAGCAAAAGAAAATGATGGCGTCATTACTGCTTAACCTATTGTTGCTTAAGTCCACCTTATTTTAGTTAAATAAGGCAGGGACTAGGCAAACTGACTAAACTCGGTTTGTAAGTGAAAATGCAGTGTCCTCTATTTTCCCTGCATTTTAAACTACAGAACTATTTACTACAATTTAGCAAAACACCAGGAACTTAAGGACACTGCCCTGACAGTCTGCCAGGAGTCTATAAACTGCATCTGATTTGCATGTTTCAAGTCTGTGGGAATTTTGCAGCAACAAGAACTTCAGGATTTCAGCTTCATAACTTGGTCTAAGATACAGTCATTGCTTTGACCGTGATTAAGAAAAAGTTTTGAGCTCAGATCTAAATGGATGCATGTGATCAGCCTTCTGAACAGAAACATTTCATAGTGCCTCATCATCCATGCGGTGCGGTCTGCATTGATTACAAATTCAAGCATGCAATGCTCTGTCTTAATAGAAACAATCTTGTTCATGTGTTGAAGCAGGAATATTTGGGCCTTAATTCAGTCATGTTACTAAGCATATGCCTAATTGTAAGCACCTGTTGGCTACATTAAATTAAGAGCAGTTCAAGCATATGTTAAACAGGGCTGAGTGTGTGCTGAGAGAATGAGGAAGCTCAAGTGAACGATCTGCATTTTTGCTGAATTAGGCAGTCTGTGTTGTGTGTGCTTATACTCTGGTGTTTTTCTTTCCATTTCCTTCCACTTCAGGGATGTTGCCCATATCCTTATGTCCTATCAAGTATCTTCTTTGCTACAGAAGACCTCTAAGTGCTGACCAGTGTGCTCCTGAGGTGCATGTGCTCTGAAGGAGTGACACTGAGTGCCACAGACGAGTGAGCACAGGTCTGTCAGCCTGCCCCAATGAGATTCAAAAAGGCTTTGAGCCAAGCCACAGAAGCTGCAGGTAAAACCGCCAAAGAAAATGCAGTTTTACATTGTAAGCACAACAACATGTGCCATATTTTAAGAGAACAGTTTCAGTTCTTGAAGAAAATGTTTACTTCTATATGAGCGGAACACAGAGGTCTTGTCTTGTGCTCATTTTCTGTTTTCATTTTCACTTGTAAATCAATTATAGTGCTTGTTGTGCATTGAGCCTGTGATATGGCAAACAATTTCCAAACAGTTGCAAGATTTTTTTTACTTCATTGGTGTGGGCAAGACTGTAGCAGCTCTGGCAATCAGCTCTGTGTCCACCATGACATAAATGAGTTTCTGTAGCTATCTAAGTCTGCCAGCTTTCCTGTCCGCTTTGGGTAGCCATTTCTGAGGACTTTGGGTGGAATTTATTTCACCTTACTGTAGTTGTCAAAAACCCAGGGAGATACACTGAGCTAGTTATCCCTTGGTAGTCTGGGGAGAAAAAGAAAGGCACCTTGAAAGAATGATTTATACTGGTGATCAGTCTTAAGGTGGGATATATTTTTGCTGGAGGTCGCTCTCCACATAAGCCACAGGAGAAGCCGACACATCCAGTTTAAAGGAGACATCCAGCTTTTGGAAGGATGAATTAGGTGAAATTAGGTGCTCTTTCTGCACTTTCTCACTATTTTTCTCATAATCATTTCTAAATGACACTCACTTATCACTCTTGCTCATACCTTGCACTTCCAGCAACTCTGCAGCAAATACAGTGTGTTTACTTCCTACAC